>NC_053491.1:124501249-124811612 GCF_905171775.1 Rana temporaria | reverse complement strand
GAGTTACTGGCAATATATGAAACAATTCCCATTGTATGCAAAGCTAGGATACAATTACATAATCTTTAACTGACAAAGTCAAAGCAGCAGATAGATATATCTGTTCAAGAAAATAGTTTTAACAAGAGAACGATACATTCCTGTTGCATACCATTGTCGCTAGCATCCCTATTCATAAATTACAACAGCAAAAATGGCATTTGTAAGAAACAAATAGCAGTATAAAAGAAACGTACCTTTCCGACTGTCACCGGCCCTGAATTTAAAACAGGTTCTACCCTATAGCGTGCAGTTTCCTCTCACTACAAGTTCCTCTTTTAGAGATAGAAACACTTTCAAGCTTTTCTAATACGATTTGTCAGTTTCTGCCCAATTAGTTGGATTTCCAACCACAGCCACTGTGTCTACTAATTAAAAAAATGGCATTGCTCTCTGCAAAGTACAGGACTGCAGGAAGACTCTAAATAGCACAGCAGTGAGAAATGATGAAATGAGCAGATCCGGTTGAATGAAATGAGATGTGGTTTTGAAATCGCCTTGCACAACGGATGTGCTTTGTTAAACTTTTTTTCTTTGTCTTCTTGGTTACTGTTATCTTCTCCAACCCTTAGCTCATTCGAGCAGATACCTTTTAACCCCTGTCACATTGAATGTGGCATGCTCTTCATTCTAGAATCGTACAGAACATATATTTCCTCTTTTGCTTAAGGATCTGAATTTGTTATACTCTGCTGTATTTTGCCTGTCAGTGTTGAGTAGCCTTTTTAAAATACATGCCGCAAAGACCACCATAGCGTAACAAACCATGCTAACTAATAAAAATCATTTCTGTAACTCGATGAAGCTGACAAAGATCAATGTATGATTATATATTATGCAATTAAGTGAGAGAGGTTATCGTTTTGTCTATTAGGTTGATTCTTTTTTTTTTAATAAATGAAGGTAATGTCACATGGTCACTTTCCAGACCTAAAGTGGATGTAAACCCGATTCATGAAATTTGAGCTGGGCACATATATCTGCAGTGTTTTGTTATCTCCTTTCAATGAGCTAAGTCTAAGGCCGCGTACACACGGTCGGACAAAACCGATGAAAATGGACCGAGGTTCAGTTTCATCGGTCCAAACCGACCGTGTGTATAGCTCATCGGTCTGTTGTCCTTCGGTCTAAAATTTTAAAACATGCTTTAAAATCGAACCGATGGCCCGCTGCCGCTGTACTGATGGTTAGTACAGAAAGCATCGGTTCAAAACCCGCGCATGCTCAGAATCAAGTCGACGCATGCTTGGAAGCATTGAACTTTGTTTTATTCAGCACGTCGTGTGTTTGACGTCACCGCGTTCTGACCCGATCGGTTTTTGGAACGATGGTGTGTACGCACATCAGACCATCAGGCCACTTCAGAGGTGAACTTCATCAGTTTGGAACGACCGTGTGTACGCGGCCTAAGGTGTTCAGTATGATGGTGGAAAGCTTACTGAGGAAAAACAGGAAGTGAGAAATTCAGAGAAAGAAAAAAAACATTTAGAAGGGAAATCGAAGGAAAAGGTAAGTGAACCCACAATGCACTAGCTTAAATGAACCTATTTAAAGTTTTAAGTGAACCGTCGGACCATTCTCATCGTTTTGGAACGATCGTGTGTACGCGGCCTAATAGCTCTCTTCTGAACGGTTCCTCTGTTATCAGCCTGAGAACTCCTGACATATTTTTTGACTTTTTAGACAAAAGCAACCTGAGTCTTTTGTCAAAGGAGGTTGCTAAAATAGAGTAACAGAGAGCAGCTCCTATTACAAAACAGCTCTGAGGGTCTCTGCCTATGAGGAGAAGGGGTGTGTACCTTTCCTCCAATCAGCAATTTTAGCTATCTTGGCTGTATGCCCAGACATCACATTCTGTGTTAACCATGAAGAGAAAATCTCCTAACAAAATCTGAACATTCTAAACAGTATATAAATGTGAACACAGCAGATATACATATAGTATTGACCTTTACATGCACTTTAATGACATCCCAGTCTTAGTCCTTAGGGTTCAACATTAATTTGGCTCACCCATTGCAGCTATAACAGCTTCAACTCTTAGAAGGCTGCCCACGAGGTTTAGGAGTGTGTCTATGGGAATGTTTGACCATTCTTTCAGAAGCGCATTTGTGAGGTCAGGCACTGATGTGAACGAGAAAGCCTGGCTCACAGTCTCCACTCTAATTTATCCTAAAGGATCGGGTTGAGGTCAGGCCAGTCAAGTTCCTCCACCCCAAACTTCCTCATCCATGTCTTTATGGACCTTGCTTTGTGCACTGGTCCAAATAATTTGGTGGAAGGGGGGTTATAGTGTGGGGTTGTTTTTCAAAGGTTGGGCTTGGCCTCTTAGTTCCAGTGAAGGGAACACTTAAGGAGTCAGCATACCAAGACATTTTGGACAAATTCATGCACCTAGCTTTTTGGGGACAGTTTGGGGATGGACCCTTCCTGTTCAAACATGACTGAGCAGCAGTGCACAAAGCAATGTTCATAAAGGTATGGATGAGTGAGTATGGGGTGGAGGAATTTGACTGGCCTGCACAGAGTCCTGACCTAAACCTGATAGAACATCTTTGGAATGAATTTGAGCGGAGACTGAGCCAGGCCTTCTCGTTCACATTAGTGCCTAACCTCACAAATGCCCTTCTAGAAGAATGGTCCAACATTCCCATAGACACACTCCTAAACCCCATGGAGTTCATATTCGTGTAAAGGCACTCACCCCAATACTTTTGGCAATATAGTGTGTTTCTCTTTCATGATAGGCTTGCTGTCATCAAACACATGCATCCATTATCTCCTACATAGGCAATTACAGCACTGTTTTATTGCAGCATGCCAGGCAGTAACATATGTTTTTGATATGAGCACTGTGGCAGTGTCTGAGTAAATGGTTCTTGCTTGTTTTTCTAAAACTTGGTTCTGGTGCTACAAACCATGGTTGTTTACCCCAGCCACTTTTTGATTCCTGTTGTTCATTTACCCTTCCTTTTCCTTCTACATAAATGCCACCTGCCCTAGCCTGTGCTTGTCATTTGATGCTACTCTAATGTTTTCTGAGCTAATTGCCAGTTTATAGACTCTGCACTTGCCTGACAGATTTGTATTTTACCTAATTTGCTTTTCAGATGTCACATGTGTGGCTGTCTTGTTATGCAAGTGTATGTAGTCCTCTTTTGATCTAGTGACAAAGTGACCTTATGAAGCTATTCAGCTTCAGATACTTCAGATTCCAGGGATGCATGGTTTATGTAAACAATTCTTGGCAGTCCTATTGGACACCTATGTGTACACCCATGTGTATGTGACTAGTAATGAACAGGTCAATTGGAAGGCCAGAGGAACATGTGAATTAAGAATATTTTTAATATCCTGCATATAAGCAGACTGGTCTTGCCAGGTTCAAATACAGTTCACAATTTATAAATCCTTGAAATTCTGATTTATGTGATTCCTTATAGATCAGCAAATGCAGAAGAGCATGGTTTACTTCCTAATGGCCCTTGGCCATCCTAAAGTAGAAATTCACCCAAAACCTAACTAATGATAAGCTGACTGATGGTCTGATGTGCCTACACACCATCAGTTAAAAAAAACGATCGATTCCAATGCGGTGACGTAAATCACAACGACTTGCAGAGAAAAATTAAGTTCAATGCTTCCAAGCATGCGTCGACTTGATTCTGAGCATGCGCTGGTTTTTAACCGATGCTTTTGCATACTAACCATCGGTTTTGACCTATCGGTTAGGCGTCCATCGGTTCATTTTTTAAGCAAGTTCTAAATGTTTTGACCGAAGGATAACTGATCGATGGGGCCCACACACAATCGGTTTGGACCGATGAAAAGGTCCTTAGTCCATTTTCATCGGTTTGCACCGATCGTGTGTACGCGGCCTAAGAAGCCACTATTAAGCCGCGTACACATGACCGTTTTTAATGTCAGGGAAAAAACAACATTTTTCTCAACGTGATTCTTGTCAAGCCTGCCTTGCATACATACAATCGTGAAAAAAAAATGCTTGAGCAAAGCGCGGTGACGTACAACACGTACAATGGCACTATAAAGGGGCAGTTCCATTCGGATGGCACCACCCTTTGGGCTGCTTTTGCTAATTTCGTGTTAGTAAAAGTTTGGTGAGAGACGATTTGTGCTTTTCAGTTTTTGTGCTTATCAGTCTTTTACAGCGTGACGAATGTGCTATCTCCATTACAAACACTAGTTTTACCAGAACAAGTGCTCCTGTCTCATAACTTGCTTTTGAGCTTCCCCTTTTTTTTCCCGTCGTTAAAGCCTACACACGACCATTTTTAACGACGTGAAAAACAACAACATGAGAAACGATGACGTGAAAAACGACAACGTGAAAAACGACGGCGTGAAAAACGTTGACGTGAAAAACGCCGAGAAAAATTAGAGCATGTTCTAAATTTTTAATGCCCATTTTATACAATTAAAAAAATGCTCTAGAGCCTACACACGGGCATTTTTCTCGTCATAAAAAACGGTTGTGTGTATGCGGCATTAGGCTCCAGAAAGTTGATCGTTTATGTGCATATTAAAAGGCGCTAAATGAGCACATGATGTGCTAGTGAGCTCTCTTTAAAGATCAAACTATATGTATATATTCAACAAGCGATTATTCTGCTTGGATCATTCATATTTTTTGCCTAGTTTAATAACTATTTAAAAAAGTCTTAAAGAGGTCTTAAACAGACTGCATGCACATGAAAGTTTAGGCAGACCAAAATAAATGACAATTTAAAGGGGTTGTAAACCCTTGTGTTTTTTTCACCTTAATGCATCCTAACAAGGAGAAGTTTCAGAGGCAGTGCCACCCCTCTGGACCTGGGAAGCACTCTTTGGCTAAGTAGCAGCATATACAGAGTTTGGATGGGGCCACAATGCAGAGCTCACTGCTTATACCACAATGTCTTCCCCATATCTAAAAACAAACTCACAGATTGAAGCCTCATACACACGACCAAGAAACTTGACGGGCGAAACACATCGTTTTGCTCGTCAAGTTCCTTGTTAGGCTGTCGAGGATCTCGGCGAGCCAAATTTCTCCATTCCCGTTGAGGAAAAAGAAGACATGCTCTCTTTTTGGCTCGACGAGATCCTCAACAGTTTCCTAGTGGAAAAGTGTACAAAACACGGTCGTGTGTACGAGGCCTGAGTTTTTAGAGACTGGGTGACACCAGATGCTGTGGCATGGCTCTTGACCAGGAAAGTGTTCAGCCGCTAACACAGTACACAAATGTGTAGAAAGTAACAAAAGCTGAGTCTAGTGCCAGAAGGTCACATTCTAGCCAAACCCTGAAATCTTTAGTCCATTGGGGTCCAGGTATGGTCTCTAAATATATTTCTGATGATATACAAATCCAGAAGGCTGCTGCATTGAGATCAACTTAAAGTAGCTTATTTTTACTGTAAAAGATAGGGGAGTTTAATTCTGCTTTAAGGCTGTCAGCAGATCGACCTTTACAAATTTTACAGTGCCTAAAAATGCCTAAAATGGAGAGCAACTGAGCATGTGCAGAGAGAGTGTATTACAGTGTATTACTGGATTTTAAACAGTATAGACAGTTATTTTAATGTTTTACATAGCTATACCTGCAAAGGAGGCCTAAAATGTATCTAGCTTGACTTAGCTTTCTAACTAAAGTGCAACTTTAAGTAGCATATTAGACTTCCTGATTAAAGAGGAAATAAAATCTATGGCTTATTAGGTATGTTAACAGAATAAAAAACTGTTGGAATTTTCCTTAGCAGAGCTGAGGATAAAGTGTTTAGACTCTTAGAACACTAGCAAAAACTGAGGCATGACAGTTGGGGGCTTAATTATTTTAGTTGTTCAGTGTCCAAACCTGTTTCCCTCTAAGGGTGATAGAAAATTAAAAATATTACTAAAAAGTATGTCACACCCTGCGATTTAGTACTTTGTTTTTATTTCGTTTTTGAAATCACCAGATATGTTTATTGTTATTAGCAAGTAAACCCATTATTTTGGTGTTATTTCCCAAGAGAGGAATCAGGGAAATACAAGCAGTTGTCGCAGGAGACAATTCTCCATCTAATGGAAAGGAAGTAAACAGTGTGAGAAAAGGTTGTTAAAATTTGATAGTGGTAGTAAAGTGATTTTCCCACTCACATTATGCATTCCTGATCAAGACTTTAGGCATGAAAGTAAAAGCCATAATCATCATCAGGAATATAAACTGAGTATGCATAAATGAATGAATGCAGTAAACCATTATGGTACTGAACATTATAGATAATATGTCATTTAATGACAAATCACACAGACCAGTGATATGCAGCAAGATGCCAACCAAGGTAACCACTAATTAGTTTTTATTACTGTGACTACACTAACCCCCAACATTTTTGATTGGTTGATATGGGTTACTATGCAGCGTAGGTTGCTTCATTTGCTGGTGTGCAAATCTAGTTTGTAAATATATATCCTGTATCTTATCTTTTTTTTTTATCAAATCATCTTTTTATTTCTTTTATATACAAACAACAAAAACAACATACAAACCAGCCCGTATTGAGAGGGGGAAAAAAAACAATACCCCCACCCCCTCTGTCCCCATGCTCTCACTCCCCCCATCTTTCCCTCATCCAACCTCTCCTTTCTCGTCATACCTCCAAAATATCAAACCACCTTCATTTTCATATTTCCCTAAACAGCCTCTATTTAGGAAACTATACTTTTCCTTAATTAAAGTTTCCCTTACTTGTATTTTCCATTCTGCTACAGTAGGTGGATGTGGTGATAACCACTTATCTTTGAAACCTTTGTGCATTGATTACAAAGGATATGTTGAAGGTAGTAAACAACCCATATCTGGTGATTTTTATAATTATACATAAAGCTCTTCTGACCTTTCATATTTTCACTGTCACTAATGTGCCCTGACTTTCTTATATTCAGGGGAATGTATAGTACTAGTGACAGCTTCCTTGTCACACATGTAATTACTGTAGCTTTGATGGTAGGAAGAAGTGCAGATGGCTGTTTAATCATAGTTAAAAGTAAATCTTTATTGGGTCCATCATTGCTGATTGCCTCATGAAATTGGCAGTTGCCTGATCGTTATGCTGATCCACTGACCATGAACAGATATGCAGATCAGGAAAGTGAAAAAAAGTCAGGTGTTATTATCTGCAAACTTGTTCTGGGTTAGATATTCAAAGTGTTGAAGCTAGTGGGTTAGCATAACAGAGACCCCCCAAATGGATCTCCAGTTGAACGCCACATGGTATGCCAAGTGTGCCTGGGTCAGGTTGCATGTAATCCAGTCCTTGCAAGAGCATCCTGTAGGTACCCTTGCTTAACCCCTCCAGGCATGAAAACTTGAAAGAACTATATGCACAAAAATTAGCCAATCAAACTTTTTAACCACGTTTCCTTTACAAAAACCAGTGCCTTAATTAAGTAACTTGGAGACTGAAAGGTATAGTGCAGTATTAACATTTTTGGAAGTTAAACAGTACATTTATTTACACTGGTTCATTCTGTATATTAGACCACTATTGGTGGAATAAATGAGGAGGGCGAATTAATCTTGTTCCAAAAGAAAAACAGTCTCTCCCAAAAAGGGGGATCTGAGCTCTATGGATTGAATTGAAAGGTATCATATGACAGCAGGCATTATTTGACAGTATGTTTCAAACCCGAAGAAAGCACCATTAATGCTTCTTGTTTACATTCAGGTGGTGCATAAACCACTTGCCGACCAGGCTTTTTTTTAGCACTTTTTGTTTACCAGTTTAAATCAGTATTTTTTTGCTAGAAAATTACTTATAACTCTCAAACATTATACATTTTTTAGCAGAGACAGCAATTTGTATGTAACACTGTAGCACTGTATTTGCACAGCAGTTTTGCAAATGCAATTTTTTGGTAAAAAATACACTTTTAATGAATAGAAAAAAAAAGAAAATAAACACAATATTTACCCAAATTTGTTTGTAAAATGTGTAAGATGATGTTACGCTGCGTAAATAGAAACCAGACATGTCACGTTTTAAAATTGCGCACGCTCATTGAATGGCGACAAGCTACAGTGATTAAAAATCTCCATGGGGACCTTTTAAACATCTTTACAGGTTACCTGTTTAGAGTTACAGAGGAGGTCTAGCACTAGAGTTATTATTAACATTTACATATGAGTGCATGGCTCTTTTTTTTTTTACACTGTCTGTTTCATTTATTTATTTTATCACTTTTATTTCTTTTCAAATGAATGTAAACCTTCTTTGTAATATAAATAGTGATGACAGATACCCTTTATGAAGAGATCTGGGGTCAAAAGACCCCAAACCTCTTATTTGCCTTTAAAAGCAAAAGATCCCCAATACTTTCAGCCTGGACCAGAAGTGATGTCATGAGCCACTAGGAATGCTTTTATGAGAAAGCCAGCTGCGAAAAACGGTACAGGTGGTTAACACGTAAAAAAATTCACATTTTGTTTGTATTTAATGTGCAAGAACAATACTCGTTTAAAAATAGTTTAAATGTAAATGAAAAATATAAAAGATGGTCTTATGCTGGGTAAATAGATACCAAACATGTTGCAATTAAAAATTGTGCACGCTTGTGTAATGGCAACAAATCATGTAAATGTTACTGTCCAACATTTTAAAAGCTTTGCCAGGTTACCACTTTAGATTAACAGAGAAGGTCTAATGCTAGAAATACTGCCCATGATCTGATGTTCAGATCATAATATCTGATAGCACACATGGGACAAATTTTCTTTTAATTATAATTTTTGTTTTTACACTATTACTTTACATGTTTTTTTATCCCTTTTATTGTTGTCACAAGGAATGTAAACATCCTTGTGATAGCAATAGGCATGAAACAGGTACTCTTTATGGAGAGATCTGGGATCTAAAAGAACCCAAATCCCTCCTCTGTTCTTAAAAGCATTCAAAACACTACGATCATTGTTAAAAAGCCAATCCCAGTCGGACAGGAGAGCCCGAGCAAGCCGCAGAAAGTGGGGGGAGGACCCCTCCCACTACTTATAAAAGCAGTCAAGCAGCTATTTAACCCCTAGGGTTGCTTTTACAAGAGAGCCGACCCAAAAAATAGTTCTGGGATGATGCCTGCAGCTGCAGGCATCATCCTGGTATAACCATCTGAAGTCCAGCAGCATATGGGTACGTCACTGGTCCTGAAGTGGTTGAATGTATTTTATAAATGTAAGCAAGGTAACTATCTCAATCTGACTTGGCATCAGCCTTTTGCAGTCCCTGTACAGCAGAGTCTAGACTGGCAGGGGGAGAAGCAACACAAGGAGCCAGTCAATTATGCTGCATGGCTCATGATAGGAGAAGAAGAGGGACAGAGAGATGAGCTCATTGGTGGTGTTCTGTCTATTCTTTTACCTTCTACTCACAGGCTAGGGAAGGGACAAGACCTGTAACTGTTACTTATCTCAGAGCTGGATGGTGTAACATCACTGGTGAATGGAGTGAACCACAACTGCAGTTAGCAAGGATTTCAATGCGATTCTCTATGCGACAACTCAGTATTGGGCCCCAGGCGTCACTCCTCGCAACAGGAGTTTGGGAGATCTATACATCATCTCTGTGTCACATAAAGAAAGGCTTGAGCAAATAGGCATTGACGCATTACAACATGCGACCAGAGCTTGGCGTTTAAAAATATAGTTCAAGGTCAATATTCCAATACACCTCAATATGCAAATTATTATCAGTAAGGGACCTCAGGCGTCACTCCTCACAAACAGGAGTTTGGGGGTTCTCTACATCATATCACTTTAAGCATATAGGGATGTATTAGGCCACTAATGTTCAAATAATTAGGACAAGGCCTATAAGCAATTTATACTTCTGTCAAGCACGTAGTAAATATGAGTTGTAGTAACAACTAATAGTTGCGTATGAAAGACAATATAGCACAGGTACTTTGAGAGTTCACGTAGTAATACACAAGTTGTAGTGGCAACTACTAGTTACATATGAGAGGCAGTATAGCTCAGGTACTTTGAGAGTACATGCAGTAATTAGAAGTTGTAGCAATAACTAATAGTTACTTATGAGAGGTGAACAAAGCTCAGGGTATTTGAGTGTAGATGTCCCTTTAAGATATTCCTTAGGAGACAGTCCTTTAGCACAACAATATATCCTAATTATGTTTATAGTCAGAAGGCATGATAAACAATAGCAATTGTATAGCTGGCACATAAGTAGCAGATCTTGCTATAGCACTACAAGTAATACAATAGCTACTTATCCGTTTTGCAGGCTTCAGGATAGGCAATAGGGATTCTTTGGTGAAGGATGTTCAGCAAGAAAATCTCTAAAGGTTTTCCCCAGCAATGGCTCCCAGTTGCAATAACTGCAGATGCCACTAAAGGAGTAGTTGAGGCTGGAGTGATCTTCCAGGATGGGGAGCGATGACACCCTTCTCTGTAGCGTGGCCGAGCTATGGCTGACAATAATAGAACGAGGCTTGTGTCTAAGCTGAGTGCCTTTATAGGCCAGTAACCAGCTGTAGTGCATGGCACTTAGTTTGAAAGAATCGCCATTCGCCGGCGCACTTCCGCGTTGCAGGGTGGAACGCACGGGGCGCTGCACGATGACGTCATTGTGTGGACGCCGTAATGCGTTCCAGGGCGGAACGCAAGCAGGAAGTAACAGGCGCGCGGAGCACCTGTTACAGTTGGACAGACATATAAATCCCTTGACTGGTAAAACAGCTCCCATATATGATTTGTATCTTTCTATTTAGCTGTCTGCCTGGAGTTCAACTTTACCAATGAAGACATACATGCTTGAAGCCCCTCCTGTATTTATAGATACTAAAATAGTATGGTTCTGTAAGAGTGAAAGTATATTCTATGGTTTTCCCTTGTTAAGCCCCATGCACACTATCAGTTTTCCTGTAAGTTTTTAACTTCAAGTTTACCAAAAACTTGCAAGGGCCTGCCTAATTGCATATGAATTGAAGCTCTTGAGATTTGACCTCATATTAGATGGTTTTGGTAAACCTGAAGAGAAAAACCTGCAAAAAAACTGATAGTGTGTATGGGGCTTTACAATAACATCAATGAGCACAACATACCTTCTCCAATATTGAAATGGGACTTGCTGTAGAGTTTAGCCTATGGCTCTGAATATTTATACAATGATGCAGTAGGCTTTACTCCTCCGAGATGCACACCGACTCACATTTCAAAGAAACACATGCTTTTGTTAGCTGAGCATCCAATTGGCTCATGCACATTTAATATGCACAAAGTGCATAGATCTATACAGCTGAATCAATTCAACATTCACTTTATTTGTTCACCGACTGCCTACTTGCATTCTGAAGAGTGTGTTTTTCTCATTGTTACTACGTGTGAGTACTTGTGGTTCATAGACTGAACCCTATTGCCCCTGGAGAATGTTTGTTCATCTGTTTATCAGAATGTAATTACTGAAGCACATCCACCAAAACTGGAACATCCAGACAGCCCAATATTCTGTGCTCTCATTCCGTCTTCTCTTCTGTCCCCCCTCCCCGCAGAAAAAAACTCGTAATCAGCTTGTCATTCTTTATAACAACAGTTTTTATAATCTGAGGATGGCACAGAACAGTTCTTTTATTGGATCTTGTGATTTTAAAGACAACTGGATTTAATTTACTCTGTGAAAACATGCAGACAGCTGCTGCTTCAGATTCAATACCTCAAATGCAACTCTTCAATCTGTGTTCTATTGAAGCACTGGAATTAGCTCCAGGTAAGGGATGAATTCACAGGTTCAAAGAGTGTTTACGAGGGGGAAATTAAGTTCTTTAAAGGTGCAGTCACTTCTCGCTAGACACAAAGCAAATCATTTATATAAATAGCACAGTAAGCCAAGCTATTTTTTTTTGCCAGACTTGATTTTTATGACCTAGTAACGTTAGTCTGAATTTATGAAAGCATGGCGAAAATGTTACCAATATTCCTTTGCGTTTAAGAGCTAATACGAGTCTTGCTTTTAAAAAAACGAATTTGAAACCCTGGATCCCAAACAAATTGGGCTACCTGACCTGAATTTGTATACACACACACGCTATAGTTTAAATACATCAGTGTACACTGATTCAAGATGCCACATTAATGGATTTAGCTCAGCCTTCATTTTGAAAAAGGAAAGCCCCATTGGTTTTATTTATTCTAACTCCTGTGTTCAGACAGCATGGGTTTACTTCACCTACCCCTATTCTGGTTCTATAAGCTTCTCAAAATCGTTACTTTGGGGAAAAAGGCCTCTTTTCCATGAAGCAGCTTGTTCATCGAGATGCTTTAAGATGCTCTACAAGATATTACCGTCTTGCGCGTGTTGGCTGACTTCAAGTCTTTGTGACATTTGGTCACATGCCCATATATCCCACATATCTCCCCTATGTGTCACTCTCTCCATTGAACCCTAAACTCCCTCACGTACACAGATTATTTTACAGGAACGGGACAGGAAAAAGATTAGGCAAGGCAGTGGAGCCATGCTAAATGTCTACAAAAGCTGCCATGACAGTAGCATCCATTCCTCACCTTGCACACAGTGTCAGAGCGCTAACAACAATGCCTGGTCTGCCGGTCTCCTTTTTAACCTTTAACATGCTGCAATTTCCAATGGGACCTTTGCTTTATTTAAATTTCTTTATTTTCTCTTTATTTTAACTTCTTTTATATTTAATGCTTCTGTCCCATGCACAGGGAAGCTTAGGTACAATTCTGGGAAGTTCAGGTCAGATTCAAGAAACCTATAACTTGGTCATTCTTCTGTTATTCTTTATGATATAGAAGTACAGTATATCACCGTTTTTCACTGCCGGGTATGCACCCAATTAGTAAGATAATAAATAGTGTGTAATACATGCTGAACTATATTCATTTGCTATCTCTTAATCTCACATCTAAAGTAGCTTATGTGCTTCAACCATCCATGCAAACAGTCAATGTAGCATATGTGCTAAATGCTCTAACCAGATCACAAGCTGCAACATTTTTTAAGAAATGCCCTCAAAGCAAAGGTAGTGTAATCAGCAATCAACAGCCCTAATTCATCCCAAAACAGATGTTTAGAAGTTTATTATTAAACAAATGATGGTCTTGTACTATCTTCTAAGTGCTTGAAGGCATAAATCATTTCTTAATTCAAATGTAGTGGAGAAGAATTGCTTACTTGACATTTTCAGAGACAAGACGTGCCAGAAGCTTCATTCTAGTCTCCACATCTTGATACATTGCCAAGAAAGATATGTCTTAAAAAACCTACATGCTTTGGGTAAGGTTATTGTACAGGAGTTGTATGCTCACATATAATTACATTCCCTTACAATGGTTGTTTTAGTTATCACAAATAAAATAATGTAAGTTTTTTTTTGTTTTGTTTTTATAGAGTTATTTCATTTAAATGAGTGCTAAAGCTTTATTCCTCTGGAAGAAATGCAACCATGTCACATAAAAAACAAATCTTGATCTAGAACAAGTCATTGCACTCTGCTGTAATGGCATTTTATTTTTGTCTGTTAGCAAGACCATGGAGCTATTTTTGATGCAGATAGTCAGTGCTGAATAACAATAGCTCTGCACAGAAAACAGCTGTGGCTTTTGCATGAAATTATTTACAGCAACCGGCCCTAGTTGTTCTTTAAACATCAGTAAGATACACTGACCATATACTAAGGGCTTTCCCATAGAATCTACTGCTTTTGGAAAGTAAAAAATAGTGTAAGAATTAAAATGAGTGCTATAAGCATTACGCCATGTGTCTTACATGAACAGCTGCTAATGTTCAGACTGGCATTTGCAGGAGGCTGAAAAAATGTAAGAAATTAAAAGATAAAAGGTTTTGTATTATTTGAGCTACAGGGAGACTTGTGGTTCTTTCCAGATGCTCCTCCACACCTCACCTTCCATTTATGTCCATTGCAAGATTTACTAAAAAGTGTTAAAATGGGGGGGGGGGGGGAGCAGTAATACAAAAATAAAAAACACACTCAGAGGCAAGCTTCTGGTCGATAAAAAAAAACAAACACCATTTAATGTGGCTATGTATTCGCACACAACAAAAAAATCAGTAAATGTATGTAAACATTCAAAAAGTATTAGCACTGATCTGTCTTAAAATTAGCCTCCTGTTATCTCCTGTACAGTAAAAGCCAGTAGACTGGGTAAGAAAAATCAATCAGCCCATGTTGCATGCATGTATATACCGTATGCTGGCATGGGATACCATTAATCTGCTGCTGCTATTGCATTATTGCCAAATCACAAGTTGGGGTAAAGAGGTGTTCAAGCTGCATTGGTTAATTGCAGTAGAGAATAAGCAAGGTAAGTTTGATGACTGTTTTGACAAATTGACAAATCTTGTAGTAGGCAAATCAGTCCTCAAATATATGACTGTTTGCCAGGAGTTCAGCTTTAACAATGTTAAAGTGTGGCCCCATTAAGCCTCTGTGCATCATCGACTGTTGAATTGCAAGTGTAAGAGGATGCTGAGATGCCAAATGTTTAGAGGTACTGTATAGGTCTTAGAATCTCTCATTAACTACCTCTGCCATAAAGACGTAAAATTACTGCCTGCACATCATCAGCTGGAGGGATACTTTTTACCACGCCTATATGGATGGGTGTTCCTGTAAAGAGAACACCCCCAATAACTGTGTTACTTAGGGGTTATTATACAACAGAAAGCAATGATGATGCATGGGTACATCTGTCATGGCAGAGAGACAAATTTGACAATTTTACGTAAACAACATACTGTAAGTGTATTCTAGTTTGGAAATTGTGGTCATAAAAATAATCAGTGTTTTGCACATGCAATAGGTTCACTTTACTTCCGCCTCTCCCAGATGCATATGCGGGTTTGTCCTTCGCTCCTTACTGAGCAGAGTAAAGATGTGAGAGCCAGAGTTGCTCCAGTTGGGGTCTAAAACTGGACCAATGACTCTGTCTGACCCCATGTGGCAGAGCTCGGACAATCACCAACCACATGCTACTGAATACCAGGTACTACATTTTTCCTTCACTTCCACTAGTTGAACAAAGCATTTTTTCCATTGTCCAGACACTAGATATCTAACTTCAAATTAGTCACACCGTGTGCCCTTTTTATGCAAAAGCTAAAGGAGCATAGCATTACATTTTACTCACAGTACAGCTCTGCTCAACATAATAATGTCAATTTTCATGAGAACTGAGAATTGTGTTAAGGAAAAGACTATATGATTTTGAGTGATTGGTACTCTGGAGGGGTTGAGAGCTGCTATCTGGAACTGAAGCAAGCATGACGGAGGTGTTGACAGTTAGCAAAGGCTTTCACTGCTTAGGTAAACCAGTGTTTGAAACACATCCTTTGTTAGCACAACCTTAGATTTAAGCTTTTTCCTTCATTGCTGCCTCCTCCAAAGCACCAAAGCACTAATTTGCTTTTGGATGGATTACAGCATCCAGACCTACATGATTTTTGGACAGTCTCTTTAAGATTATGCAGATGACAGATGCATTCATTTTAAACTTCAAAAGAAACGATTAGAGAGTACAACAAATGGAAACAAACCTGCTTCAATGTGTAATGATTTTTGCATTGTGCTTATTCTCATTGCCAAATCTCTTTCAGGACAGACAAATGAGAAATCAGGAAACATTTTCTATACAAGTGTGCTGGAAAACCTTAACCCATTCTGCATTTTTAATAGTTTTTCTATAATGAATGTAAATGCGTAATTCATTTTGGAAGTATTATATTCCTTCCATTTGATTTCACCTTTAGTGAAAAGCCTTTTCTTTGTTAAGCGTAACCAATATCAGTTTTCTAAGCTGACATAGAGGTAATGGAAAGCAACAAAGTAAGGGGATGCTCCCATGGCTTCACAATGTGTGCATTTGTTATTGCCAAGAGGAACATGTTACCGTTTAGCTCTCTTTAACCTCTTGTGGACTGGCTGCTGTGCAACTATGCCTGGTCCACTCTTACATTGCTCTGGGAGGATATACTGTACATTCTCATGGAACTGTGTTCCTCCGCACATCTGCGATTGGACACAGCAGATCACCAACAAAAACTGCAGAGCCAGTGAGAGTGGCTGTGTACCACATGATCACGGTGACCAATCGCAGCATTACAGAGTGTAAACACAGGCTGAATACCAGTTGTGTCTCACTTACTGACCAATTGGTGTGTGAGAGTAAACAATGCATACTGTCCACCAGCTAAGTACCAGTGCAACACAGTACAGTGCCAAGAGTAAGAAAACACACCCTTGTACTGTTCTTCACCCCTCCCCTGTATATGTCAGCCCCATCTTGTCTCTGATGTAAGTGAGAAAATAAAATATTTACTGGCAGGATCAACAGGTAATAAATCTATGTTACAGGGGGGAAATGTTAATGACTGAATCATATATGTCATTTTTTATTTTATTTTGCCTATAATTCCACTTTAAGATGGATGGTCTGATGAGGCAACTGTCAAATAATCCTTACAATAACATATGTTTCGTTAAAAGGCACACTTACATCACCAGAGCATGCATGTACATGCCTAAGGATCAAAAAGATTGGTGATACCCCCTTATTCTGGTTACTTTATTTGGTAAACAGACATACATGAATAATTCCAAGCCAAGCTAACCATTAACTTACCTAACCAGAGTGTCAATTCAAACCTGAACATAGCAAAGCTGTTGTCCAAACCAGTCAATCAGCTCATATCATCAGGAACACTGTGGTGTTTAGCAAATTAGCTATTTTTATGAATATGTTGAGTAGAACATGTACAGTCTTCCAAAGTTTGTGGAATAGAAGGCAAAGCATGTATGTAAACCCAAGCCATTATGTTAAGTTTTGGATTGAGTAGGCAAGAGGTAGGACCATGTCTTATTTTTATTTATTTTTTGCTACCTGTGTCCGGTGGAAAAGGTTTTACTTCACTTTTTTTTATCCCAGAGACACAGCAAATGGTAAAAGAAAATCTGTTTAAAGAGAGGGGAATTCCTTTCTGTTTTTATAACAAATTAAAGTGGAGTTCCACCCATAAATATAACATTACATCAGTAGTTTTAAAAAAATGTCATTAGTCCTTTAAGAATTTTTTTTTTTTTTTTAGATGCCTTAAAAGTGTTGTTGCTTGGCAGAATAGTTAATCTTCCCACTTTCTGCACCTAGGTGCTTAAGCTTCCTAACCTACACCGCACAGACTCCTGGGAATGTAGTGGGTGTAACTTTCCAGGAGTCTGTGCACTCCCCAGTTTCGAAGAATCATGTGACTTGGACAGTACAGGTGCTGAAACCTGATCTGAAACCTATTACACTGCTTGTGCAGCACTGAGCATGTGCGAGATCTGCAAGGCTGAAATACAGGAAGTCATACAGTCTGGCTTCATGATGTCCACACTTAAGATGGCCCCAGTCAATTTCTATTTTATAAAGTGTCTAAATGCTGTAACAACCTAACAAAACGGACCTAAGTTTACAGACTAACTTTACTAGAATACATTAAGCTTGTGTATTACAGGGGTATTTATATTTAAAAAGTGAAAATGTGGCCAGAACTCCGCTTTAAGCAATGTTGGGTTTCCCATCACTTTCTGTACTGGAGGCAACAACATCTGATAAGGGTTCTATTGCCTTTTCTACATTTTATCCCCCCCCCCCCAAAAAAAAAAAAAGTTTTGGCTTTACAAACACTTTGGGGTTAATTTACTAAAGTCATATAGGTTGTGCACATAAAAAGATGAGTTTCTTTGCCTAAGCTTGGTGAATAAAGTACAGCTCTGCCTACTTCCATCATCCACTCATTTGTAACTAATGTCTTTTTTATTTTTCGTACATGTGATTGGGTATATTTTACAAAGCAAATTGTCACTGTGTTCATTAAGCTAAGTGAAAATTCCCCTGCAAAGTGAACATGCTCTACTCATTTAGTAAATCAACCCATTTAAGTCAAAGCAAGTTATATCACGTCTTCTCCTCTTGCCAAGTACTTCTAATATATAAACAGAAAATGTACTGTTGGCACACTGGGATGACAATAATACTCATAAAGTCTAATAAATACAATCATAACTTGGAATTTTGGTTGGGAAACCTTACTGCTGAAATCTACAAAATATATATAAAGCTCTATCGACATAAATATCAATTTGAGGTCAACTTTTAAACTAAGACCATTCATTAATACTTAGCCAGTCTAGTCCTAATCTCATTATTTTGACACTAAAAGTTACATTTGAGATTCAGTTCTTTATGTAAATGGCTAAAAATCCAGCGATGGCTGTGAAAATAGAACAAAAACAGCGTTGCACATTGTTGCCCAATGACATCATTTTCTTATTTTTATTTCATAACCTGCAGCAGTAAAATGACAGCTAGAATTTGTCTGATTGATAAAACCAATTCAACTGCCATTTGAAGTGATGACTAAGATGAAATTGGTTACTATTGGCAAAATACATTTTGTGCCAATTGTTATATGTAACAGCATAATGTAGGATGTTAGTCCATTGCTTTAGAAGGTGGACATTCCATTTAAAGTGTAAAAAATAACTACACACAATAATCTATAAAAGTGTATTAACAGTAATCAAGCTTACTTTTTCACAAGTTTAGTACCAATTAAAATTGCTAATGTCAGTTAACTACCTAGTGTGGCACAATATACTGCAATGGCATTTCGGCATGGAATTTAATTGGTATCTACAGTAGGTAAAGAACAGTATGCACTTTGATTAAATGTATTCAAGTAGCTAATTTTATTACACATAATGTAAATTAAGCAGCTTGCATTCTGAAAATACATGAACATGGACTATAAATATAAATTAAAAGGCTATATGCCAGAGATAATTATCATTACTAATAGAAAACCTAATATATCTGTAATAATAAAGTTTTGAATGATAATCATGCAAGTGCTTTTGTGAGAATGGTTTGAAGAATGACAATGCCATTTGGCAGTGTTTGAGTAAAAGTTGTTATTCTAGCAGTTTGTAACCGACTTGTCTTATTGGGATGCCTTTTTTAGTTGTCCAGCATTCCACATTGCCTGCCTGAAAAAACTTGATGAAACCGGATGATATTAAATTTTCATGTTTCTCTAGCTGCAGCTAAAAACTATGCTGGCACATTAAATATTCACTAGTAAATAAGAGACATTTTAGTGACACTAGCTGGAAATAGGCAAATGGAATGTCACATTCATTATAAAATATAGTTTAAATAAATAAAATGCCACATCTTTTTATTTTTTGTTATACTTTACAGCGATAGACTAGTTGGGGACAGAACATATAATAGTGTTGATTCAGTAACAAAATGCTCCATTAAAACCAGATTTGTTGTAACCCACAAAAACCTATGTGAGCTATGATTTGATTAATATTGCCCTTTGCACCATGTTGTTAACTACATCTACATGTTTATTTATACTACAATACCTGACAGCAAGAACCCATGTAATGTTCTTTGGAGAACATAGCCTCTGGCAGAGCAAGTTACATTTCAAAAACAATTACAATAGTACCCAAATTTCCCTATTTTTTGGGGGTTTTCCATATTATTAATAAATTGATTATTTTATAATATCTACAAGGAAAACTCCATATCAGTTTAAAGCATATATGCTTAGAATCACTGCCAAAATACATTATGCACCATCAATAGCACTGTTTATTGTGACAACACTGGGGGTAGGTAATGGACTGGCCATTGAGCATTCCAAGTTGCAATGGCAGACACACAGGGGTTGATTTACCGGAGAGTGCAAAATCAGGTACAGCTGTGCATGGAAGCCAATCAGCTTCCAACTTCAGCTCGTGCAATTAATCTTTGACAAAAAAAATGAAAGCTGATTGTGCACTTTCTAGTTTTAGTAAATCAACCCCACAGTGGTAGAGAACTAGGATATCCTCTGCAGCATTACTTTGTATGTAAAACCAATCCAATTTCAAAGACGGCTGATAGACACCTTAGTATCAGGTGATGAATTCTTGATTGTTTATGACAGGTGCACATTGAACCTTCAGATATTAGCAAATGTGGATATGGTACCTGATGTACTGTAGATGTCATCACTTCCAAATCTATTGGTTTGCAAACAAACGTTAAAAATAAAGAGGATTTCAAAGATAGATTCTAATGGCATCAATCCATTGTGTATTACTGATTTTTCAAACACATCAGTAAATCATGGGAATGCTTTCATTTAGAAGTGCACAGCTTTATATTTGTGTCAACCACAGCATTTAACGGCAACTGGACAATGCTGCTGAGAGGATATACATTCTGAACATCACAATCAGAATCTTTCATGTTACAGGACTATTTTATAGCCCGAACAACACATTAAAGAGCTCTTACATGTAACTCTGAAAAGCATACAGGGAATTTTAAAGAAGCTATAGCAAGTGACAAACGTGTTGGCTTTAAAATATACATTTAGATTTAAATGGCTAATAAAATGCCCTGCCCCATTAATATATTACAAGATCCTAAGTACAGACCAACAAAATATATGCATAAAGAATTGTGGGAAATCTGTATGAAACTACTCGCTTATTGGTTAGTCTCTCCTTTTTTTTTTATTCATACGAAAAATAATAAATAATGTTACACATACACTATAAAGTAGTAATGTTCCTTACGATTTTATTTTTTATTTTTTTGGAGCTGGACATGATTTCCAGTATTGGTTAGGTCAGAGTAGTTCATTGTGTTATGTACATCATACTTGGCATGTGTTGATTCCAAATGATGTCATCAAATTGAATCCATAATACTGTAATAACATTACACTCATGAGTATCTTTAACAAGCACAGGGATACTATGCCTAAATGCCCAGATTAACAGGGGTGGGATGGAGTTTTTCTGTGACTCTAGATGTATCAATATTCAGTTACACTAAATGTCCCCATCTTTACCTATAATAAAACTTTACCAATGGTCTAATACTTTGGGAGTCCTTCAGAGTTTTGAGCAATAAGACTTCAAACTAATCTTAAAATGCTTGTAGTTTTAGTAACTAGCAGAATGGATGAATAGGACAGAGTAGCTCCAGAATGCATGTTTCAGTCCTTATAATTGAAGCAGGTTTTTGTCAATTCCTGTTAGCAGTAATAATCTTGTGGGCAACCTTGTATGTTTTAGGCTTCTCTTGAGCCAAGGTTGGCAGCATGCCACTCTTGTTAACTGGGGAGCAATACCTAAATGCATAACCGCATAAGAAAATATACAGACTGAAAGTGCTGAACTGCTGATACACAAGAATGCCAAAAGGTTTATGATATACAGCTTTCCTAATATTAGCTACTGCCTGTCAACTCATTGAAAATACATTCAAAGAGCATTTTATATAATCTAATAATTTCAGGTTTACAGCTCAAAGTGATTCCATATGTTTGAGCCCATACCAGTAAGGACCATATCCAGGCAAGAGTTGCTGACTGCTATATTATGTTATTTTTGTTCCAGTATTCACAGGTGATAAAACAACCAAGAAGACAACATGTCAGCCACATAGCTTTGTATGTGTAATTCTTATGCTCCCTTGTCTCTTCACCAGCAACATATTCCTACATATCTTTTGTGCTGTTGCCTAGGAACCGATCTGTTCTCTATGTTGTTTGGCATTCTGTCACTTCCTTCATTCCATCTGGTCATGTAACACTTCACAGTATTGAGGAGGGGCAACTCTGCCTATGAGGTCAAGGAATATATAGGTGACACATATTAAGCATTAGCTATATTCTTACACAAACTTTTAAAATATTAGAATATTAGTTATTTACTTTTAGCAAATTACCTCTTTAAAGTCTATTTAGGGAAAAAAAAGATATTTAAATACATATTTTATATAAAAAAGGGGGGGTTTTATAAATTAGCATAATTAATAGTAAAACAATCAAGTGTGATCAAGTAGGCCCTTTACAAAATAATCTGGAGTGGATGACTGAGGAGAAAGAGAAGGCACATTTATGAAATACCTTCTTCAGTTCTGTGTATACAAAGGAGCATAAGGAAGCTTATGTCCTTAATGGGGATGGTATTGACACAGCCACAAATGAACCCCTATGGCTCAAAATTGATATGGTCCAGAAATAGTTAGACAGATTAAAGGTGAATAAGACCAAATAGAATACACCCATGTCCTAAATGAATTGAGCTCTGTCATTTCAAAGCCATTGTTTCTAATTTCTAGGGACTTTTTATTGACTGGCATAGTACCATTGGATTGGCATAAGGCAAATGTGGTGCCTATGTTTAAAAAGATATCAAAGTCTTTACCAAGTAACTATAGACCTGTTAGTTTAACTTATATAGTTGGGAAGATACTGGAGAGTTTAATAAAAGACCACATAGATAAATCAGTTTATAAATGCATAGAAAACTGTTTAAAAGACCAAATTCAGCGAGTAGTGGTTAATGATTTATACTCTGAATGGTTTAAGGTTATCAGTGGTGTACCCCAAGGTTCAGTTTTGGGACCCTTACGTTTTAGCATATTTATTAACTATATAGGGTCTGGGATTAAAAGTAGTATGCCGATGACACCAAGCTATACATTGGACTTACATCCTTACAGGATGCCTCCAACTAACAAGCTGACCTCATTGCACTGTTTAATTGGGAAACTACTGTATGTGAGAAATGATGTATAATGTTAATAAATAAAACATTTTGCACTTGAGGGATAAAACACGCATGCAACATACATGTTAGGAGAAGAACAGCTGATCGAAAAACAATGGTGGAGAAGGATCTGGGTGTTCTGGTCGATCATAGGTTTAATAATAGCATGCATTGCCAAGCTGCAGTTTCGAAAGTGAGCAAAATCCTTTCTTGTATTTAAAGAGGTATATACTACAGAGAGATAGAGATCTAATTTTGCCCCTGTACAAATCATTAGTAAGACCTTATCTGGAATATGCAGTTCAGTTTTGGACACCGGTTTTCAAAAAGGATATCGGAGTACTGGAGAAAGTGCAGAGAAGAGCAACCAAACTTATAAGAGGCATGGATGAGATTAGCTATTTAGTAGAATTAGCTGAACTGAATTTATTCTCTCTTGAGAAGAGGAAATTAAGGGAGGATATGATCAACATGTATAAATACATACGTGGTCCATATAGTGAACTTGGTGTTAAGTTATTCACTTTAAGGTCATCACAGAGGACAAGGGGCATGCTTTACGTCTGGAGGAAAATAGAATATCCTCCAAATACAGAAAGGCTTCTTCACAGTAGGAGCTGGTGATGCAGGGAATTTCCAATTGCCTTATGGGGGATCGGGAAGGAATTGCATCAGGCGTTATTGAGTTTTCTATCCCTTCCTCTGAATAAACTGTGAGTATAGGACTGTCCATTTAGGATTGTATTGTATTGTAGAATAACTAGTTTTTCCCCTTCTAGTAGTTCAACTGGATGGATTTGTGTCTTTTTTGCAACCAGACTATGTATGTAACTGTGTAATAGTACTAAAAACTCCTCTGTGGAAAAGGTACTTGGCTTGAAAGTACTGGTCAATGGTGCTATATGGCTCAAAATAAATGAAACCATTATTAATTTAACATTTATTAATTCAAAAAAATCACAAGAATTCAACTATCAATACAATTTTTCTAACATTAAAATGATTTATAGAATTGTGGTGTGTGGCCTCCCCTTGGTAGGTATTTAGAACACACCTGATACAGCTGTCACCTAGGAAAGTTAGTAGGTGCCTTTTCTCCAGAGGCTGGAGTGGTACATCTTAATTTTAAATTATTAATATACCGGTAGTTGAATATGAACAGTAGCATTTTCAGAAATCTATCATGGAGGTAAAATGCAATGTGAGTTAAAAATATATACAAGCCCATGCTTGCTTTAAATAACTAGTCAGGTTCAAGAAAGATTTTGTATTTTAGGTATTTAAAACACACACGCACACACACACACACACACATTTAAAATAAAGTCACTAATTTAACAGCCCTCAAAGGTCTAGTCAAAATAACACATGCATTATAATTGTCTAGGCAGGCCTTTTAAATTTACTAAATATTTGCTGGGTTATAACTGAACAAGTATACTATCTCACCCAACATTGCCTTACACGCTGTCATTCTACTGTGATGACTATTTTAGCATTTCTGCAAGTTATCTAGTAAATTGATAAAGTTAATATGATGCAGTTGAAGTGGTATTGCTAAACGTAAGCATGTGTCATTCAACTGAAAGCAGTATTAAACCCAAAAGCAAACCTTTAATATAGTGCAGCTTACCAATTCTTAGATGTGAGGGCTGCATTAGTTTAATTTTTAGGCTTTCTTTCCGTTATTTTCATCTGGTATTCAAGCCAGAACAACTGTTGTTTTTCATGCATGGTATAAACCACTTAACACTGGCAGGGGTGGTTAAAGTGATCCGTTTTTAGTTATTTGTGTAAAACCTTTATCCCAGAAGGAAAAAAATGTTTACTGTAACTGAATATAAAGTGGGAGATGGCTTCAATTTGTCAATTGTTCTAAATCTGTGAATACATTTAACACTACTCTCCCCCCGGACTGACAATGCTGATGCCTGCTGTGCCTACTATGCTCATACCTTCAGAGTTGTACCTTAGTAATACAAGAGTTGTGTTAATGGCCAGATCACCAAGGTGAAAACAGAGGGGGGGAGCCAAAGAATAGAAAACTGATGAAGCCATGAGTTGATATAGTGTGGTCATTTACCCCGTAGGATCCTAACGCGCTTACAACCTAAGGTCCCTAACACACATTTATACATATACTAGGGCCAATTTAGACAGGATCCGATTAACCTATCAGCATGTCTAGAGTGTGGGAAGAAACCCATGCAGCCACAGGGAGAACATGCAAACTCCAGGGATCTTGATATAGTGCGGTCATTTACCCAGTAGGATCCTGACGCGCTTACAACCTAAGGTCCCTAACACACATTTATACATATACTAGGGCCAATTGAGACAGGATCCGATTAACCTATAAGCATGTCTAGAGTGTGGGAGGAAACCCATGCAGCCACAGGGAGAACATGCAAACTCCAGGCAGATGGTGAAGTGGTTGGGATTTGAACCAGCAAACCTTTTACTGCTAGGTGAATGTGCTAACCACTACACCACTGTGCTGCCATGTAAGCTGCAATATACAGGGTGGGCCATTTATATGGTTGGTGATATTAACTTCCTGTTTGTGGCACATTAGTATATGTGAGGGGGGAAACTTTTCAAGATGGGTGGTGACCATGGTGGCCATTTTGAAGTCGGCCATTTTGAATCCAACTTTTGTTTTTTCAATAGGAAGAGGGTCATGTGACACATCATACTTATTGGGAATTTCACAAGAAAAGCAATGGTGTGCTTGGTTTTTACGTAACTTTATTCTTTCATGAGTTATTTACAAGTTTCTGACCACTTATAAAATGTGTTCAATGTGCTTTCCAGTGACATGCGGCGAGTGCTACGCTGTGGGCTCTTGCTGAATGAAGCTAGGACAGCCACTGATGTTTCTTCATTAGACCCCTTTCACACTGTATACGCCTATAGCGGAGTGTTATAATCGCGGTAAAATCGCAGTAAAATAGTGGCGTTTTACCGCGATTTTAACGCTCCGCTATAGACGCATCCATTGTGAAAGGGGTCTAATGAAGAAACATCAGTGGCTGTCCTAGCTTCATTCAGCAAGATCCCACAGCGTAGCACTCGCTGCATGTCACTGGAGGGCACATTGAACACATTTTATAAGTGGTCAGAAACTTTTAAATAACTCATGAAAGAATAAAGTTACGTTAAAACCAAGCACACCATTGTTTTTCTTGTGAAATTCCCAATAAGTTTGACGTGTCACATGACCCTCTTCCTATTGAAAAAACAAAAGTTGGATTCAAAATGTCCGACTTTAAAATGGCCGCCATGGTCACCACCCATCTTGAAAAGTTTCTCCCCTCACATATACTAATGTGCCACAAACAGGAAGTTAATATCACCAACCATTCCCATTTTATTAAGGTGTATCCATATAAATGACCCACCCTGTATAACACAGTTTTTTTAGGTTTCTAGATTGTAAGCTCTAATGAATAGGACCCTCTGATTCCTCCTGTATTGAATAGTATTGTAACTGTACTGTCTGCCCTCATGTTGTAAAGCGCAAACTGTTGGAGCTATATAAATCCTGTATAATAATAATAATAATAATAATAATAATAATACCGCTTTAATGCAGTACAGGCAGATACAGCATATTTGAACCTATTTCTTAATATTAATAACAATGCCTTACTGTTATGAAATAAACTATGTCACTATTTTAAAAAGATGTAATAAAGTCTTCGCTGATGTTCCCTGATGTGTGTTGTGGTTTCTTCTGCCAAGTCCTTCATCAGTACTGTGTCCTGTAGTAGCAAAAGGGTAATGGAGGAAACCACCAAATGCAGTAGGGGATATCTTCATCAGACACTCCCGGAAATGTTAAACACAGAAGATCTTTTAGCAAAAGTGTCTCTTCAGCTTTCTTTTCACAGTTGGTGGTGTCAGCGGGGAATGTAGATGAATTAAAAAAAAACATAGTGGGATATTGTAAGCGGTAGTCACACATACACACTCAGGTTGAACCGAATGGACTGTTGTCATTATTCAACCTTACCAACTATGCCACTATGTAACCCAGAACATTTTCAGTTTGGGTAACGAGACAAAGTAAGTAGTGTCTATTCGCTTTCCAGCAATTACTTTACTTCATCTTTTGAAAAAAGCACAGACACTTAAAAAAGAGCAGATAAACACACAGAAGTTCAGTGACAAGTGACAGTCACACTCCCCCTGAATTTGTCAATGTCTGAATCAATAGTTTATTGTAATAGTACATTATCTGTAGTCATGGCCATTTCGAATAATTGTCTTTCTGATGTAGTCGATGTTGAAAGCTTGTAAAATTTGCAGCTTTCTTCTTAGAGATTGAAGTGGGGGGTGCTAAATCTGTTGGTTTCCACAGCTAAGTACTTGGTAATGGCAGCGTGCATTTAAAAGTCATTTCTACGTTGTTTTAATCTGTTCTACCACCCTGATCATGATGCACTTGCGAAAGAGTCACTTAAATTTCAATTGAACTTTAGGTTTAAATCAGCTAAATACATATTGGGTGCATTAAAATAAAAGGTGCTCAAAGTCTTATGCCGCGTACACACGATTGGTTAAACCAATGAGAATGGTCTGATGGACCATTTTCATCGGTCAAAACCGATCGTGTGTGGGAGTCATCGGTTATTTAACCATCGGTTAAAAAAAGCAAACTTGCTTTAAATTTAACCGATGGATTCCTAACCGATAGGTCAAAACTGATCGTTAGTAGGCACGACCATCGGTTAAAAATCCACGCATGCTCAGAATCAAGTCGACGCATGCTTGGAAGCATTGAACTTCATTTTTTTCAGCACGTCGTTGTGTTTTACATCACCGCGTTCTGACACGATTGGTTATTTAACGGACCATCAGTCAGCTTCATTGGTTAACCGATGAAACGGTCCATCGGTCCGTTCTCATTGGATGGACTGATCGTGTGTACGTGGCATTACAGTTCTTTTTTTTTAAGAAAAAAGCATCAGCTGGAAGAAATAACGTATTCCTTGTCATCGTGCTGTATGATCTGTTTGTGGAAGCAGTGGTCTCTCTGTAGAGGTGTATTGTTCCCCCTGCTAAGTCAAACTTATTTTTTACAGATTAAAATAATGATAACGTGTTAGGCAAGGCTG
Source organism: Rana temporaria (assembly GCF_905171775.1). Classification (NCBI taxonomy): domain Eukaryota; kingdom Metazoa; phylum Chordata; class Amphibia; order Anura; family Ranidae; genus Rana; species Rana temporaria. The sequence continues at coordinate 124,783,817 of NC_053491.1, read as the reverse complement.
TTTATGACTCCATTTATGAGCTTTTTCATAATTTACTGCTTCAGTGACACCAAGACAAGAAATGAGGACAACAAATATCACCATGACAGAAAAATACAGATAGCGATCAAAACCTGAGGAAGGTTCCTAATTTTTCCTATTCTGATTCAAAACTGTTTTTTTTTTTGCAGTCACTGTGTCTATTGGAGAAAATGTGCATCAATGCAGGGAGTGTCAGACCAAATGATAAAGAGTCCAAAGGAATTTATTGGTTTACACCAAAATATCCAATGCTTTTTAGGGTCATAGAAAAATGTTTTCTTTATTGGGGGTTTATGAAAAAAAATAATGTTGAATTAACTAAAAATAGGGCTTTTCTACGTGAATCTATATAGAGAAGCTATGCGCTGGATAAGACGTGTTACTTCTACTATCAAATGTTGGGAGAAAATGAATTTAATTTCCTATCCTTGTTAACAGAAAAGAGGTGGAAATAGAGCAGTGGTCTCCAAACTGCAGCCCAGGGACCAGATGTGGCCCTTTGCTTGCTTCTATCCAGCCCTTGGGACACTATTCCTCCAACTGACATCAATGCTGAGGCACCATTCCTCCCACTAATGCCATCAATGGTGCACTACTTCTCCCACTGACACCATCAATGGGGCACTCTTCCTCCTACTAAGACCAATGATGGGGCATTATTCCTCCCACTGACACTATCGATGAGGCACTGTTCCCCCTACTATGACCAATGATGGTGCACTATTCCTCCCACTGACACCATTGATGGGGCATTATTTCTCCTACTAAGACCAATAATGGGGCATCATTCCTCCCACTGACACCATTGATGGGGCACTGTTCCTCCTACTAGAACCAATGATGGGGCACTATTCCTTCCACTGACACTATTATTGGGGAACTGTTCCTCCTACTATGACCAATGATGGGGCATCATTCTTCCCACTGACACCATTAATGGGTCACTATTCCTACTGTTAAAACCAATATCGGGATGCCGGGGCATTTTCTACTTACACTGGCTACAGTCCAGCCCCCCTAAAGCCTGAAGGACAGTAAACTGGCCCTTTTGTTTTAAAAGTTTACCCCTGCAATAGGGGATTCACAGCTAACATATAATTGGGTAATACGCACAGCACCCCTACTTTTCTCCAGTCTTTGCAAAGGTAATAGCTGCTTCCTTTGTTCTGTAATCTAATAATAAAAAAGACAGCTGCACCTTTTGTCTGAGTGTGATTTTATTAATATTTTTATATAAAATCTTGGCTTTTCACTAACTGGAATTCAAATTCACAGTGGATTTGACATCCTAAAGTCGTATGCGTTAACATGCAAAAAGCACAAAATCGTCCGTCACCTTTTGTCAGATACAATTAATACTTAATTATGACTTTCAGAGAAGAAAAAAACATATTCTGAACTCCCATGCAGTAGAAGTCGCAATATGTTTGATGAGCCAGTACATGGAATAGTGTTCAGAGCAGGAGCAAGGTATGAAATGTGTTGAAGCCTTCAGGGCACAAGGTTAAAAAAAGCAAATTTGTACATGAAAAAAAAAAAAAAAAAACACCTGCTTTTCTTTTTCAACCACACAGAGGTGTGAATTTTCCTTTGGGATTCACAGATTATCTCAACCTGAAAGAGCAAAATAGTTGTGATATATTTTAATCAACACTTTGTGGAAGAATAAAATGGCAACAGAGAGGCAGATTTCATTTGAGTGACTGACAGTGACCATAACAGGCTTTCAAAGTCAGTTTGCCATTCCCAATGCAGCATTTCCCACACACAATTGATGCATAGCAACTGAAGGACAATTACAAGTGACTGCATATCACTTTGCATCTATTGGCAATGGCACGTTAATTCCCTGACAGATTAAGAAATTACTGCTAATGCCATTCACTGCCTCTGAGTTCAACAGCACAGTCTGGCACATGAAATAACCATACTAATGGCGCTTGTTCATAATCAACCACACATGCGGCAACAACTGTGGAGAAAATTACATTTTCTCCCACTTACTTATTTTTGGTGAAGTATTTAATTATTTGATGCTTTTTTTGCTTCATTTTCACTTCAACTTTCATTTAGTAATAACCTGAGTTTTCTGTGATATTTTCTTTTTTGGGCTGCTATTGCTGAAAATGCTGTTTCATCACTTAACAGGACACTGCTGTGAGAAGATTAAGCATTCTACAAATGCTACCTTTGATCGAGTCTTTAGAGTTCCATTGGAAACGATCCAATGGTTTAAGCTATAAGGACCTTCTCTTTATTAAAACTGATTACGTGGACCTTGGAAAAACGATTTATTGGTCATATTGCGGCCATACACGCTGCATATTATTTATCCGATCAATGTGTCAAAACAATCTGCAAACAATCAAATAGCCGTACCTTTCCTTCCAATGAATTTTAATTAAAGTTCAATCAGATTTGACCAAACTGAGTTAATCGACCAGGGAAGCATATTATCTATCGCTTTGCATCAATTGGTATCAGTGAGATACTTTTTTCTTGAATACAATCATATTTTGATTGAATAGATTATGAGATTACATGGTGGAAATGGAGATTGATCATATTCATCACCTCTCTGTTTCCACCATGTAATCTCATAATCTGATAGATGGAAATGTTATCATATTCATGAACAAAGTATGTCAATGCTGCCAATTGATGTAAAATGATTGATACTTTTTCCTCAACTACCAAACAAAATCCTCTTCCTTCTGTGTGACATAGCGATCGAATGGGCTGTTGACGATAGATTCATTATTCCTATCAGAAGAGACCACTAGGAAAAAGGGTCTATCGTTTATTAAAGTATGTGTGGATGCCATAAGTCTTGGGTTAGAAAATCTTGCATTCTTAGGCCCCGTACACACGGTCGGACCGAACCGATGAGAATGAACTGAAGTTCAGTTTCATCGGACCAAACCGACCGTGTGTATAGGCCATCGGTCTGTTTTCCCTTTGGTCCAAAATTTTAAAACATGCTTCAAAACCCAACCGATGGACCGCTGCCCCATCGGACCAAACCGATGGTTAGTACAGAAAAGCATTGGTTCAAAACCCACGCATGCTCAGAATCAAGTCGACGCATGCTTGGAAGCATTGAACTTTGTTTTATTCAGCACGCCGTGTGTTTGACATCACCGCGTTCTGACCCGATCGGATTTTGGACTGACGGTGTGTACACATATCAGGCCGTACGGCCACTTCAGAGGTGAACCGATGAAAACAGTCCTACGGACCAGTCACATCGGTTTGTTCCGAACCGTGTGTACAAGGCCTCAAAGTGGTTCTAAAGGTTGATGTTTTTTTACCTTCATGCATTCTATGTATGAAGGTAAAAAACCTTCTGTGTGCAGCACCTGAGCTTCCTCTCGATCTAGCAACATGCACAAAAGCATTAGCTCTTGAGGACTTTCCCTCCTCTTTACCTAGGACAGCAGTGGGAGCCATTGGCTTCTGCTGCCGTCAATCACAGCTGGAAAGCCAATGAGGAGGCATGCCTACCTGTCTGAATAGACAGCGTGGGTGCACCCATTGCAAGCTGCTTGTTATAGGGGCACTCAGCAGGAGGAAGAGCCCAGGAGCAGGTAAGCATAACATGTTTGTTATTAAAAAAAAATATACCTGTTTAAAGTGCATCTATGGTTAAAATTTTAAATCATAGATACATTTACACATTCTATTTCAATTATTTCTAGCCTACTCCAAATAATGTGAAGGAGCTTGAAGATAGTAAACTTGTTTTGTGATGATCCCCACACATTTGCCCTCTTGGATTGTGATACTTATATGCATTATGACCTGTGAGTAGACACTGCAGTGTCGCAGATTTCACAGAGCCTGCTGTCTGAAATACAGAGTTGCTAAGATAAGGAGTTTCAGGAGGCAGTACAGGAATCACTGCTTGCAGGAAACAAGGTACCATGGGAAATGTAGTTACATATTAGGTGAGGTTGAAAAAATACACAATTCCATCAAGTCCAACCTATGTGTGATTATATGTCAGTATTACATTGTTTATCCCTGTATGTTGCGGTTGTTAAGGTGCTTATCTAATAGTTTTTTGAAACTATCAATGCTCCACCTGAAACCACCGCCTGTGAAAGGGAATTCCACATCCTTGCCGCGTTTACAATAAAGAACCCTCTACGCAGTTTAAGATTAAAGCTCTTTTCTTCTAATTTTAATGAGTGCACACGTGTCTTATTAAACTCCCTTCCGCTGAAAAGTTTTATGCCTATTGTAGGGTCACTAATACGCTATTTGTAAATAGAAATGATATCCCCTCTCAAGTGTCTCTTCTCCAGTGAGAATGCGTTCAGTAGTCATTAGAGATTGAAAGTAAACAGCAGAAAAGAGGCAGCAGAGCTTGCAGGGAATCCAGGAAGTTGTGGAAAAAGATGGCCAGCAAACAGGCAGAACTCACAACATGAAAGGAGATTTTTCAAACTTATATTGCATTGACAAAAATAACTAGTGCTTGTATTGCTATTACAATGCTGATGTTATAAAATGAAAAGTCATGCTGTGACCATGGAACCCCTTTAAATATATACCACTCAATAACCGTACATGGTGTCAAGTTAGATGCATAGTAAAATGCGCTATAGCTATGGATTAATTAAAGCACTTCTGATAAGTACAAGTATGAATAATTGATAGGGTTAATTGCTATGAAGCACAATGCTCTGCAGTAGACTTAGCTTCATCTGTAAATTAATGGCTAGATCAATAAACAGCACTTTCTAGCACATGACACAAGCTTATGGTAAAGAAAACCTTTGCTTATTGAAAGGCTGAAAATTCCAGTTGCCTGGCTGTCAATCTGGCTCTCTGAATTTGATATATTAGCCAGTAATCTGAAGCCTCGTACACACGACCGAGTTTCTCGGCAAAAACCAGAAAGAAACTTGCTGTTTTTTTTTTTTTTTTGCCGAGAAAACTGGTCGTGTGTACATTTTTCGATGACGAATCTGTCGAGGAACTCGACGAGCCAAAAAGAGAGCATGTTCTCTTTTTTCCTCGACGGGAATGGAGAAAATTGGCACATCGAGTTCCTCGACAGCCTAACAAGGAACTCGACGAGCAAAACCATGTGTTTCGCCCGTCGAGTTCCTAGGTCGTGTGTACGAGGCCTAAGACTAGTATATAGATCTGGATGCCCTGATACCCCCTTTGACTTTATATACGGCTACAGAGGTGAATGATGATCAGTTTACAGCTCTTTTTCTGCTTGTTTAGAATATGCAAATACTTTAATGTACATAGTCTGATACAGGTATACTTTAAGAATTGAATCTGCATTCCTTTTGACCTTTATTTTACTTTATCGTAAATTTACTTTAAACCTTTGGTTTTCTTTATACGTTCATGAAGCCTTAAGTTACTACATATACAAAAAAAATTATAAAAGGATTAAGGCTGGGTTCCCACAGGAGTTTGCAGAAGCTCACGGCAGGAGTTCGGTGCGTCTCCATTCACCGTTTCAAATTTTGGGCTGAATTCGGACCTGAAACAGACCAAAAGACACACAGGGCTCCTTTGTAATTTGCATTGGAGCCGCTGTGGAGATGTGTGAATCGGCTCCAAAGAGATCCGGTCACAAGCTCCTGCTATGCAAATTGGATTAAAAAAAAACCACATCCAATTCGCAATAGTGTGAATCCAGCCTGATAGTTCCCCATGATGTCTGTAAAAATATTGAAACTGTTTAGATTCAGAGCATTTAATTCCAGGCAATTTTATGTCTTCTAATTAAAATGAATGACTTAAGTATATAAAATGTTAATATACACCGGATGTTCATAGTTAGTTTATTAAGATGCACCAGGTAGCTGAGATCTTTCTGCATGATTCCCCATGTTAAACACAATACATCATTCCCTCTAAATATTTGTCTTGTGCTGTGTTAGATTTATATTTATGAAGCACCATTCTTTTAGCCTCCCACAACGGGCTTCCAGATGCCTGTTATCTCCATGTGCATGGGTCGGAATAAAAGATGATATGTGAAGCTATCTATTGGGGAAGTAATCAAGATTAATGAGTCCTCTGACACTTACTGAACACCCGGAAAATGATATTGTTCAGGTTTATCTTCCCGCTCCAAAACGTGCAAAGAAGATATTGACACAGACATTATTGTTTTATTTGAAACAAACACATTTCTATGTGCTATTGTGGCATTTTAAGAATAGGCACCAAGATGCTATAAAAAAACATTCATCATTCATCAATCCCCAAAAATCAAACAAACATCCATATACAATATATACAATGCAGAACAAGCAGCTTGCAGGTTCCACAACAGGCCTGCTCTCCAAAAAAAAAAACTCAGGGGCCCGAAGACCTCACAGTGGTCACAGAGATGCAGGACTATATGTAGCAGATGTATGGCCTATCCAGTCTACGTGTAATTAAAGAATTTAGACATGGCACAAAATGTTAGTTTGAAAAACGCTGTGTTAGGTGTTGCAGAGGTCACATTGAGCGATTCAAGTATTAGGTAGCTACAGTCATATAACCAAACAAGTCGCAAGTGCTTCAACCCCGATCACCCACCCACACGTCGCCGCCTCATCGGCGCGGCCTCGTCGCCGCGTATCGTGTACGCGAGGATTTTTGTATGATGGTGTGTACAGCCATCATACAGAAATCTCCGGGCGGGCATGTACGCTGAAAACGGTCCGGCGGACCGTTTTCATCGTACATGTTTGCCCGTCTGTACGAGGCCTAAGACCCATACAGGTAGCTGAAACATGTCAAACTTTTGTAGGAATTGATTCCTTCTTATGACACAGACAATAATCCTTCTTGTGAAACAGGGGATCATGCTGGGAGAAAGAAAGCTTAAGAACCATTCTTGATAGATCTGACATACACGTCAAGATCATGATACAAGTTTTCAAGAATTTATTCTATTTACCCATGGGCAGCAATTGATCCTGCTGATTTAATTGTGTTGGTCCCTCAACTTTATCAGCTTTTCCGTATGTTCTAGGGACATAGAATGTAGCTCTACACAAAATATCTGCCTGCTTGCTGTCTTTTTAAAAGCACAAAACCTGTTGTAATATTCTCCACACAAATATAGCCGGATTCAGGTAGACTTACGACGGCGTATCAGTAGATACGCCGGCGTAAGTCCGAATGAGCGCCGTCGTATATTTAAGCGTATTCTGGAAACCAGATACGCTTAAATTTGGCCAAGATATGACTGACGTAAGTCTCCTACGTCGTCGTATCTTATGTTCATATTTAAGCTTGCCGCTAGGGGCACGTACGTGGATTTACGCGTCAAATATGTAAATGAGCAAGATACGCCGATTCACGAACGTACGTACGCCCATCGCAGTGAGATACGCCATTTACATAAGGCGTTTTTCCGGCGTAAAGGTAAACCACCAAAAAGATGGCGCAGCCCATGCAAGGTATAGACGATGGAACAGCCGTCGTATTTTACATTGTTTGCGTAAGCGTACGTGAACGGGGCTGGGCGTAGGTTACGTTCACGTCAAAAGCATTGTGTATTTGCAACGTGATTCTGAGCATGCGCGCGCATGCGCCGTACGAACGGCCTTCATTTACATGGGGTCACGGTTCATTTAAATGTAGCCCGCCCACGACATGCCTACTTTGAATTAGGCAGGGTTACGCTGGCCCATTTGCGCTACGCCGACGTAACTTACGGAGCAAGTGCTTTGTGAATACTGGCCTTGCCTCACTATGTTACGTCGGCGTAGTGCAAATAGGATGCGCTACACCGAACTAAAGATGCGCCCTCCTACGTGAATCTGGCTAATAATGTTTAAAGCCGGCTGAAATAATGGAGTAACAGGGAAAAGACTGCTAATTATCAAAGGAATCCCACCCAACTTGTCCATCCTCATGTACTTAATGAGCTACTTGGACCGAAGACAATCCTAAACGCAATACAGACTGTTCTTTTAAACAATATTTTTATGAAAAAAGTCTTTCAGGCAAGGTTTTTATGACAGAAGAGACCCTAATGGTCTTAAATGCTACGCTCAGAGTACATTTACAGCACCTGCTGTGTGCTTAGATTAAGTGACTCCTGTGCTCATGCATAAGAGTTACATAATCGTGGCCTGGCCATTCAGTCAGCTGAACAGTGTGAACCCAGAAGCAAGACCGTGAGAAGATGGAATCACCCAAGCACTGACAGTGTAGGGCTGAAGGGCTTCCTTTAATATGTTATGCCCCATACACTCAATCTGAATTTTCCCACTTTTCCATTGGAAATTTCCGACCGTGTGTATGCCACATCGGACTTTTTTAATCGGAAATTCCGAGGAATGCCATCTGAGTTTAGATAGAGAACATGTTCTCTTTTACTCTGATGGAATTCCGTCGGAATTCCGATGTGATTTTGGGCTTTCAAAAGTCTGACCATGTGTACGGGGCATACGTCTGTCATAATGTGATAGTATGCTGTGCATACAAGCACATTAAGGCATTTTCCTCCCGGGGGGCCCATTTAGATTTTTTTTTAGTTTAATTCCACTTTAAAGAATATGTAAAACAAACATTTTCTATTCCTGATACAGTGCCTCGAAAAAGTATTCATACCTCTTAAAATGTTCCACACTTTTTCATCTTACAACAAAAAACATAAATATATTTTATTGTGATTTTATGTGAATTAGCAACACAAAGTGGAGGGAAAATGATAAATGGTTTTAAATGTTTTTTTTACAAATAAATATCTGAAAAGTGTGGCATGCATTTGTATTCAGCTCCCCTGAGTCAATACTCTGTAGAACCACATTTTGCTGCAATTACAGCTGCAAGCTTTTTTGGGGATGTCTCTACCAGCTTTGCACATCTAGAAAGTGACATTTTTGCCCATTCTTCTTTGCAAAATAGCTCAAGTTATGTCATATTGGATGGAGAGCATCTGTGAACAGCAATTCTCAAGTCTTGCCACAGATTCTCAATTGGATTTAGGTCTAACACATGAATATGCTTTGATCTAAACGATTCCATGTTAGCTCTGGCTGTATGTTTAGGGTTGTTGTCCTGCTCAAAGGTAAACCTCCACCCTAGTCTCAAGTCTTTGGCAGACTCTAACAGGTTTTCTTCTAAGATTGCACTGTATTTGGCTCCATCCTTCTTTCCATCAACTCTGACCAGCTTCCCATCCTGCTGAAGAAAAGCATCCCCACAACATGATGCTGCCACCACCATGTTTTACGGTGGGTATGGTGTGTTCAGGGTGATGTGCAGTGTTAGTTTTCCTCCACACATAGCTTTTTACTTTTAGGCCAAAAAGTTAAATTTTGGTCTCATCTGACCAGAGCACCGTCTTCCACATGTTTGCTGTGTCCTCCACATGGCTTCTCTAAAACAGCAAACAAGATTTATTATGGCTTTCTTTCAACAATAGCTTTCTTCTTGCCACTCTTCCATAAAGGTTAGATTTGTAAAGTAAATGTCTAATAGTTGTCCTGTAGACAGATTCTCCCACCTGAGCTGTGGATCTCTGCAGCTCCTGCAGAGTTACCATGGGCCTCTTGGCTGTTTCCCTGATTAATGCTTTCCTTGCCGGGCCTGTAAGTTTAGGTGGAGGACCATGTCTTGTTAGGTTTGCAGTTGTGCCATACTCTTTCCATTTTCAGGTGATGGATTTAACAGTGCATTCTGAATGCAATTGGTTCCACTAGATTTTAGTTAGGGGTTTCAGAGTAAAGGGGGCTGAATACAAATGCACGCCACACTTTTCACATACTTATTTGTAAACAATTTTGAAAATCATTTATAATTTTCCTTCCACCTCACACTTGGGCATTACTTTGCGTTGGTCTATTACATAAAATCCCAATAAAATACATTTACATTTTTGGTTGTAACATGAAACAATTGGGAACATTTCAAGGGGTATGAATACTTTTTCAAGGCACTGTATGTGCCTGCTATTCTATCTACTTGTAAAAAAAATCATCCTGTTCTCTTTGTATTGCTTCTTTTGTGTGAAATCCCTTGTGTTCCTGCCAGTCTGGTCTATATGGTGTCCAATCAATAACTGACTACACTAGGCTGACAAGCACAGCATGGTCAGTTCTCTAGCTGTTCTGGGAACTCAGCCTGCTCATCCATTACCTGGGATAACCAGTGTGCTGCTGTTTGTCCTCCCTAGATCTTATGTAGCTGAGAACAGAGGGTATGTAATCAATCGTAAAAAAATGGGAAAAAAGGTTTCTGTAATTTTTTTTATATGTATACACAAATGTTTTGTCTTCCATTTCTAATTTAAACAGAATGGGTTGTTATACAGGATTAGGGTTTACATGTACTTTAAATGCTTTGATGAATGTGTCCTTGTTATGCATAATGACAGTAGCTATTGGAATTAGCATGCAAAGTAAATATAGCAATGTGGTTTAGTCACCTGTGTATCTATGGATACAGAATAAGTAAAGATTAAATTAAGAGCCGGTTCACACTGGGGCGATTTGTGATCCGACTTGAAATCGCCTCAAGTCGTCCCAAGTCGTGCTGTCAAGAAAAACAATGCAAGTGAATGGGAGTGGTGTTAATACACACGACTCAAGGCGATCCGACTTCAAAAGAAGTTCCTGTACTACTTCAATCCGACTTGTAGGCGATTCCTACCCATTGATTTCAATGGAAGTAGCTTTCAAGTCTGATCACTGTTCATAGTGAGGCGATTTTGCCAGAAGCAGAGAGGAATTTACCCAGAAGCCACCAGGTACTCCCCTGTCCCCAGGCAGCCCCCACCTTCTTCCCACCTTCTTGGCACGGATTACTTTCACTTTATTAGTACGTTGTCTCTGTTTGCACCATTGCTGCCAGAGTTAGGAAAGAGGCCGTGGATAATGAGTCCCTTATGAGGCTGGTAAAAGAGAGACCATGCCTCTACGACAAGAGGGACCCCTTTACAAGGACCAAATGAAGAGGGACAATGCCTGGCTGGACATTTCTCGCCTGACCTTTGAGGATTGGGGCATATTGTCTGAGACCGACCGCACTGCCAAAAGTAAGTTTAACCTTTTTATTATATGTCTATTTTCCTTGCCTAGGCATGCTGGTTGTAGTTCCATACATGCCACTTGTTTGCACAGAGAATGGCGGCATGAACTCCCTCTTGAAGACAGCATCAATAGAGCACACCGGCATCAATAGATCCCCTGGCAGGAACAGTATATCCCATGCTGGCAATAGTAGATGCAGACAGGAACCATAGATTCCCCAAAAAAGTAGATCACTAACAGGAACACTACTTCAAATGACAAGAACAATAGATCCCTGATCGGAACACTAGTTCACATGATAACAACAATAGATCCTTGACAACACTAGATCCCTGGCAGGAACAATTAGGTCCCCCAAAAACAATAGATCGCTGATCGGAAAACAAGTTCACATGAGAACAACAATAGATCCTTGACAACACTAGATCCCTGGCAGGAACAACAGATCCCCCAACAACAATAGATCCCTGATGGGAACACAAGTTCACATGAGAACAACAATAGATCCTTGACAACACTAGATCCCTGATCGGAACACAAGTTCACATGAGAACAACAATAGATCTTTGACAAAACTAGATCCCTGGCAGGAACAACAGATCCCCCAACAACAATAGATCCCTGATCGGAACACAAGTTCACATGAGAACAACAATAGATCCTTGACAACACTAGATCCCTGGCAGGAACAACAGATCCCTCAACAACAATAGATCCCTGATCGGAACGCAAGTTCACATGAGAACAACAATAGATCCTTGACAACACTAGATCCCTGGCAGGAACAACAGATCCCTCAACAACAATAGATCCCTGATCGGAACACAAGTTCACATGAGAACAACAATAGATCCTTGACAACACTAGATCCCTGATCGGAACACATGTTCACATGAGAACAACAATAGATCTTTGACAAAACTAGATCCCTGGCAGGAACAACAGATCCCCCAACAACAATAGATCCCTGATCGGAACACAAATTCACATGAGAACAACAATAGATCTTTGACGAAACTAGATCCCTGGCAGGAACAACAGATCCCCCAACAACAATAGATCCCTGATGGGAACACAAGTTCACATGAGAACAACAATAGATCCTTGACAAAACTAGATCCCTGGCAGGAACAACAGATCCCCCAACAACAATAGATCCCTGATCTATTGTAACGCACAGAGAGCATTTTAGACACAGGAAAACAGGGAACAGGGAAGAAGAAATCAAACAGGAAGAAGAATGATGTCAGAAGAGCTTAGTAGCTCTGATTGGCCATTTCTGACATTTCCTGTCCTGGAGGCGATTTATAAATCGCCCCAGATCGCCTCAGGTCGCCCTGTGGTTCACATTCAAGTCGTGTCGGAATCGCCTCTGGAAGTCGCGCTGGAAGTCGGATCGCCCCAGTGTGAACCGGCTCTAAATAAACCCAATAAAGTCAATCCAGTACCATTTTGAATTAAGGTTTTCTAGCATGCTAGAAAGCTACTAGTAGAGATTAATCAACAAAAATGTTATAAAATAAAAACATTCTGAGAGCATACCCTAAGAATTGGGAAATGTCCCTACAAAGAAGGAACAGATAGCAAATATATAATCATTATTTAGTAATTTTTGTACATTGGCGTAGTTTCATCAATATGTGTTTACTGAGCAACATAATTACCAGTACATAGTTCATTACAGTTCAGATTTAAAGCGGAGTTCCACCCAAAATTGGAACTTCCGCTTATCCCACTCCTCACCCCCTTACATGCCACATTTGGCATGTAATTTTTTTGGGGGGGAGTGGGGGCTTCAGGAGGAGTGGGACTTCCTGTCCCACTTCCTCCTTCCGCCGAAAGGCTGGTTAGGCGATTAAGCTTAATCGCCTACAGCAGCCCCTCCCTGTAGGCGATTGCCTAGGACACGTCACAGGTCCTAGGCGATCTCATGTCCAATCAGACGGCGCAGCGCCAGGCAACGCCGCACGTGAATGCGCAGTGCCGCTCGCGCATTCGCAGTGGGTGCCCGGCCTGTGAAGCCGAAAGCTGTCACGGCCGGGTGCCCACAGTTGAAATGAAGATGCCGGCCGGGGAGGAGGGGAGAGGAGTGGAGCCCTGGCCGGCGCGTCGCTGGAACGCTGGAGCAGGTAAGTGTATGTTTATTAAAAGCCAGCAGCTACACTCTTTGTAGCTGCTGACTTTTAATAAACATAAAAATTGGCTGGAACACCCCTTTAATAAAATACAGACATCATTGTCCTTTCAGTTTCTAATAAATACAATAATACAATAATAATAAATAAGTCACATTTATTGAACAGACATAAGTTTATTCAGTGAGAGAAAGAGCAACATACAAGACCACATAAAACTGAATTCATCCTTTCATGATCCAGTTGCAATAAGCATAAATCAGATTGCATACTGCGGGCCACTGAGCTTTGCAAATTGTCATTGCTCCTTGCATAACCCTACTGAATAGACCTGCAATTGTTCAACAAATAGTCAACTTTTGAAAGTTTAGCAACTTTAAGCTTCTCTTAAATACACCAATTAGTCAAGTCTATCTAAATTTTATGGCTGCTCTGTCCTACGCAAAACAAAACGTTGTGGTTTATTGACCTGAACTATTGGTCCTTTTTTTCTGCTTTTCACTTTATTAAATTATTAGTGAACAGTTTAATGCTAACTGTTCATGTGAGGAGGAGTGGAATCTGTTACTAAAACCCTTCAGGCAGGAATAACTTTTACTGAAATATGTATTTTAAATATATGATATATCTATTCTTACACATTTGTCATTTCAAAGTAATATAATTCAATAAAGCCTGCTGCTTTTCATTTTGTACAAGTGAGTTCATGCTTACTTTGATTCAGACTTTGCAGTTTTGTCATTGCAATGGGACTAAAAGACTAGGTGTTGACCATTTATGCTGATTCCTCTCCTTTTCATACATGAACAAGGAAACTATAAGCCTAAATTAAAGGACACTGATAGTAACTAGGGATGAGCTGAACACCCCCCCGTTCGGTTCGCACCAGAACCTTCAAACGGACCGTCCGTTTGCGCGAACATTTAGAACCCCATTGACGTCTATGGGACTCGAATGTTCGAATTCAAAAGTGCTTATTTTAAAGCCTAATATGCAAGTTATTGCCGTAAAACGTCTTTGAGAACCCAGGTCTTGCCCCAGGGAACATCTATCAATGGAAAAAAAGTTTTAAAAATGGTTGTTTTTTAAGTGATTTTAATGATGCTTAAATAAAAATAAAAAATAAATAAAAAAAATTACTTTAAATATTGTACCTCCTGGGTGTCTATAGTATGCCTGTAAAAACGTCCTTGAGAACCTGGGTCTTGCCCCAGGGAACATGTATCAATGGAAAAAATGTTTTAAAAACGGTTGTTTTTTAAGTGATTTTAATGATGCTTAAATAAAAAAATGAAAAATTCCTTTAAATATCATACCTTCTGGGTGTCTATAGTATGCCTGTGAAGTGGCACATGTTTAGAACTGTCCCTGCACAATATGAGATTACTATAAGAAAAAAGTAATTTAAAACTGCTTGCGGCTTTAATGTAATGTCTGGTCCCTGCAATATGGATAAAAATCATTGAGAAAAATAGCACAGACAGTACACACACCACGTAGCTTTAGGTACAAACTGCAGAGAACACGGCAGTACACACTACATAGCTTTAGGTGCAAACTGCAGAGGACAAAGGCAATACACACACTATGTAGCTTTAGGTGCAAACTGCAGAGGACACGGGCAGTACAAACCTTGTAGCTTTAGGTGCAAACGGCAGAGGACACAGGCAGTACACACACCTCGTAGCTTTATGGTGCACACTGCAGAGGACACAGGCAATACACCACGTGAGAATACTGCAGCTAGCACAATCACCGGCCTGCCAGTAAATTAGGAAGAGCTGATCTAGCTAAACTATACAGTGTATAAATATATATACAACACCTGGGATGCATATATATTCTCTACACAACTTTAATTGACTAGCTTGCCTGCCTGCCTGCTCTATCTACCTACTAAAAATTACTCTCTCTCGCTCTCTCTCTCTGTCTTCTCTCTTTTAACCACCGCAACACACTACACAAGGCCGACCTGCAGGCGGCATTTTATAGTGTGGGGCAAGTACTAAACCCCCTGAGCCATAATTGGCCAAAGCCACCCTGGCTTTGGCCAATTATGGCTCTCTCCGTTTTTTGCAAGCTGTGATTGGCCAAGCATGCGGGTCATAGTGCATGCTTGGCCAATCATCAGCCAGCAATTATGGGCCATGAAACACAACTCGAATTTGGCACGAACGGCCAAAAACTTTCGTAATTTGACGAACGATCGAACATACGATGTTCGAGTCAAACATGAGTTTGACTCGAATACGAAGCTCATCCCTAATAGTAACCTTCAATGTAAAGTTATAATGACCATTCACTATACAACATTGCAAAGCCTCCTTTCCCTTGATCTGTGCAATACCTATTGTACTGAATGTATGTTCTTATGATTTTGGACAATTAAAGAACTAAATTAAAAAAGGTGGATAACAGTCAGGATAAGGTGTCAGGATAATTTTTGGCCATTCTAAAATAGCAGACAGAAGCAAACGTGAGATATCACACCAGAGGTAGTAGCAAATTATGAGAGACATAGACTAATATAGAAATAAATAAACAAAATAAACTAGGATCAGGAAAACAAAATCATCTAGGAGAACACAGCACCCCAAGATCAATAGCAGGCAATTTAACAAAGCAGTGCTAGAAGCATTGCTGATAAGTGAAGTGCAATAACCCTCAGCAATCAATAAAATGCCAAAAGTTTAGAGTAGACAAAACAATGAAATATGATTGTTGACTGTTTGGTAAAAGTTAGTGTATTTTCTGCAATGTTCTTTACTGTCCTAAATAACAGACATTTCAGTTCTTTTGTAGTAGACATGTGCTTATTAGTATACAATTATAGGTCTTTGCACCTATTTCATGCTCTAAAGTTTTGAGCATGCAAAAAAACTTGACAACTCCATCTTGAGATTCACAATTTTTTTTTTTACAAAAAGGAATAGAAAATATTATGTAGCTAACAATTTACTATATGCTTAGAAGGTAAACCCATATATCATGTCAATAGGTTGTCATATGTATCATATAAGAAAATGTACAGTTGAACCTCTGATTACGAGCATAATTCGTTCCAGGAGTATGCTCGTAATCCAAAGTACTCGCAATATCAAAGCGAGTTTTCCCATTGAAGTCAATGGAAATGAAAAGAATTTGTTCCGCATTGACTTAAATGGGATGCAATACCGAATGCGGCCAGAGGTGGGGGGTGCCAGAGAGCCGAAAACTGGCAAAAAGGCCAGAGGACACTTTGAGTCGTTTCCTGTGCCCCGTACCTCAGGCCAAATGAGGTAATGCAGGCCAACGTTCGGCTTTTCTTGGCTCCTGCACCCCCATACCTCAGGCCAAATGAGATACTGCAGGCCTATTTCTGGCTCTGCTCGGCTTCTGTGCCCCCGTACCTCAGGCCAAATTAGGTACTGCAGGCCTATTTAGCTTGAATTCTGCCCATCTTGTGAGTCAACACTCACAAACCGAGTCAGAATTAGAAAAAAAAGTTGCTTGCAAATCAAAACGCTCTCAAACCAAGTTACTCTTAAACCGAGGTTCCACTGTATTCTTCAAGGATAATCAGAGTCCTCATAAAGTTTAGCTTATAGTCCAGGATCATCACTATCAACTTGTAATACAGGATCCTGTCTACTAACTCAAATAGACAATATATTTCTTTGGTATGTGTGTAGTACAGTACCACACTGAGCCTTAGAGAAGACAGATGCACCTCCACAAGTCAATAAAATGTCAATTCTTACAAAGACCTCAGATGGAGTTTGAAAAAGAACCATTTCAGTGTTCAAAAGCATGCTTAGAAACACATCCATGCTGCTCCAAAGGCTTTATAATCTACAAAACATTTATATTTCTCTTTAGAACAATAAAATCCAGGGAAGAAATATTCAGCTGAATCGCAATGCATCATTTTTCTTTACAAAGAAAACCTGAAAAGAGAAAAGCAAGAAAGCAAAGCAACAGGGCAGTATGATGGAGACTGAAGACTCAGACAGCACCATTGTTATTTATCTAAAATACTAGACCACTGAACAATCTGTCTGTAAACCTACTGTGAAATTCATCTTATTGCAAAAACTGAGCTTTGGCATTATTATAAATCACACATAGATTGGAAATGGCTAAAATGAATAGAAGGAATTAATTTGTGCTGTCGGTTCCTTTCAACGAAGTGTCCTCACATTCTTGCAAGCTTCACCCATCACACATCTCTATCACACATGCTGATATCAGTGTACTATCAAGTCATTTTTTTACCCTTCTGAAAGGGTCAATGACAGTCATATGTGCATCCCACGTCCATTGTCTGTTATTACTTGTTGACTTTTTGCCTCTCTTCCAACCTATAATTTAAATGTGACTTTGCACTGAAGACTAAAGATGTAAACAGCTCTTTCCTACATTCAATATGTTGTGTCCTCTATAAAGTAAATATTAACTTATCTTTGTATTTATGTGTGATATAATCTTATACAGCTCTATATTAGTTAAGTTCCAACTCTAAGAATTAGAAATAAATCTATCCTTGCAGTGCCCCCCCCCCCCTCACACTACAAGCGTTAAATCCTTGTTATGTCTAGGGGTACAGTGCAGGCTATTTTAATTACTTGACTCCCTGCTCCAGCCGGCTCGGCTTCAGTGCTCTCCTCCTCTGTCCAAAGCTCCTGTCTGTGAGCACAGCCTCGGAATCATCATGTACAAAAAAGGAACATTAAAGTTGAACTAAACCCTAATATAAAAAAACAGGGAGCAGGCTGGCTCTTAATTGCAGAAGAGGCTTGCAATGTCTTTTCTGCAATAAAATAAAAATATATGCGTGCTTGCAGTCTTTTGTAAAAGGCGCAGCTCAGTTTACATTCTGACACAGTGCCTGTGTGCAGGGAACGGCTACTCTCCTGCACATGTTTGGGAGTGATGTCATCCTGCATCAGCCAATCAAGATGGCCGCAAATCGGCATATGTTATGATATTAGACCAAACAGGCCTTAAAGCATTTGTTAACCCCCAAAAAAATGGATCCTGCTCCTTTGAAGCATGTTATATGACACAGTGCTTGTCCTGTGTCATTTGGCCCCTTGTAACACCTAAAAAACCTGGCTGATCCTGCCAGTTTCTCCCCACCCCTCTGTAAACTGACCATGGTGCATCAATGCTGTTGAGACCTGACACAGTGGTCAGTTTACATGCCTCCGTCATCAGCAGCCAGTTATCTGCTCTCCTCTCTGCTCCTGTGTCCTCCTCCCCTCTCTGGCTGTGTGTGAGCCGCCCCTTCCCCTGCCTGCTGCTCTCATAACACTAATCTGTATATACCATCAGCACTGCCTCCTATTGCAGCGTCCCCCTCTGTGAATGATTTATAAATATACATGCTGTAAATACCTTATTTAAGAGCAGCGATTGTGATCACATGACCAGCCAGCTCTCTCCTCCCCTCCAGATTGACATCAGCAGAGGAATTTCATCCCTACCCACTGCATCTCTCAGGCCCCGTACACACGACAGAGGAACTCGACGTGCTTGGCACGTCGAGTTCCTCGTCGAGTTTTGGGATGAAGCCGCAGAGGAGCTCGGCGGGCCGCCTTCTCCTATAGAACAACGAGGACAACGAGAAAATAGAGAACATGTTCTCTATTTTCTCGTCGAGTTCCTCGGCGGCTCCATCGAGCCAAAACTGTACAGACGACAGAGATTCTCGGCAGAATCCGGGTTTTGACCGAGTTTCTCGGTGAATTCTGCCGAGAAACTCTGTCGTGTGTACGAGGCCTCAGAGGAGAAAAGGAGAAAGCTGGCTGGTCATGTGATCACAATCTTGGCAGTGAAATTAGGTATTTGCAGCATTTATTTTTATAAATCACACTCAGAGGGGGATACTGCAATAGGAGGCAGTGCTGATGGTGTATACAGGTCAGAGTGGCTTAACAACCACTCTAAATACGAAGATTTTGACTGAAGAACAATCTCTATTTCCCTCTTAGCAACTTATCAGTCTCCCTTACAAATTCTAACTTTCCTTAATGACAGGATAGGGAGAGGCCAATTGGCTGCTAGGAGGGAAAGATTGGCTGTCAGTCACACAATGCAAAGCTTACTTAACTAATTTTTTTGTAGTCTTTATATTGCAAAAAAAATGAAAAAAATGGATCAGGGGTTATACTTATGTTAGGGCACAACTTTTAATTGAAAAAATGTAAGCAGAATTAAATGTTGCTGATGACTCAGTTAAAATAGACAATACCAAAAGTACATACTTCTAAATACACATATTCCAGTTTCAGATCATAAATGTAAACTTTGATCACAGACTTATTAATTTGCAATAGCTACTAAGCTCCTATATTGGGAAACAGCTCCAAAAGCTGCTTTCATTATCATCATCATCATCATCATCACCACTTGTTACAGTCACTGGTGTGTAAATTAGCAACTGATGTTTTCCACTTCAACTTTGCCTTTCATTATGGCAGCCAGGCACCTAACATTTTTTGATGTAAAGTTCAGCAATCTAATATCTTAGTAGGTAAACAATATTACATGGTATTTAAGATTAGCCATAGACATATGAGAATGGTCAGACATGTAAGATTTAAATGTATCATGACAACTCTGAGGACAATTTCTCCCCTAAAATAGAATGTCACACAAGAGCTCCTTTTTTTGGGTAAAGGGAGTTTTGAACATGGTTTTTGAACCTCCCCAATGTTTGTGCTCCATTGAACACTTCCTCTAGGCTGTTGTATGATGCCTTTATAGACACTGAATCAAATAGGCTGGATCATAAGCCGGTCATTTAATATCTATGAGCACCCCAATGCAGCTACCTAATTATTTAGCCTTTAATGGGTCTCTCAAGAATGATTTATGCAGGAAGCCAAGCAACAGGATTTTGGTGATCTTAATAAAAATTAAAAAACATTGGGGTAGATTCAGGTACATTTGCGCATTTTTTACGGAGGCGCAGCGCACCGTTTTGCCGCTGCGCCTCCGTAAATTTCCTGCGCTACGCTTGATTCACGGAGCAGTAGCTCCGTAAATTGCGTGGGCGCACCTGAAAAATGCCCGGCGTTAGAGCGCGCAATTTAAATGATCCCGTAGGGGGCGTGGATCATTTAAATTAGGCGCATTCCCGCGCCGAACGTAGTGCGCATGCTCCGTCGGGAAACTTTCCCGACGTGCATTGCGGTAAATGACGTCGCAAGGATGTCATTTGCTTCAAAGTGAACGTGAATGGCGTCCAGCGCCATTCTCGATTCACTTACGCAAACAACGTAATTTTTCAAAAACGCGACACGGGAATGACGGGTATACGTAGCATTGGCTGCCCCTGCTAATAGCAGGGCTCGCGTAGGGTTGTGAATCGGCGTTAGTATGCAATTTGCATACTCTACGCTGACCACAACGGGAACGCCACCTAGCGTCCTGCGTAAGAATGCAGCCTAAGATATGACGGCATAAGGAGCCTTATGCCAGTCATATCTTAGGCTGCAGTCGGCGTATCGAGGTTCCTGAATCAAGAGCATTCGATACGCCGGGGCAAGTAAGCAATTGCGCTGCGTAACTATGGTTACACAGACACAATTGCTCTCTGAATCTACCCCATTGACATGAAAAAACAACACACTGGGTTTATCAATATGTCAAACATACAAGATGCTGAACTGAAAGCATTAAGCTAGCTTTAGTGTATAACGTGCCATAACCCCTTTAAATTAATATCTTGAAAAATAAGATTAAGAAAAACTGTACTGGGGTTAGTTTGCATTTGTCACTTTCCAATATCAGTAACTGTTTAAGCTGCATAGGTTAATACCCCATACGTCAGTTAAAGTTGACAGGAAAATAAGCTTGGGTAAGGAAAAAGAGGCCTGAAATGAAAGACTATCTGGATTGACTTTCACTTGTTTAGTGGCATTTAGAAGAAGCTGTTTTGTCTGCTTCTTCCACTGCATCAAATCCTTCTCTTATATAGCAGATTAGCACCTACCCTATAAGGGCAGGAATCAATTTAATATGTTGCTCATGCATTTGGAGTTTAGTATATTTGAAATCCTTTGAGAGAACTCTGATTAACTCTGCACCACTGGCCACAATGATATCATAGACTAAGGTTCGCAAACTTTGTTTGCAAAGAACATTAATGTGAAAAACATTGACAGAATGGATTAGAGAGCTGCTGAAGTGTATGTATTCCACTCTTCATCTTGTCACCATCAAAAGTTCTTGCCCATCAAAACAAGAGGATAAAGGGATTAAGAACACATATCTATTAGCTGAATAAATAACCAGGTGAGGTTAAAGCGTAAAATTTGATCTGAACATTTTGAAACTTTAAGTGGTTTATGTTTTCATAATGCTATATTGGTACTGAAATATTATAGCAATTAAAATAAATCTCTGTAGAAAAAGAGAAACAAGTAAAAACATAATTTATGAGAGCTTACATTGGCAGCTTTGTTTTTAAAGGTGAAAGCAATGTTGCTCTCATCCTGATGCTTCTGCAATGCATGCTGGTTTCATGTCAGCTACTTCTTAGTATTGAAGCCAGGATCAGGATAACAGCCTGCACCCTTAAAAAAACAAGTCAGCAATGACAACACTCATAGTTGTATCATACAGGTTTCCTTTAAATCTAGCCATTTCTGCCCCAGAACTAGCATGCAACACTTGAGTATTCCTCAATGATAGTTTCTCGCACAAATATTTTTTCCCCGAAGCAGAGCTCATATAATCATTTATAATTAAGTTCCATCACCCAGACAGCCGTCCGGTCAGTGACAAGTGAACACACATATGTTTGACTTGATGGACTTTTGTCTTTTTTCAACCTCACCTACTATGTAACTATGTAACAAAAGAGTTCCTGTGGTTCCAAGAGCTCAGTTGTTCCCAGAACATAGCTGGGACTGATGTCTCACAGGTGAATAGTCAGTCAGATGTGTAGAGGGGTCAGTTCAGGTAGCTGGCAGAGACATGGTTGGTAAACAGGTAAAGTATCGGTCTAGGCAGCAGGCAGGAAAGTGGTCAGTAAACATGCTAGGGTTAGCACATTTAGAAGGCAGAGGCAACCAACCATTGGTGTGGTGGTGATCAGGGACACTGGGACTGGTATGGCAGTGATCAGGGACACTGTGACTAGTGTGGAGGTGAATAGGTAGAATGTCATATTCTACCTATTCACCCCCACAATGTGGTGTGGCAATGAAAATATTGTTTTTCACTGTTGCAAGAACATCATGATTACTGTATAAGTAATTGTTTCTAACTGTATTCTGCATCAATAATTATGCTATTGTGTATTGTTGTGACTGCTGTGATTGGCCACAGCTATCACATGGTACATGGCCCATGTGATTAGACCTGTGCTACAAGATCACTGTAGTAAACAATGGCATCATGAATGACAGCTGTTGCTTACTACTGGTAATGTGATGGCTGTAATTGTTCACAGTGATCACATGGGCCCAGAGCTAATCACTGCATTCCAGTAGACACAGAGGCTACAGATCGCACAATTGAGCACCCCAGAGGGAATGTCCTCCCAGGACGATGCTTCCCCTACCACTGCCAGGTGGTAAGCAGTTAAAATTTGTGTTGTCATTTTATCTTTAAGTTTGGACTAAATGAGTCAGGAGGTATAAAACATATAATTACATTGGTTATTGATTGATTTCAGACTCCTGCATTATCTCATCTGTAATGCTTTCTTGGATCTTTCTTTCATGCATCTAAGTCCAGTTCTAAAATGTACCTTAGAGAAAAACAAAGAAAATTTAGCCCTTGGCACAGAACTAATTTTTTTTTCTAAAACAAAAAAGATGAAGTAAGTCTAATGCATCTGTAAGAGCAATAATAGTCCTTTCGCCAAATCTAATTCTTGTCTGAAGTCAAAGGTGTCAGCTGTCAACAGATCCAAAGAGATGAACATAAGGGTCACTGTGACCTGTGACCCTCAAGTGCTATACACATTCAAATAAGACAGAAGAGTTGGATGGTAATTGGTAGATAATTTCAAACAATATAGTAATTTCAGTCTCTCTTTTTGTTTCGTTTTTATGAAAGAAAAGAAAAACAACTTTATTTTTCTTACTTTTCTGGTGAACTCTAGATGTGTTGGCTGCAAAACTAGATATCATATTTTATGCACAATTACTATTTAAAGATTTTCAGCAAGCATAACGTTCTTATCATGGCAAAAATGAAGATCCCACTTCAAATTATTGCCTTTTATAGAACCCACTAATAAACGGTCACCAAAATGTGCTGGATATATGCAATTATACATATGCCTATATAGTAATATGTTTAGGGCTGTGGAAATTAAAGATTAATTCCTCAATTAATCATACATTTTTTTGATCAATCAATATTTTTTTGATCGGTACTAGTGGTGCAACGGATCGTAAATGATCCGTGATCCGAATGGGTCACCATATGCGGATCGGCACACCACGTGATCCACGGAGCTCCGCTGCTGCATCAACCATAGGAAAGGCCGCAGGTTCGGCCTTGCTCCCGGAGTGGCGACCATCTTGGTCCACCCGGCGGTGGCATAGATGAGCCTAGAGCGGCGTGCTGACGTCATCACCTGGCCTCAAATGCTCATGTTTGGCTGGCTTCTCTGGTAAGACTAAGCAAGCACTAATCTTCCTATAGAGTGGGGGAGATGTGGACCATATTACAGTGGGGAGATGTCTGTGGATATTACAGTGGGGAGATGTCTGTGGATATTACAGTGGGGAGATGTCTGTGGATATTACAGTGGGGAGATGTCTGTGGATATTACAGTGGGGAGATGTCTGTGGATATTAGAGAGGGGAAATGTCTGTGGATATTACAGTGGGGAGATGTCTGTGGATATTACAGTGGGGGAGATTGTGGATATTACAGTGGGAGTAATTGTGGATATTACAGTGGGGGAGATGTCTGTGAATATTACAGTGGGGGAGATTGTGGATATTACAGTGGGATTGATTGTGGATATTACAGTGGGGAGGTGTCTGTGGATATTACAGTGGGGGAGATGTCTGTGGATATTACAGTGGGGGAGATGTATGTGGATATTACAGTGGGGGAGATGTC
Source organism: Rana temporaria (assembly GCF_905171775.1). Taxonomy (NCBI): domain Eukaryota; kingdom Metazoa; phylum Chordata; class Amphibia; order Anura; family Ranidae; genus Rana; species Rana temporaria. Next base: position 124,759,576 of record NC_053491.1, on the reverse strand, counting down.
TGTGGATATTACAGTGGGGAGATGTCTGTGAATATTACAGTGGGGACTATATATGGTGGTGATCCGAAAAATGTATGTGAGTTATAATTAATTCGAAATTAGTCAATTATTGATTAAAAAAACGATTAATCAAAAATTGTAATCAGTAACAGCCCTAAATATTTTACACTGTAAAACTGTATTTTCTGAAAAATAAACTAATAATACTGTATGAATGTTATTACAACTTTTTTATTGATATAGAATAGATAGTTCTGGTTCTAGTAAATACAAACTATAAATTAACATAAGGTTCTTTTACCAACTCTGTATGTTTTGTAGTCATTAATACAGATTTGTGACGTCAGTCACAATTAGAATTATTACAGCACCCCTCAGCTCTCTTACCCCTATCTTAAAGGTAATCAATCACTACAGAGAAGGATATCATTTGAATACTGTACATAATATTGCAGGTCAGAGAATGCTTTTATAGTAGTTTGATTTTCAATCTTTTTTTTTTCTCCAAAATTGTCTTTATCTTTCTGTATGACTATAAGTAGTTATATTCAGTTTCTTTGCTTTACTAATTACACACAAATTAATATATTTCAACTGCTTATAGTTATTTGTCAGCCAAAAAAGGATCTTGAACTTTAACATCTCCAACTAATTATTATTTAGATAGCTAACTGAAGACCTAATTAAATGTAATTATTTAAAAATCTAGGATAAAGCCATTACTATATATTATAATCTCAGAACTGTGTTGTATACTTGAAAATATATGAACTTTTATCTGTAATAATTACCAGTAAGGTTCAGAATGGTGTGTTTAAATGAGCAATTATAATGGAATATCCTCTTAATACATTTATCAAACTTTAGTAAGGGGCAGTATAGATCAGCAGAAACATTCACAGAAGGGAATTTTTCCTTCATAAGACTATTTATAGATTTAATATCCTAATTAAGGGTGCTAAAATATACCCCCCTCCATCCAGGGCTTTAACTTTTTAAATTACCCCCATCAAATTACAAGAGGTTTAGAGTATAAATAAGTTTACAGTACATGTAACAATCCTATGTAGTACTGGTATTAAAAAATAATAAATGTAAAGTGTATGTATTATTCCCCAAAGATCTAAATATTATTGAAATCCATCTATTCAATCAAGAATGAGTATGATTTCATCCTATACTATTCATCCTTGTCTATGTAGGTCTTAGCAGACTTTTAGTTAAGCTAACTCCCCTAAATAGCCCTATCCTTATCATGGTACTCTTAGCTCCCCCATGAGCAATCCAATGAAGTAATGAAAAAAACATTCCACTATTTGTCTGTTAATGCACTTCAGTAATTAGGAAAAGGCTACATACTGCATATTCTGAATTTTTCCTGCATTGCTGTCTTTTATACTAAAATAAGACAGTCAGGACAAAGAGTGGAATGCATAGTTTTAAGTATCAGTTAAACGTTATGTAAATGTTAGACATGAACTACTCCCTGTACCTGTTGATCCTTCAAGATACACTATATTGCTAAAAGTATTGGGATGCCTGACTTTACATGCACAAGAACTTTAATGGCATCTCAATCTTAGTCCGTAGAGTCCTATATTGAATTGGCCTACCCATTGCAGCTAAAACAGCTTTAACTCTTCTGGGAAGGCTGTCCACAATGTTTAGGAGTGTGTCTCTGTCCAGCGATGTCTACAAATCCCTCGGCCGTCCGGAATTCTTCCTCCTGATTGGCTGAGACACAGCGCCATTGGCTCCCGTGGCTGTCAATCAAAGTCAGTTAGCCAAGTTAGAAAATCAGGAGAGAGAGAGGGTGGGGCAGCTCAATGTCTGATAGGACACATGGAGCTGCAGCTTGACTCAGGTGCCCCCATAGCAAGCTATTTGCTGTGAGGGCACACAACAGGAGGGAAAGGCCAGTAGCAGCAAAGACGGACCCAAGAAAAGGCGGATCCAGGCTGCTCTGTGCAAAATCACTACCTAAGTAAGTAAAACATGTTTGTTTTAAAAAAAATAAAACAAGACTTTACAATCACTTTAAGTAGCAATCAAGTAAATTGCCTGTGTAAATATTGTCCTTTAAAATATGAACTATAAAGTGTATTACCTATTTAGTGATCATTTCTTAGTGCATAGAAAGTAATGAGAAAACGGTTTGTAGAAAGTTTTTAGCACGACACGGGCATCACTGCAGCCTGAAGCAAACCACTAAATGGAAACACATTCTAAAGAACTTATGAACCACATCACGACCCGGAGCTCTTGGCTAAGTGGTGCTGCTGATTTTAAATAGCCCCTCATTATACAACAAATGTTATATTAATTATTTTAATACTAAGCTGGTTCTTCTCTGTCAGGATGCCAATCCGAGCCACATTTAAAATACATTCTCTCAAGGCAGAAAAATATATAATTCCACATCTAATTTTTATGAATAAAACTAGATTTTTTGTCATTTCTGTTCATACAGGAAAGAACGGTGTGAGAAGAGCTTGGGAAGAAAATCTCTATGTAATTTCATTTTGGGTCAAGGAGGAAAGAAGGGCATATTGGAGTTTTACTTCCCTGTTTGTAAAACGAATTAAAATTAATTGAGCGACTATAAAACGTCTTCCCAGATCATTTAAACTAGTAGTAAAATGTGCTGGTCATCTCAGCTGAAAAATGCAGGGCCGTTGGCAGGTAATTTATTGGGTGTCTGTACAAGTTTAACATTGTGACAGTGAAAGTGCACTCAGTTTTTTATGCAATGGGAATCAATCATTACAGGTACCAGAAAGATTAAAAAAAAAGTTAAAATGTGACAAGATCTCCTACACATGTGTATGCCTTTCTCTCTGCAAGTCTTACCAGAACTAATAAAGGATGCAAAGTGCCTTACAAATATGATAAAGGGAACCTAAACATAGTATTTTACCATCCGCAACCTGGAAATTGATATGATGATTAGGGGACAATGCATACATAGTAAAAGATGAGGTGTTACTTCCCCAATGAATAAAGTTCCAGTGCCTTATAACACTTAAACTGTAAGCTATTTTTTTTCAGTTTGGATAGAAAGGGTTATACCCTTGTCAGTTTATTTGTTATGCTGTCTGTGTTCCTTTAGGGGGATTTCCTTGCAAATACTGTCTTTGAGACCCATTGGGAAGTAAGAGTACTGATGTCTTCATTGGATGGTTTGGGGATCATTCACAGGGGCACAGGGGGGATGTGTGCCATGTTTATGTAGCTAGAGCTTTGTGCAGGCAGCTTAAAGAGTAAGGCCCCGTACACACGATAGAATTCATCCGCAGATAAATCCCAGCAAATGGGTTTCAGCGGATAGATCCTATGGTGTGTACACGCCAGCGGATCTGTTTCCGCGGATATATCTCCCCTGGGATGGATTCCAGCAGATCGAATATTTGCTGACATGCAGAACATATCCATCTGCTGGAGTCCATCCCAACGGATGGATCCGCTGGTCTGTACAGACTCACCGGATCCATCCGTCCGAAGGGATCCCCCGCATGCGTCGTAATGATTCGACGCATGCGTGGAATTCCTTATATGACAGCGTCGCACACGTCGCCGCGTCATAATTGCGGCGACGGCACGACACGTCATCGCCAGAGGATTTCGGCGCGGATTTCAATGCGATGGTGTGTACACTCCATCGCATGAAAATCCGCCGAAATCCTCGAGAGGATTTATCTGCGGAAACGGTCCGCTGGACCGTATTCGCGGATAAATTCTATCGTGTGTATGGGGCCTAACTCCACTTTTCTTGAGAAAAAAAACAAAACATTCCCCTTTCTGTGATCTATGTACATTGCAAAGATTTTAACAAACTTTGTTGCAGATTCCTACCTTTTTTTATTCTGAAGAAATATCTGTGTGTGTTTGTCTGTGTTTGCCTTCTATCTGATTTATATCTTAATGCAGATTTCTGGGAAAATCAGTGAGCCAATCACACAAGCAGGAAATGACATATCTAGGGGGCAATCTGTACACATTCTGTGCACAAAATACCTCCAGGTAGTCATATTAAATTGCATTTTACATAAAATCACAGAGCTGCAGATTGAGATTCAAAGGTAATTTTAATAACATCCAATTACAATATGAATTGAGTCACACTTGTATATGCTATACATATTTTTTAATTTGCTATTCTTTTTCCCACAAAAGGAGTTACCCTTTAAACTGTAACTATATTTTTCAGTTTGGATAGAAAGGGAAAGGGTTATACCCCTGCCAGTTTATTTTTTTTATGCTGTCTATCTGAGATTTCCCTGAAAATCCTGTCTATGAGACCCATTAGGAAGTAAGAGTACTGATGTCTCCATTGGATGGTTTGGGACTCATTCACAGGGGCTCTGTGGCCCATACAGTATGAATGCACATTGTCTGCCTTCAGGGCTGCTCACCCACCCTTGATTACCTGTCTCATTAGGACAGTAGTCTGTGTCTGTACAGATTCTACATTCACATGGGGAAACATAAGCTACCTGTACACAGCTCCAGGCGGCTCCATTCACACTGTATAGGCCACTTTAATTTTGTGAATGAGACCTAAGCCTTATTTCTTGTTCTGGGGACATGTTTGGATTTACCACCACTGTCCCACCAATCTCCCCAGCAGGAACACAGAGGGCAATCAAAAGCTTGATATTGGTTCTAACCTTTCTGCTCTATCCAAAATTAGAAAAAAAAGTCATAGTGCTAATTTCATATGATTTGGGTTAGCCAAAGATGGGCAAATCCTGGATTAACATACACCCACCACAGCCTTTTTAATCTGTTCTATAAAAGGTAAAAGAGGACCGTCCTTCTATGAGCCCCATCTCTGTCCAGCGATGTCCACGAATCCCTCGGCCGTCCGGAACTCTCCCTCCTGATTGGCTGAGACACAGCAACGGCGCCATTGGCTCCCGTGGCTGTCAGTCAAAGTCAATTAGCCAAGTTAGACAATCAGGAGAGAGAGGGGGCGGGCCGAATGGCAGCTCCATGTCTGAAAAGAGGACTGTCCTTCTATAATTAAAGAAATTTAAAAAAAGATAACAAGTGCCTTTATTGACTACTATGTCTATGCATTTAAAGTCAATCAGTTGTTTTGTTATACTGATGCACCAGTACTCCTAGCAGCCCATCAGAATTGATCTCAATAAATTCAGATTAGTAAAGGATGTACTAAGGATGTACTACCAAGCTAATATGACTCCCGAATACTTCTGCACTAAAAACATTGTGCTTTTCTTTCCATAAGTCGCTCTATTGAATAAGCCAACTTGGTCACATTTAGGTAATGAGAAAAGGTAGCGCCAAGTTTCAGAATTTCTGGTAGTGAAGACATCACTACTAAATATGTGACACAAGTCATACCAAGCACCAAATGATTAATTTGAATAAAAATAAAGAAACATTTTAGTTCCATATTTTCTTCCTGTGTATTATGATAATATACTATTAAACTCTATGTATAGATTGAATACAAGACAGCTCTATGGTAACCATGATGGCAAGGGAAATGCAAATGTTAATCTCAATTGTGACCCTTTTTTGTTGAGGAATAGTCTCCTCCAGTTACTCTATATTAACTACAGTATATACTGTACATTGAAGGGATTATTGCAAACTGTATTACATACACTTACTTGCTACAAGAAAGGACATAATAGTGCAGATGCTAAAGAAAGAGTGCTTAGTGGAAGGTTCTATCTTTATTGTGATTCCATAATAATTTCTAGGTTTGTAGGAATAAACAATGTACCCTTACAATACTTATAGAAATGCAGTATTTCTCCAAGGATAAAGCTACTAATGCAGTAGACCTAAGAAAATCACCAGGAATACAGATGACTGAACCTCAACCTCTGCGCAAAAAAACTGTCAAAATGCAACATATCTTTTTGAGACATTCCAGAATAAAACTAGCATTCTCTGACTCTGTAACTGTAAATTAGTTAAGTGCCAGTGAACTTAAACTTTGTATGTAATTTTCTTCTGTATCATTTGTATCACTTTTCATAGTGCCTTTACTCTTACCTAAAAGCTAAGGCAGTACGTTGATTTTACGGCAAGAAATTAACAAATAGATTTTTCCGAAAAGAAAAATAGACCCAAACTAAATGATTCAAATGCAGAAATGCTTGGTAGACAAGTGGCTACTATAAATGACTTCTTTCTCCTTCTAAATATTTTTTTTCATTAAATTGAGCCCCTGTTTACATAACCCAATAAGCTATGTGCCCTGCGCAGTGACGTATTTTACTGGCACAGGGATGCGTGCAAACTATGGAATTGCACAAACAGTGGTTCAAACATGCTGAAGAAACACCATGGGTAATAAATAAGGGTCCAATGGATCCCTTTACCCTTTTCTGAGGAGTGGTAAAAATGGGTTGCCCCTTTGGTTTGAACATATGCAACCTTCATAATCCTGCACCAACTTTGTAGACTGATCATTAGTGGAAAGTTGGCTTGATTGTACCCACTTGCAACCACATGTCATATTGGGATACATATCTGTGTCCATGCAGCAACATCTCCCAATAGAGAACAATGGGACGGAGATAAGGAAATGCATGCAACATCTATCCAATATCCATATGGCTGAAGAGCTGCAAGCTCTCTGCCATGCTGATACTAGCATTGGGTGGCTGTTTCAAAAATGAAAGATTCAGAGGCATAAAATGTCCTCTAAAATAGCCAACCTGGTACTAGGGATCAGTCTAAAAAGGTGGTACAGAATTGTGACAGTTGTATATGTTCAACCCACTGGGGCAGCCAATTTATACCACTTCCTGGAGAAGGGATAAAAGGATCCATTGGACTCTTATGCATTATCTATGGTGTTGCTTCAGCATGTCCAAACCACTCCCTGTGCTATTCCAAAGTTTTACAATGAGCAATACAGGCTACTTGTCTCTGTGATGCCCAATACAAGCATCACAAATGAAAAGTACCAGGGCCTATTAATATAATGTAATTAAACAATTCTCCTATGCTAGTTCCATATTATGATTTAAACTAGGGTTGTCCCGATACCACTTTTTTAGGACCGAGTACAAGTACCGATACTTTTTTTCAAGTAGTCGCCGATACCGAATACCGATACTTTTTTTAAATGTGTCCCCAAATGCAGCCATGTCCCCCCCATATGCAGCCATGTCCCCCACATATGCAGCCATGTCCCTCTAGCCATGTCCCTCACATATGCAGCCATGTCCCTCTAGCCATGTCCCTCACATATGCAGCAATGTCCCTCTAGCCATGTCCCTCACATATGCAGCAATGTCCCTCTAGCCATGTCCCTCGATGCGGCGGCAGCGGCGGGGGGGGAAAGTATTCTATTTAGGTATCGGGGGTATTTGCGCGAGTACGAGTACTCCCGCAAATACTCGGTATCGGTCCCGATACCGATACTGGTATCGGTATCTGGACAACCCTAATTTAAACCCAATATAGCAATGCAATACATTTTACAATTACAACATTTCTATTAACAGTTTAAATGTTATGTATGCTTATTTTACAGTATCAAACTATGATTTTGGTTTATGTTTAAGAAACAAAACAAAAAAATATAAACTAAAAGTAAACATCTAAATAATTAAAGTACATTTTTAAGAGATCACATTTCCCCTACATGTACACAGAGCTTAATGAGGGAAATGTGTAAGACAATAATTTGAATTTGAGACACTGTGGAATGAAATTTATTGTGGTCGGACTTGATGGCCTGTTCTGCTTTGAAATTTACTAACTATGTAAGAGTGTAATTCCCAATTTTCAGTAGAATAGATTGTCTAATTTTAGAGAAACTAGCAGCATGGATTCCGCAGTGCGCACAGGCAGCCCAGCTCAATCAGCTGACTTTTATCTCTGTGACTGCAGGTCGCATTATCTCATGAATGAACTGCTATGTAGGTCAGTCTGAATCTTCTTCTAATTGAATGCACATTTTAGGCATGGCATTCATGCTCTAAATATCAAGATCCCAGATAATTGGTAGAGAGAATGTATGTTTACATGGGAAAGATGCAGCTATTATAATCCATTATTTTGATATTTTAATGCTGTTCTACACTTTAAAAATATGTATGCTTAACAGTGTACATAAAAAACATTTTCATTATGTGTCCAGTATACAAGCAAAGATATTGGAGGAATAGAATGTTGCTTAAGTAATAATAAGGTAATTAAGCAATACTAGCTCTATACAGTATGACTGTGTCCATATTGATCGTGGTAGATAATGATTTGCTGCTTTGCATCTATAACGTAATTTTAGGCTGTGAGAAAGTACTATATGGTATCGAGCTTAACAATATGTAATCTAATTAGATCAATCCTCCCCAACACAGAGAGTTGCAGAAAATAATCCTGACTAATTGCATCAGGTCTTACAATATAGGAGCTTCCAAAAAAAGGTCTGTTTGCACAACAATCTCATACACACCCACAATGAAGGCAAGAAAGAAACCTTTACTGCTTGGTCACATTTACCCATTAAAATCTTTTGGGAATCTTTGCTGTAACCAACGTTTCACGTAAAATTATTTGCTGAGAAAAACAATGAGGGTGAAAACCAAGTGAATCAGCTGGCCTTTTTTTGCCCATTGGTCAGTTTTAGAAAAGGTTTGTTTAGCATAGGATACATAACTTTTCATTGATATTTGTGTGCATTTTTGTATGCGGTCTTGTGCTACCAGCATGAGGCTTCATATACCAAGGTAAGCTTAAAATGTTTTCATGTGGCAAATATTAAAGGGTAGGTTGAAACTACTAACACAATAGTAGTTATAATAATGTTATCAATTATAATCTATTTTTATAGTAGACTTTATCTCTGTAACATATCTAAAATGTGCCCCTTTTTAACTAATGAAACCACCAAGATACTCAGTCACTCCCTTGTTATCTCTCGCCCTGAATATTGAGACTCCCTTCTCATAGGCCTACCTCTCCATAGGCTATCCCCTCTTCAGTCTATCATGAATGCCGCTGCCAGACTCATCTACCTTACCAACCGCTCAGTGTCTGCCACCCCTCCTGCACCAATCACTACACTGGCTTCTGATCAGCCAGGAAATTACATTCAAAATACTAACAACAACATACAAAGCCATTCACAACTCTGCCCCGAGCTACATCACCAATCTTGTTTCCAAATATCACCCAAACCGTCCTCACCGCTCCTCTTAAGACCTCCTACTCCCTTGTCTCCTCCTCCCATGCTCATCTCCAGGACTTCTCAAGTGCCTCTCTCATCCTCTGGAACTCTCTACCTCAATCTGTCTGACTGTCTCCTACTCTCTTAGGCGATCCCTGAAAACTCATCTCTTCAGGGAAACCTATCACCCCTCCAACTAATCTTTTATCACTTCCATAAGCTCATTCCCCACAGCTAAAACCTTTTGTATCAGCTCTTTTGAGTAGGGCCCTCTTAACCCTCTTGTATTGTACTGTCTTCCTTTTATATTGTAAAGCGCTGTGTAAACTGCTGGCACTATATAAATCCTGTATAATAATAATACTAGTACCATAGAGCTTTAAACCAATTTTAAACTCTTAAAGCTAATGTGTAGACTGTATTAAGTACGTACAGTGACCACATATGTATCCAAACCATTAAAGTGAGATAATTTTTTGGCATACAATGAGGTATTTTATTTTAAACCCATGAAACACCAAACTAGTGGTGCTGTATATGGTGACCATTAATTGGATTGCTTGTATAGTTTTAAAAATGCTGATGCTCTTCTATTTTCTGCCACAGAGGATCAGGGGGAGAAATAAGTGAATTAGAATAAGTTCACTCATTTTCATGTTACAAATTCCCTAGCAATAGGTGTGGAATCACACCACTTCAAGGACTCCAAGTGAGCTTCTTCAATAGTTCTAAGTGGGCCCCATCTAAGTATACTGGGGAATCAAGACATCCAGGAGATATACAGAATATGTCTGCAGGATAAATTATATTGGAACTTTTGTGAATTTCCCCTGACATTGCAATCCTCTGTTAATTTGAATTGAAAGGAAACATTCTATAATGTCCAACTGAATTATACTGGTTATCCAGCCTTTTGTTATTTTTATTTTTTTGCTTATTGGGACTCTGTTAAAGTTATGGCAACATAATTTAGGGCTTAACCTTCAATGTAGGGAATATTATCATTTATGTAATGAGCAATGCTAGCCACACTGAATCTGTGTTTGTGCTATCCATCTAACCACTCATCCATATACTTCACCATAAGGACCACCGCATGGGGGCTTCTGATTAACAACAATTTTTTTCTATTTTCCATAAACAACATTAATGCACTGGCTTGAAAGAAACTGATTGTGTTTTTCCCTGACAAATAATACTTAATATTTCAATTGCACTTTATTAATCTCCATCCATCTTTCTTTCAGAAAACATTTAGAGCCGAAAATTTAATAAAGGAGAAACAATAATGCTACGTACTGAAAAAAATCTGAGCAACATTAATATTTAAAATAAACAAGGGAGGCAGAATATCAGAAGTATGTGCTAGCTAATGTACTTTGCTAGCTTAACTGAATTTCACAAGACACTAGATAAATGTTTCACTTCGATCTGGATGTATTACTGCATTAACTCTTTAAAGGATAGCCCCTTCTGAATTAATAAGAAAGATGATGGACCTTGTGGGAGTCTCTTGAAATTACAGGCATCCCAGCTGGTCACAAACCAGTTATTAGGGTAAAGAATATTATAAAGCAATGTTGAGTTTGTCAGTAATGGCAAAGATATGCTCAAGGTTTATTATGGTGGGACTCTAAGGGTATGATTTATTAATGTGTGAAGTGCAGTCAAGTGCTTTAAAGGGCAGTGAAGTAAGGTGAACCTGAGCCTGATTTATTAAAGTATGAAGCGAACTGAAGTGAACCTGTGTTCATCCTATTATGTACAGAGGAGTATGTAAAAAAAAAAAAACAGAACCTTTTCTTCACATTATTGAATGCTTAAAATGTACATAGGTTCACTTCAGTGCACTTTTCACTTTAGTAAATCTGCCCCAGGATCACTTAATAAACCTGTCATTAAAGAGATGTGGAAGCTGCAATTATTACCCTTTTTTTGTGAAGATCCTAGATGCCTGGTTATCATATTGACTCACTGGCTTCATTACTGTGACCTGTAACAAGTATGTGGTTTGGAAAAGTCAGTTCAATGTCTGGGGTCCTGACCTTTGCCTTTGTGACTAAAAATTTTAAAGTCAGAAGGTCAGCATAACTGCCAGGCAACTAGCAGTTTCAGAAACAAAGGCCAGCCATCCTATGAATGTTTCTCAGTGTCTAAAGCCGCGTACACACCATCAGTCCATCCGATGAGAATAGACCGATAGACCATTTTCATCGGTTAACCGATGAAGCTGACTGATGGTCTGTCGCGCCTACACACCATGGGTTAAAAAAACGATCGTGTCAGAACGCGGTGACATAAAACACAACGACGTGCTGAAAAAAACGAAGTTCAATGCTTCTAAGAATGTGTCGACTTGATTCTGAGCATGCGTGTATTTTTAACCGATGGTTGTAACTACTAACAATCGTTTTTTTCCCATCGGTTAGGAATCCATCGGTTAAATTTAAAGCAAGTTGGCTTTTTTTAAACGATGGTTAAATATCCTATGGGGCCCACACACAATCGGTTTTGACTAATGAAAACGGTCCATCAGACCATTGTCCTCTGTTTAACCTATCGTGTGTACGAGGCCTTAAGGTTTCCTGAAAGAAAACAACCGATTGTGTGAGCACAGACAGCCAAGTGAGGAGTTCTGCTATGCAACTGACCTTCTTATATGAGATCGTATTGCAGAGAATGTGTGAGTGCAACTGTGGTTTTATTACACAAACTGTATGTCGGTCCCAGTCTATTTATCTGCGCAATGAGTTATCTCACTCTTTTCTTTTTGAGCAACAAGGCTCTATGAAGGATTGAAAGCTATGAAGGTTCGAAAGCAATCCATTACATTATTGGAGACTTTGAATCTGATCATCTGGGTATTTTCCTCCTGATTTCAACCTCACAGCCAGGGAGGAGGGAGCAAGGGGCGGGGCTAACCCACGGTCTGTCTGTCTCATAGAGGGAGCGAGCATGTGATGTCCTATAGGGGCATCTAGCAAGGGGGGATAGGAGCGCCAGCGGGGGAATTTATGAAGAGGAGGATCAGTTTTTAGTTGAGAAGGCACTGTGGGATTTCTGCAGCCTGAAGAAGACTGTGTTAGGCATACATGGTTAATTTCAGTTCTGGCCATGATGACAAGGAACTCTGAGGGCAAGTAATTTCTACACTTCCAAGACTTAAAAAAATCTCAACAATCTTGACAACAATTTGTACCCCTGACATCAGCTTTTCTTGATTGGAATATTCTCAGGGGGTACAGGGTCAGTGTCAACAACACCCTTTGTCATCCTTAATAATACAGTGATGAATATGTGTTATCTTCATAAAGATTTGTGCTTAGATTGCCTTTACAGATGCCATAATGCCCCCCCCCCCCCACCCCATGCTTCATAGCAGCTGCAGATATTGTTTCATCACTGATGTATGGAAGAAAATGTTGCATATGACACTGCTGACCTCCTTCTAAAATGCTAGTTGCCTGGCTTTTAACACTCTGACTTCTATACTTTCAAAGTCACTGGCCTATAATGGATATGAGATGAGGAAAGTCAGCATAATGCCATATCTGAATATTTCTTAAAGTGATTATAAACAGATAAGAAGATGTAGAAAATATTACATCTGCTGCTATTGTGGTAATCAACAGAATGCATTTGGTAGCTATTTTTGGAATTAGCCAATGTAGCCCCCCTTGAAGAATTATTTGACAATACTTTAGTCTCCTGTTTCGTTTAGCTTTGCCGTACTTGTCCTGTTTAGATTTGCACAACCTTGTTTTCAGTTTTGTAACAGAGTTGTAAGTATTTACAGGGGGCAGTAAATTGATTCAATTTCTTTCCTCTGCACATCAAACAGTCCTGTCCTGAAGAGAATAGGTTTTTATGCAGGCCCAAAAGAGGTACCCAGTTGAAAGCAGACCTACTGCATGTTCCAATGTTAATTTGAAGTCACGTTTTTTAAATGAGGATTTTCTGAAATCATTACACAAAACCATTTGAGATTTTCGACTCTGCTCGTGCAAGGGGTGAGTAGCTAATGAATTGCACAGTACCAGGTGCCACCACAAACTATGTACCGTTATCTCTGCAGAGATGTGTTATGGCCTAGGTCGACAAGGCCTAGGGCGGCACTTTGCGGGGGGCAGTGAAAAAGCCCACCCTGTCCCTCTGTGCTCATCCCACCCTGTCCCCCTGTGCTCATCCCACCCTGTCCCCCTGTGCTCATCCTACCCTGTCCCCCTGTGCTCATCCTACCCTGTCCCCCTGTCCTCATCCCACCCTGTCCCCCTGCCCTCATCCCACCCTTTCCCTATGTGCTCATCCCACCCTGTTCCCCTGTCCTCATCCCACCCTGTCCCCCTGTCCTCATTCCACCCTGTCCCTCTGTCCTCATCCCACCCTGCCCCCCTGTGCTCATGCCACCCTGTCCCCCTGTACTCATCCCACCCTCCCTCTGTCCTCATCCCATGAAAATTACAGGACGGGTCTTAAAAAGGAAGGGGTGTGTCATATATAAAGTAGGGGGTGCGCGAGTTTCACCAGGCCTAGGGCAGCACAAAACCTAAATACACCCCTGAACACACTCATCTCCACTACATCTCCCTGGTAGATAGAACAGGTTGTCGAGAGAAGCACAAAAGGAATGAAAATAAATGATAGAATAAACAAGGTTTATTCTTGATTGGATAAATCCACACATGAGAAGACAGATATAAACTTATGCACATGCTCCTGCTGGTTCAGGCATATATATATATATATATATATATATATATATATTAACACATTTGCAGATGATTGGCAATGTATCCATGGCAAGTTCACACCTTTGTACAGTATATGTGCAGACACTCCAGTCTCCTGCCACCGAGCATGTCAGTGCTGAGAAATTAGAGCAGCTGCTGGGAGGAGAACACTCCTCTAGTTCCAAGGTTAATACACATGGAGCCAGAGTTGCTAGCAGAAGCACTGGCAGAGGGAGTGTTTAAATGATTTGAGGCAATGGTGGACTCAACCATCACCTTCTTTTGTCCCAATCAGGCCCCCCTCTGCCATGAACCCCATAACAGCCTCATGGACTGTTGTAGAAGTAGTTCCACCACTGTGTACCACAATAAACCATTTTCTTTAGGAAAACCAACCTTTTACAATGCCTACTAATCAATGCAGCACAATGGCACCCTTGGCTTGCATAGAAAAATCTGTTCTTACTATGAAAGGTTAGAAAGTTGTGTTTTAACCCCCTGGAATATATTCCCAGTCCTCCCCATGCCTTGCATCATTATCATAATTTCTATAATTAAGGGAAGCAGTAGCACCAACAATCCCTAAGGTTATGCATCCAGTGCACAAAACATTCTTAATTGATTATTTTAATCTATTGGGATACACAAATGTTCTACATATCATATATTGTGAATGTTTAGACACATGTTTGTCTGCCTGTCTATATATTTTTCCTTGAAATGAAATACAAGTCTTCTATATAAATCAACTTTGCAGTATTGCATTGTCCTGCTTCATAAATAGCCACTGGGTTATTGAATAGCTAAGAGTGTCCAAACAATACCACTGATGGATATTGATGTTATTTCAATACATTTTTTTTTTGCACCAATGCAATCTCCAGATTTGCAAGTGCACGTGAGTGGGTCCCCAGGCTTAAGTAATAAATGTGTATAGGTTCCTTTAGTATTTTAGTGTAATTACCCCATTAAAATTTACTGAGACATGATTTATATTTACTCGTAGAACGAGTGCAAAATTATAGAGAAATTTGTGCTGCTCATCTGTGTCATTGCTTATAACATTTTTATTATGTGTAATATCATAACATTTTTACTCTGTGTAATATCCATCAAATTTGAAATAATGTTGGCAACAAGCAGTACTAAAAATATATTTATGCAAATGTACCTTTTTATGGACATTTACAAAAAATAAGCAAAAACAAAAAAAAAAAACACAAACCAATATGTTGCCTTTTACCTTCCTGCTAACTTTCACAGAATTAGTGTATCCAAAATAAAACCATACACATTTTATCAGACAACTCATGTTCTTTAGAAAAAATATGGATATATTCAGTATTACAAATAGAACCAACGTCCATTAAACATGTTAAATAAACAAGCCCATGCCGAAAACTGCTAAGTTATCATTTTAGACACACATAAACAATTGTACATTTCAACAAACACCTATCCTTAAGGTGCTTTTTCATGCATTGATGCACACTGTGATTAGGCAGCCACCATTAACTTTGAATGGGCCATTAATAAGCATCAAGGCATGAAAAAATACTCACTTTGTTTCGATAACACAGTGAATTGTAACGTATGTAATCACATACATGCAGTACCCTAAAGTACAGGTGCGTTGGCTGACAAACAAAGGTGCTATTTATAATCAACATGAGTTACCATGCATGGAAAGTTGTAAATCAAATCGAATTATGCAAACTAGCAAAAGTTTGCCGATTGGGAATATTTAGAAATGTTAGAAATAATGTTGATTAGCAAGGTGTAGTGGTCATGGTGTGTGACACGGTGTGGGAACATGCCTGACAAAGGGGTCCTACGTGTCATTCAAAAACGTTGCACTCTCCTGTGTTGTGATCATGCAATAAATCATCCATTTGGACGCTATTTACATCGTTCCATGGTGTGCTGGCAAATATCTACATTGTGACTTGAACCAGTTCCCAGCTGGTTGTTGCTGCAGCACCCTAATCTGAGAGCTCATCCAGTAATGTGTGTGATGGGAATATGAAGTATGGTGTGTTAAAGGTCTGAGGGCTAGGGTTAGTGTTGGTGTAGAGGAGGCCAGGGGATCAAGTTGGGTGCATGGAGTGGGGGGGGGGGGGGGGTAATGTCAATGGAGGAGCAAATGGAACAGATGAGGATTTTGGAGGTTCCAGTCTGTCCAGCCTCTGGGCTGTCCTGTTGTAAAAGTGCCTGGAGTGGGGCCAGTAATGTCAATGGAGGAGCAAATGGAACAGATGAGGATTTTGGAGGTTCCAGTCCGTCCAGTCTCCGGGCTGTCCTCTTGTAAACGAGCCTGGGGTACCCCAGACAGGAGCACAACAAGAATGTCCTGGACATGGGGAGAAGTGAGAGAGGGGAATGCAGCTAAGGCTCCATGTACACGGGACGTTTTTACAACTGCTCCTAAATGATTAAACTTGACAGATAGTAACCCACGTTTAAAACGTCAGTTTTGCCATGTTTACATGCCGCGTTTAGCAGGGTTTTGCCGCGTTTTGGCGTGTTTGCGTTTAGAAGTGTTTTAAACCAAAACCCTTTTTTTTTTTTAAATGGCCAAAAAGGAAAAACGCCTATAAATGAAATGCTGCTAAACGTGTGTTACTGCGTTTAGCCGCGTTTAGTCGCGTTCGGCGTCTGAAACTTGGAAATCTTTTGCATCTGAACCCATTTTTTGCTTTCAAAGAAACGCTGTTAAACGCAACTGCCTAAAAACGTCAATAAACGAGACTGTGTACATGGTCACATAGGATAACATTGAATGAGTTTAGGAGCAGTTGAAAAAAGCATCCAACTGCCTCTGAACGTCCGTTTAGCAGCGTCCCGTGTATATGGGGCCTAACCTTGTTTTTGGATAAACTGAAATGGTATGTTATATTTTAGTTGTTCTGCAGTTATAGGTAAATTGTTCATCTATTTTTTGTCCTGTAAACACACTTTTTTATTTGTGAAATAAACTGCATTTTGCTTTTTTTGGTTTGCCAGCAGACAAAAAGGGAGTAGGATTATTATAAGGGTGCAGCAAAGGCAATCAGCAGTTAGCCCCACTGCATGTCAGGTGCCATTACACCAAAAACACTGGAGGGGAATACAGTCCAAAGCGAGCAGCAAAAGTATCTTTGGAATGATTTATTTACATCCAAAAAGAACAAACCATCTTGCACGTGTCTTACAAGGTTTTTGTGACTGATAAAGATATAGATTTTTAGTAACGGTAAAAAAATGTAAGTACTGTAGAAATATAAAGCAACATCAAATTTCCAGCCCTGACAAAGGGCAGAGAAAAAGGAAAGTCATAAACAGCAGGTGAAAAACTGATCAGCATATTCATGCAATGGAAATCCTTGCATTGTGCTCTTAAATGTGAAGCACTACGCTCTGAATAACTCCACCATCAAAATGATTGGCAGAAAGAAAGCAGCAATGTGTACAGAGAAACATGCACTGTGAAATAAAAAACGAATCCGGTGCTAAATCATTGCTGCCTATATATATGGCAAGTCGCTCATGTTAAATATGGTGATAACACTGTGCGGTGCTGTTCCTATTCCTGGTCAGGATGCTCTGGTTCCAGTGTGTAATCAAAGTTGTTAACAGCTGTGAGCAATTACACAATTAAACATTCATTCCTATGGAAGAGCTGGAAGTACAGCAGATTTCTCTCTGTAAGTAAAATTATACCTTTTGTTTAAAGGGAAGCTATAGTGCTTTAAGCCTGGATTTTTTTTTATATATATGTAGAAGTGTAAATCATCTTATCAATGAGTGTTGATGGTTTAAAAGCCTGTCCATGCATTTGGATGGCAATTTTGTATATAATAAGGTACATCCATATTTGCTCATTTCATAGGCTGGCTCTGCTTCCGACTTCGTAGTGCTGAACAATAGGACTCCCTTTTTATCTCTTATGTACAATCATATAGGGTTATATTACTAAAGGAGTAGAGAATGTTCACCTTGCAAAATGAATGTTTACTTTGCATAGTGAATACTGCGAAGCTGTGTTTACTGAATGCCCAATATTGTTCAAAATACATTTTTTCACTATTGGATTTTTGCTTGCTCAAGATTGGATCAGCTTCATCAAATTTACGAGGCCTGGTGAACATTCACTCTGCCAAGTGAGCATTTTATTTTCCTTTTATTAATAAACTCTAAAGACATGCTGGTAGGTAACTGCATCCTGTCTAAGGCCGCGTGCACACGATCAGTCCATCCGATGAGAACGGTCCGAAGGACCGTTGTCATCTGTTAACCGATGAAGCTGACTGATGGTCTGATGTGCCTACACACCATAGGTTAAAAACCAATTGTGTCAGAACGCAGTGATGTAAAACACAACGACGTGCTGAAAAAAGCTAAGTTCAATGCTTCCAAGCATGTGTCGACTTGATTCTGAGCATGCATGGATTTTTAACCCATGCTTTTGCATACTAACCATTGGTTTTGACTTATCGGTTAGGCGACCATCGATTAAATTTTAAAGCAAGTTCTAAATTTTTTGATCGAAGGTTAACTGACCGATGGGGCCCACAGACGATCGGTTTGGACCGATGAAAAGGTCCTTCAGTCCGTTTTCATTGGTTTTGACCGATCGTGTGTACGCGGCCTTAATTGGCCCTAGTATGTATGAATGTGTGTTAGGGACCTTAGGTTGTAAGCTTCTTGAGGGTAGGGACTGATGTATATGTAAAGCGCTGCGTAAATTGATGGCTCTATATAAGTACCTGAAATAAATAAAATAAATAAATAAACCCCTATAAGCCAGGTGTAACTGACTGTAACAATCAACCTTAAACACTTGCCGACCATTCTATAGCACATTTACTGCTACAGGGCAGCTGTGCTGCGCAGGATCACGTATATATACGCGATCCTGCACTTCCGGGGATTTTTACACAGCGTGTCCCGGAGACCCCATGTCCACCGCTCCCACTGATTATTCAGTAAACAGGTAAAATAGCATTCTGCCTATGTAAACAAGGCAGATTGTGTTCTGTCAGTAGAGAAGGCATGGATCCTGTGTTCCTGTAAAGCAGGAACACTGAAACATGCCTTCCACTAGTAAAAATAACCTCCCCCACTACATTGAATCACCTGCTGGGTACACATTTAACCCTTTGATCATCCCTAAAGTTAACCCCTTCCCAGCCAGTGTCATTAGTACAGTGACAGTGCATATTTTTAGCACTGATCACTGTAATAATTCCGCTGGTCCCCAAAAAAGTGTCAAAGGTGTCAGTTATGTGTCCAATTAGTTTGTCGCAATATCACAGTCCCACTATAAGTTGCTGACCGCTGCCATTACTAGTAAAAAAATAAATGAATGAATGCAAATATTTTTGCAGGACAAAATATGATTTTTTCATTTTATTTTCACTGAAGTCTGCAGAGCATTGCCCCTGAATCTGTGGGTCAAGTGTGCAGTGTCAGGTTCCTAGAGCTCACTACCCATACCTTTGGGCAGACAGTTTCTGAGCTATAGGCAGGGAAAATGAACTGTAAACATGCTGATTAGCGCCCTTGCAGTTCATTGATACTACAAGCCTGTCTGCCTTCGGTGGAGGATAGGCCTAAGTTTATTTCTTCACAGAATCCTGTGACTGAATGATGTGGCTGTGCGTCAACATGCTACTAAAGGTAAACTTATCCTGAAATGGCTTGGATTATTCCTCTGCACTGTTTGGGCTGCTTTTTTTGTGTCCCAGCTTGTCTGTTCTTATTCTGATCATCAGATTATTAAGTCTGCTATTGTCCATCATTGCTTCATCGACCTGTCTGGAACCTGGGCTCTATTTGTGCCTGACCTGGCCATCGGCCAGCTACTGTCTATCAGTCTGGGGACTTTCATTGCATTGCCCCTAGAAACACTCAGGGTCTACCAAACTCTGTGACCTTGCCTGGAAATAATGTACTTTCCGCCTAGGTTCACACTGCTGCGAATTTAAAATCGCGGTAAAATGCGCGATTTTACCGCGATTTTGCGGCCACGATTTTGCCGCGATTTGCCGCGATTTTGGCCGCAATTTAATGTAAATCGCGGCCCGAAATCGCAAAAAGTAGTACAGGAACTACTTTTTGAAATCGCAGATGCGGCGTCGCACTGATTAGGACAGTGCCATTGCCGACAATTGCCGCCGATTTGAGATGCGATTTGACATGTCAAATCGCATCTCAAATCGTTCCAAATCGTACCCAGTGTGAACCAGGGCTCCATGTGGCTTTTAAATGAAAAGTGTGCTAATAGAAAAAAAAGTTATTGCTCATCAAAACGAATTACAATGTATGATTTTAAACCTGTACTGCAGGCCTGACAGTTTAAATTGCTTGGTAACTATGGGCATTGTTATTTTTTACTAAACAACTATGCTACGGGTGGATTTTATTTTTTTATTTAAAAAAAAAATGTTGCAGTATGCTGTAAAGCATATAAAACACGTGAATTCAGTTCGCATGTGCCGCGCTATATAAGTTTTTCATTCATTCATTCATTCATTCATATATGTATTTTGTACAAGTTGCATTTTCAAATAAATGTATTTAAACACATGCGTATGCTTTATGTACCAATATATTTTTCTGCATCATTCTTATATTTCTTTGCTGCTCCACAACAAATGCCCCTGTGGTTTAACTCAGAAAATATTTATTTATAAAAAAATGGAACAATTACACAGGAATGGACATTCTGACAACTAATGTCACTAAAAGCAGTGTTATTATAGGAAAGATTCAGCAGTGATTTTAGTTATAGGAGGGAAAAAAAATGCTGTCAGACTTGTAGGGCTATAACAATAATAAACTGTTTTTTTTATAAAGCGGTGTGTGTGTTACACCTATTAAAAACATTATACTGGGGGAATTAAAGCAATTTGTTAACTGCAATGTCTAGTCTCAGGTGTAAAATGGGACAGTCTATATTGGCAGCTGGAAAAAATAGCCCTCCATGACCAATTAAACAGTCCTTTACTGCTTAATAGCTGTTTCTACTGAAAAAAAAAGAAAAAAAAAAAACACCCATTGGTAATAAAAGATAATGCTGAGCTGGACTACAGAAGTGAAGAGTGGGTAACTCTGTAAGGGCCTTGCTGTTTCTTCTCAGGAGACTCTTGTCCTGTCACTAGACTGTCATTGGAGGGATAAACCCTGAAGCTAGCCAGTAGCCAGAGCTCATATGAGTGAAACAGTTCTTCAATGTCTTGTCCAGGAGATTGACAAGCGGAGAAGATATAAACAGGCAAATGGCTCCAGATCCTTATCAATAAAGAAAGTACTAGATGCTCTGGGCAATTCTGAGCCTAAATGATTTAATGAAAATAATCATCTGAATATTTATAGAGAAATCATCAATTTGTGGATCTCATACTGTATGCAAACATACAGCTGCACAACTGTACTAGTTTTTCAGGTAGCTGAATCAGATATATGTTGAAATGTTATTTATAACGTGTGTTTCACTGGTTGGCATACCTTGGAGCCGGTCTGATCTTGAGACTCAGGGATTTTAGTTACATCTCAAGGCTTATGGCCAAAATCTCAGGATCACACATCCCTATATCCCTTACTCCATGTGTTTCTTTCTACTGTTTCATTACAAATGTTCTCCTATTGACTTTAATAGAACCTCTACATTTACAAGTCTAAAAACTATAACCATTGTGTATTCATATATGTGTGTGTGTGTGTGTGTGTATATATATATATATATATTTTTTTTTTTTAACCATTGTGTAGTTTTTTTTAACCATTGTGCATTCATATATATGTGTGTGTAAATATATATATATATATATATATATATATATATATATATATATATATATATATATATATATATTATATATTTTTTTTCTTTTTTGCAGATAGGTAACAGCAGTTGTATATGGTGCTCTTCAATAAAAAAACTTGTTGTTGGGAAAAAAAAATTAAGCTAGAGAAGCCAGAATCTTTGGAACCCAATCAGCTTCTATCTTTCATTTTCAAAGCTTAACTGAACAAATTTAAAATTGAAGCTGATTGGTTGCATGCACAGCTGCTCCAGCCCCTCATTATTTTTACTAAAATAGATCACTATTGCATGAGTATCTGCAAATGCCGTCTTGATATGGTTGTTGAACCAGCAGTTGATATATACAGAATTTGCGTAGTCATTCCACCGTTGAAAGTGTATGTACACTTCTTACGTGCCGAATGGGGCACAAGAAACAACATAACTAGACTATACCCTGGGACGTTTGAATGTAAAGCATTGATTTTAAACAGAAACTACTGCATTTGGCCACTAGATGGAGCAAAGTGTTATAAGAAATCCTTTTGATACTGATAGCAACATCTAGAAGCCAAATGTGGTATTTTGTGCATAAATCAATTATTTACATTGGGACAGTGCAAGATATAGCCTCATTTGTTTTTGTCTTTGCCCCATGCACACAGAATACATGTATATGCACTTCCACTATTCATTTTTTTATTTAATTTTTTATTTAAACTTTATTTTATTTTAGGAATATTTTCAGATACATTACTGAATGCATAAACATTGTAAAATCTTACAGACATCCTATATTTATTTACCTCCCCCCACGATCTGATATTTTCACATTTTTAAATTTGGTTTTTTTTTTGGGCACTCCCACCAGATGTGTACTGTTGTTCCCTTTTGTTTACACTCTCTCCGACACTGGGGGGACCTGCTTGGCTGAAATGTATTAATTCTTTCGGGGGTCAGATGCCATCTTACCTAACACTTATAGTTGGCTTCTATAGTAGTGATATCTGTTGCATAGTTATAGACTGCTTCTATCATTTGTCTAACTTTACTGCTAAGTCTTGTTCCCATTTCTCTATATAGGGTAGAGCCCCCTTCCTTCTAATTCTGTTAATATATCATACATTTGAGAGATTCTATGTTTCAAAGGCGTTTTGATATTGCAAAGTTTTTCAATTAGGTTCAGTGATTTCTCTTCTCTAATTGGTTGAGGGATTTTACTTACCTAGTGCTTAAGTTGCAGATATTCCCACTCGCTTACCTGCTGCCGCCCGTGCATTGTTTTTAGATCTAAGCTTGTCCTTATTTGCCCTTGTGTCACTACATCTTTTAACCTCCCTGGCGGTATGATTATTTCAGAAAAAAGGTGCTGAAAGCGGTACCATTATTTGCAAGGAAATTTGGCGTTTTATACTGTAGGTCTGTAATTCTTAGGAATAACTCACTTAAATCTGACCAAACAAGAGACTAGTAGGCATCCCGGGTATGACATTTTTTTAAAAACAAAATCATATTTTATAATATAATAAATAATTATAAATAATTATAACAAGTAATAATATAATTATAATAAAAATTATTCAATAATGTAATCAACTCAAAATCACTGAAATTTGCTCAGTTGCAGAATTTTCGCTGTCATTACTTTTATTTTTTTATTACGAATTTCCCCACAAATCGCTATCGCACAATTATGCAAGTGATTATAATTTATTATCGCTGTTTTCTAGCTGCTCTAAAACCATTTTTGACATAAAGGGACACTTTTGGTTGCTATGGACAATCTACAGTTTGCAGGCAGAAAAAACAGTTTTTATTATATAAAAGTACATGTAGAGCACTGGGCAGACCACTAGGGACAAGGGGTGTGTGTTTTTTTTACATACAGTACTGTAATCTATAAGATTACAGTATACTGTATGTAATGTGTTTGTTTACGTTTTTGAATTTGGCCCCATTCTCTACTCCCGTGCGTCGTAACGTCGCAGGGAACGGAGATCGGCGGCACAGGAGGACACTGTGTGAATCGAGCGAGGTCCCGCTCGCTCACACAGAGCGGTGGCATCGCTGGATCCAGGGACAAGGTAAGTAACTTTGTCTGCTGCTGCAGCGAGGCAAGCCCGAGTCTGACTCGGGGTTACCGCTTTTGGTATAAAATTCTCACCCCGAGTCAGACTCGGGAATACCGCTAGGAGGGTTAATTGTGCATTTCCCATGTGTCTCCCCATCCGTGTCCCATTACCTGGGATAAAAAAACTTGTTCCCGTCAACAAGATTATTGGGGAGTTTTATTTCCACTTTTCCCGTTGATATAGTTTATCCCATACTTTGAAGACCGTTTTAGTTAACTCATGTTTGTCGCAGTTAAGTGTTCTGTTTTTAGGTGGTATCCAGATATTTTTCCCTAACTGTGTCATGTGCAATGTGTTTTCCATTTTTACCCATCTCTTATTTGTGCTTGTGTTTCCCCATTCTAATAACCTTGCAATTATTACCGCCATATAGTATCTTTTAACATCAGGGACCGCTAAACCTCCTTTCTTTTTTTCCTAGATAGGAGCCCACTACTTACTTTTTTATTCTGCCAAATATATTTCAAAATTATTGTTTTCATAATTTAAAAAAAACATTGATGTATCCCTATCGGGAGCATTTGGAATTTATATAGAATTTTTGGTAGGATCACCATTTTTAACAGATTTATCCTTATCATCCAGGAGATAGGTCTCCTCGATAGGTATTTTTATATCTACTTTTACTTACTTTACTTTAATATATTTTTTCTATAGTAGGAGTTAATTTAATTTCCAAGTATGTTAGTGCTTTTGGCTCACAGGAAAACGTGAATTCCTGTTGTAAAGCAGCTGCCTCTTTCTTCTCTATTCCTAAATTCAATATTATTGTTTTTGTAGGGTTTATCTTAAAGTTTGTAAGATCACCATAATCCTTCAATTCTTTTATTACGTTTGGTAGTAATAACCTTGGCTTAATTACGTTTGGTAGTGATAACTTTCACTATTCAAATATCTATGCAAACTTTTTTTTTTTTTGATCAATCCCATATTACTAAGGAAGATGCATAGACAAAACACAGAAAATTAGTTATAAATATGCAAAGTGAACTTTTTTTCCATGTACCTGCTTTTAATGTTGGATGAACTTTCGGCGATAGAAAATAATGCTTCATAAAATGTGGGGTCTGTATTAACAAACGCTTGTGATGTTCTTTGGGATCTGGACAGCAAAAAAAGATTGGAATCGCAAATTATGACTTTAGCACTTTTTGGAGTATTCATGCAGCATTAGTGACCACATTTTACATTAATAACATTCATAAATACAAAAAAAAATGCATATGGCCAGGGTGCATTTCGATCCTTTTAGATGCCAAGATCTTTCTCAAAAATGCCCTTGCACAGGTGCTTGCCATAGATACTGATGGTCTGCCTGTTTTGTTTACTTTTGATTTGTAGGGCTGGAGTGCCATAATTCTATGTTGCCTATGCCCAAAATGTGATTTTTTGTTATGTACAAAATGCCAATGCCCCACAAAGGTATAAGATGCTGGTCACCTGTTTGTAGTCTACATCTCAGCATTATCCTTTTAAACTCTGTAAATCTCACAAACACAATGAAATTTGCTAAGCACAATGGGAGAAAAGCATACAAAAATATTTCATGTGCTGAGCAACCTGCAGTCACAAAACCTTTGAAACTGAATATTTTTTCCAGGAGGAACATTCTTAGTTTAGGGTCTAATGCAGGAAAACATCCGCAGTCTGGTGCACATTGAATGAAATCCTCGTAGCCTCTGAACAACAGGGTATTCTGAATTTCAGATTACCTTAGATTACCTTAAATTTAAATAAAATCCAAATCCGAGCTTCAGTTTTATTTTTTGGTGTTATAGAGTTACAAAGTACTACTTGGAGAAAACCATGAATGTTTTACTCAAATGACGTTTCTGCCTTCTTCTTCTCCTAGTGTATGTACACACTTCACTTGACTGCCAATGCCACCAGGACCCTTCTATCTAAACATACATGGTAAGATTTTTAAAGTGGCTCTTATTTGGCCCATCATCCCATCAGGCGTCCCATCAGGGATGTCAGGAGCTCCCCAAAACAATCTGCACATTGTTTGCTACTTTAAAATACACACTTTGTTTTGCGACCTGGGTTGGATATGAATTGGCATTAACCTCTTCAAGTATTTGCCCCCTTCCTGATCAGGCCATTTTTTTGCAATACGGCACTGTGTCGCTTTAACTGACAATTGCGCAGTCCTGTGATGCTGTACCCAAACAAAATGTATGTCCCTTTTTCCACACAAATTGAGCTTTCTTTTTCTAGTATTTGATCACCTCTGCAGTTTTTATTTTTTGCACTATGAACAAAAAAAGCATAAATTTTGAAAAAAAAAACAATATTTTGTAGATTTTGCTATAATAAATATCCCCATTTAAAATATATATATATATATATATATATATATATATATATATATATATATATATATATATATATATATATATATATATATATATATATATTTTCCCTCAGTTTAGGCTGATATGTATTCTTCTACATATTTTTGGTAAAAAAAAACGCAATAAGCGTATATTGATTGGTTTGCGCAAAAGTTATAGCGTCTATAAAATAGGGATAGATATATGTATTTGTTTTACTAGTAATGGTGGTGATCTGTGATTTTTATCAAGACTGCGACATTGCGGCGGACAGATCAGACACTTTTGACACTAATTTGGGACCATTGACATTTATACAGCGATCAGAGCTAAAAATAGTGATTGATTACTGTATAAATGTCACTGGCAGAGAAGAAGTTAACACTAGGGGGCAATCAAGGGGTTAACTGTGTTTCCAAGGTGTGTTCTAACTGTAGGGGGATGGGACTGACTAGGGGAGGAGAGAGATTGGTGTTCATACTTAGTATGAGCACACGATCAGTCTCCTCTCCCCTGAGAGAACCGGGATTTGTGTGTTTACACACACAGATCCCGGTTCTCGCCCAGTCATCTCACCCGCCGGGCATGTGCATCGGCTCCGGGGACACACGGCATGCATGTGCTTGCTATGACGTCTTATACAAGCAACGTACAGCTGCGGCCATTTGCACAGCCATGCCAGCCTGCCACTGTATATCTGGGGCAGCTGGTTGTCTAGCGGTTAATTACATTTCTGGTTTGGAATAATTTTGAATTTAGGAGATTCAGTAGCTTTTATAAAGTTTAGCCAATGCACAACCAATCCACATTTTCAGAATTTGCTCATCAAGTAGTAGCAGTAGCAGTAGCATGAGCTCACTTCGATAAAGTTAACAAAGGCCATTAGCCATGTGATTCCCCATTCACATAAACATTTCCAAACTTTTTTGGAGGGAGCAAGACCAATATCCTGAGATAAAAGCTTGCACCAAGATTGCAAATGTGGCCCTAGTGTTCTTTTTCTTTTGTTACAAAATAAATAGAGAAAGAAAAAGTGTTGGGTTGAAAGAACCACATACAAACCATATTTGTATACAATACATTGATTTCATTCAGTTTAAGACAAAGAGATCATATTGTGTGACAGTGAAATAATGCCAAAAGGTGTTAGAAACATTGAACAAAAACCTTAATGTGAATGCTTTTATCAAGAAAGCAGTGTTCTATATTTCAATGACAAAAAGCAGATAAGAGCCCTCACCCTTTGTTGATATATTGTACAGATCTAGACAATGTATTATCTGAGGACTGTTTGGAATCAAGTTTTTTTTCTCTCACTTCCATTTTCCTGCTTTCATTCCCTTGAGTGGCTGCTACCATAAATAGCTATCTGTGATCAGGAGGCAGAAAGCTCCTAATCAATGGCAGAATGTAGGCATCCACCTGTGATGAGGTGTCGGTGGAATGCTCAGAATCACGATGGTCTCGTTAATGCTGAGCACCTAGTTCTTTTTTTTCCAGCTTAATGTTTAATGTTGCTATTTTTGCACATGAAGATACCAAAGGGCATATAAAAAAAAAAGAAATATTTGAATCAGCAAATATGCAGAGTTAACAAGGGACAAAAGGGAAACAATAATATCTACTTAAAGCGGGAAGTATATTGAATCTTCAGTAAGCACATTCAGGTGGATTTACTAAATAGACTTTGCACTCCAAATCTTAGTAAATAAGAGGAAGCTCTGCTGACGTCCATTATCCAATCATATGCAAGCAGCAACATTTTTTTTTACATTTTCCTTCCTTGTGTTCCTTTGCAAAGTGAAGTTTCATCTCATTTACTGAGCTCTGCAGCAACTGCACTTGCATCATAAAAAAAATATTAAATTAAAAATAAACTGTGCAAAATGCTCCTGATGTCCTTTCCTTGGGCATCGAGGAACCTCCATTTGGCCGTTTGATGGACCCCAGGTCTCATAAATTATTGCCATTTAATGAACTTCAGGATACATTTGATCTGCCTCGACAGGTCTTTATGGATACCTGCAGATTTGCCATTATGCCCACACCATAACCAGAACTTTGCAATTCTCTTCTCCTCGCCCTCCGGACTGATTTCCGACATTTACCAGATATTGAATGCCTATTTCATTCAAGATCAAGGTAAACACTCTTACATGCTCTGATGGGGGAGGGTACTAGGTGAGGAAATTCCTCTGGAGGCGTGGCAGGTGGTCTGGTCTCAGGCAGCTAAAAGCTCCCTATGTACCCTCTGTAAGGAAACGCGTATAAAATGATTTACTTTTGGTACCTGATACTAGATGTACTCCACACCATCTATCCTACTAGTTCTGAACCTTGTTGGCATTGCCACAGGGATAAGGGTACCCTCTTCCATATATATTGCAGCTGTCTGCTGGGTCACTTTTTTGAGGTATCTATCCCAATGCCACCAACATTTTTCCTGTTGGGCTTACCACCCCCCTAAAAATTTCTAAACCCTAAAAGAAGCTGCTGCGCCATATTTTGACTGCTGCGCACTGCCTTATAGCTCTAAATTGGAAAAAAAAAACACTCCACTCCCTCCTCAGATGCCTTGTATGCTAGGATGTGGAGTTGATAGACAAAAACTGACTGCTAAAATACAGGACAAAATGGAGGTTCACAATCGCATTTGGGAACTATGGCATGGGGAACATTGTTGTCATCAGAACAGCGAAAGAGCTAGATGGAGATTTCTCCTCACTTCTTGTCCTAGTGATACTAGTACAGGGATAGAGATGAAATCTCCTCAATGGGGACACAACCAATAAAAACTTGAAAGAGGTTTGAACTCCCCACTAACTGATACAACCCTGAAAGAAAAAAATTGGCTGGGTTTATATTTTGAAAAAAAGTATTTTGGCATAGTGCTTATCTGGGATTTCCTGGAAGCTTTCGTAGGCACATTTTTTTTAAAAATCTTGTATCTCACATTTCTCATTGCCACCCAGTCATTGTTTCCGAAACCACCTTAAAGTGTATAATACTTTTCAAAATATTTGATGAACTCTCGAGCTAGTATTAAAGTTTTGTGTATAGTGCGGGATGTCATCACTTGGATAATCAAGACTGACAGGTGAACCAGTGAAAAAGACATCAAAACACACTCAGCACTACTGTATTAGTGGAGCTATTATTTTTTTTTTCAGCCATCAGCACACATGTGGCTTAGGAACGAGATGGAGGAAACATATTCCAAGAGTGTTTCTCTCTTACATCAGTGACTGTAGCTCACATTTATTGCTAGCTACTCAGAAATACATTGCATAACCTACGAAGCAGTTAGTACTGTTAAGGAATCTTATCATAATGAATTCTAAGTAAGACCGGCCATATACGGGGCAAACGTCTTTTCTGCAAACATGGGATACAGGAAAGAAATGTGCACAATCTCCCAATCAACACAGACCGTGCAATTGTTTGCTCCCAGCGGGTGGTCAGGGGAAGTTGTCCCCGTTGGGAGAAGACAGTGATTATTGCTAGTCGCTATAGCATAATCGTAAGAGAATCCAGCAGGCTGGTTTTACCCCAGTAAATCGATCAATAAACTTGGTACGTTTAGCCTGCCCATTAACGGTTTGGAGCTATGTCGGTTCCTACTGAACTGGCCAAGATTCGAAGCATGTATGGCTGGCCTTAGTAACATGCCTAAAATTATTATTTTTTTTAACATATTTTTTTTAAGATTAAAAAAAATATGATTACAATCATTCAAACATTCAAATAAGGCTTTGTTCAATGTCTGTTCTTATAGGTACATATGAGTGCGACTTAACATAGTCAAAATAGGTATTAAAAAAGCAGTAAAGATAACTCATGGGTACCTTTTGGTAAACCCATTGGTAATACCGGACATGCCACCAGTCAATCCGGACACCCCTATTGGGAACAAACTGTGTCCGGGTGGGGACATAGCCCATCATCACTTCCGGGCATTGCTCCTTATTTTACCCAAGGTTGGTTGAGGTTTTAAAAAATTGTGTAGTACAGCTTCTATGATTACAGCAGCTGGAAGGAAATGATGTGCATAAGAGCCTGTGACAGTCCTTTTGTTATATTAAACCCTGCCTCAGTGGAAGATTATGGCAGCAGGGGTGGAGGAGAACATGGGCAGAGGAGGATTACACCTTAAAGCGGGGGTTCACCCAAAAATCAACTTTCTGCCATTAGATCCAGCATACTGCTGACATCTGCAGTATGCTGTTTTTTTTTTTGTACTTATCGTTTTATCAGCCGTTGTTATCCAGCTCCGAGCGGGGATTCCTTCCGGGTATAGGCATTCCTAAGCCAAGCGGAGTTGATTGACGGGCTGCTAAAGCGCGTCACGCCTTCCAAAAATACCCAACGTGACACTCGGGTGTTTACGGCGCCTACGCAGTCAGCTCTACACGGCAGGCGCCGTATAGCGCCGTAAACACTTTGGGTATTTTCGGAAGGCGTGACACGCTTTAGCAGCCCGTCAATCAAATCTGATTGGCTTAGGAACGCCTATTCCCCGCAGAAATCCCCGCTCGGAAGCCAGATAACAACGGCTGATAAAACGATAAGTACAAAAAAAAAGAAAAAAAAACAGCATACTGCAGATGTCAGCAGTATGCTGGATCTAATGGCAGAAAGTTGATTTTTGGGTGAACCTCTGCTTTAAAGAAAAGGCATCAACAAGGGACACATCTTACTGACTGCAATGTATGTCCCTTGTGTTTATTTTTATGTTTTTTTATTTTGGCTGCACTTAGGCAATCATTTTCTTGTGTTGTGTGTGTTCTTCTGTCTCTCATTTTGTTTCAATATCGTTTCCTGAAAAGGTATATAACATTTGAAAAAGGCACCAGCAACAAAGTATATACAAGTCCACTTAAGTTCAAGCTGACATATACATTTTTGTGTGTTTGTGTATTCATTTGACAATAAATATAATGCTTCTGTGCTCGAATAAACTATGATAAATCCCCTAATACATCTAATCAGATTAGATCAGCTTTGTGCACTTTCCATAAACAAGCTGCAACAAGACTCACATACCACGGCAAAGCAATCACATCTCAAATGGATACACAAAATGGAGGGGAAAGGACTGTGGAATTTCATTGTAATAGAAGAGATAATGCCTGGGGCCTTGCTTTCTTTAATCTTAGACTTTCTTGTATTTTCATCTTCTCGGCCCTGACAGCTGTTCCCTCTTTGAGTGCTCCCTTCTTATAGCTGTTCAAAATTTTCTTCTTTCCTAAACCTCTTACTAAAGCTTATCAGACAAATGCAGTAGTGTAACAGAAGGAGGCCCAAACTGTAGCTAGGGGTTTATCAGCAGCATATTTCCATTCGGTATTAACAAACACCATGTACCTAGGTAAACGTAGACTATAGCATCATGCAGCTTATTACCTTTTCCATCACTCCCTAAGTTCCAAACTCAAGACGGTATAAAGGTAGCAAGAAAAAGTCTCTGATATAGCTGGTTTGTTTCAATATTTTACATTATTTATTTTTATGCAAGAAGCAGTTGGGTTTAGGAGGGATATAATAGGGATATAAGGATCGTTGCTCTTAATTTTCTTTACCTTTTTTTTCCACTGCCTTATCTAGTCAATCTGGGAAGCTGCAGGCTGGTTGGTAAATTGAGCTGGAAATTTTTCTTTGTTTGACATGCGTCACCCTTCCATGTCCTCCTTGCTGCAAAGGCCAGTTATAGGTATGGACAGTGGCCATTTATCTGTACTGTTAGAATACTGGTGACGGGACACAATGGACACCTTCGCTGAAATTGTGCTCTATGCTGGGTATCCAGTGTGCCCCTGTGTAATTAAGGAGGGGTGGGCTCCCTCCAGCCTCATCTGATCTCTGCCTATCTATTATAATGCATGTGCATCTACTATGGAGGATCTCATATTTACAAAAGGCAAATCCACTTTGCACTACAAGTGAAAGTGCACTTGGAAGTGCAGTCGCTGTATACCTGAGGGGGACATGCAAGGAAAATAAAAAACAGCATTTTAGCTTGCACATGATTGGATAATAAAATCAGCAGAACTTCCCCTCATTTTAGAGCTAACCCTCAAATTTACAGTGACTGCACTTCCAAGTGCACTTTCAGTGCAATTTTAAGTTCACTTTGCACTTGTAGTGCAAAGTGGATTTGCCTTTCGTACACCTACAGCTCACCACTTGGTTCCATTGGCAGAGCTTCACATCTTTATAACGAATCAAGGTACTTTATGCTCTAGATGGTCATCTCTGCTAAACTGTACTCACGCTGGGAACTAACCTTTGCTCTTTGAGTGACTATCCATACTGTCTACATATTTTCTGTATTTCCTCTGATCAGTGTGCAGGGTTTATTTATACCATCCACCAACAAGCCACTGTACAGTGTTCCATCCCGTGTGTACCTCAGCCACATACCACAGTCCCTAGGATTATCCATATCAGGACTGTGGGCCTCTGGCAGTGTCTGCTCATTTTTTTTTATTGCGACTTGCAGTACTTTTGCATGGTTTCCATTGCAGATAAATGTGTAGTGTCTAGACGTCTTGCTTGTTTGTTTGTCTGTTTGTCCTGTTTGTCCCCAGACAATGTTGTCTATGGATGGTGTTTGGTGAAGGATCGATGGTGTTGTGATTTGTCTTTGGTTCATTGATTCATTTTGTAATAAATAAAATAATTTGATAACTGTAGATAATATTTTTTTTCAGACACTATATCTCAGAGGCTATATGTAGTGGTAGTTTTCTATACCTATCGTCTTTTGGCATAGTGTTTTTTCTATGTTAATTAGCCACTGAGCTCCACCTCTCTACTTTTGGGGTTAAGTGGGTGAATGCCTAACCATAATTCTGTTTTATTTGAATGGCTTGGTTCCCATAGTCTTTTCATGCTTCTATGCATTTATTATTTACTCCACAGGAGCCTGCAAAGCATTGCACCAGTGATCTGTGGATTGCAGGGGCAATTTTATGCTCCTGCTTACTATTCCTCCAGCTCTCTGCCTGTACCTCTGTACAGGCTTTCAGTTGGAGAAGTGGAGAAAGTGTCATAAGTGCACTGATTATGGCACCCGTGTTTCATTTAGAGCTAAAAGTGAGAAGAAGGGACTTGTAGTTAATTCATTCACAGACCTCTGAGACTTAATAATGCTAGTGTGTGGGCAGTGCCCTACATAGCTGCACTGATTTTAAAAGTGATAGTGGCTGCAGGGAAGAAAGGAACCCACATGCTGTCCCAGGGGAGGGGGAGGGGCTCGGGGGAAGACTAGCGACATGTTATACCACAAATATATAGTAACATATCGATAAAGGTAGAGTTATCCTTTAATTATTGCAGTGCACAAGAGAAGAGAATTGTGCATTCAGCCTTAGGCCGCGTACACATGATCAGTCCATCCGATGAAAACGGTCTGAAGTTAACCGATGAAGCTGACTGATGGTCCGTCGTGCGTACACACCATCAGTTCAAAAACCGATCGTGTCAGAACGCGGTGACGTAAAACACAACGACGTGCTGAAAAAAATGAAGTTCAATGCTTCCAAGCATGCGTCGACTTGATTCTGAGCATGCGCAGGTTTTTAACCAATGCTTTTGCATACTAACGATTGGTTTTGAGCTATCGGTTAGGCGTCCATCGGTTCAATTTTAAAGCAAGTTCAATTTTTTTTGACCAAGGGTTAAATTACCTATGGGGCCTACACACAATAGATTTAGACTGATGAAAACGGTCCTTCAGACCGTTTTCCTCTGGCGATCCTATCGTGTGTACGCGGCCTTAGTGTTTGAAAGCAGAACATAACCACAGTCAAAAATGTTATCAGGTCATAATTACAGAGCATCACACATTCACATATTAAAGCGGTTGTATAGTCTTTTTTGTAACCTTTACCTACAGATAAGCCTATAATAAGGCTTATCTGTAGGTAAAACAAAATCTCCTAAATCTTTACGATTTAGGAGATTTTCCCCCTGCAATGAGCCGCTGAATGCAATGGTGCATGCGCACAGGGGATTCTCGGCTGAAGGCCCGGCAGACGCCAGACCTTGCCGGAAAGAAGTCTCCTGCACGCATGAGTGATGACATTGCGGCTCCAGCCACTCAAAACGTTGGATCCGCGATACCCGGAAGACACGCCAAGACAACATGCCAGCTACCTTGGCGTGGACCAGGTGATTTACCGACGCCTCGTTCTGAGGTAAGTATTTCATAACGAGCAAGTATGCGGTGCATACTAGCTCATTATGACTTTTGCCTTACAGAAGAAAAAAAATGGGACTATACAACCGCTTTAAAAAACAAAAATTAGAACATTGTGACAATAAAATAGAGAAAGTATAAGCTGTTGTACATGCTTAAGCTCTAAAACAATATATTGCACTCAGAATTCTACTCATCTTCTTACATAATTTGAAGTTCCATCTTTTTTTTTTTTTCTGACAACACACACACAGCTGCATGGAAAATGTCTCTTGGCTGCAGGGGCTGAGAGCTAGCTATATTTTCTGTCTAATGATCACAGTCATTCTGACAAGTCTTTGGAACTTCAGATTATACGTCCCTGTTTTTCTATTGCATTAGTTTCCAAGCAGCATTTTTTCCACCCTAACATAACAAAACACATTCTGAATCGCCCTTGTTGAATTAAAAACACATTTGCTCAGGCTAGCTATGCATTTTTCCTTTTCCCAAGGAGATTGCCTATAACGAAGGCAGAGATATGGGATATTCAGAACACTTTAGAAAACTTATTGTAGATGTTTATTGCCTACAGTAGATAGTTAAAGTGTAGTTAACCTACATTTTTCTGCTTTTATCAGTGATTTAACTAGTCTTACATTCTTGTTCTGAAAAAGAATCCAAAATGAGTGTAAAGAGCTCAGTTTGAAATTATACCTACTGTGAGGTAACTGCTAAAGACATTTGAGAGTAAAATAATTTCTTAGGTAACAACAGCGCTAAAGTGCAGAAACCTTATAGTGTCTGCATTTACCTATGCTAGTTTTAAAAATGCACTGTGTACCTGTAGAGCCCTTGTATCCCAAGCCCTGCACATGGAATCTTAACATGCCTAAAATTAGGGTTAAAGCAAAACTATACCCTTCTATCCTTCACAGCCAAGGAAGATGCCACCTTAGCCTCTGTTTAATCTGCAGTTGCCATGGTACTGCACATTTGATCAGCTATGACACCATCTATTTGATCACTTGACAGTTGAGAGCTGACATGAGCACATTAGTAATGGTAACAGTTATCATTCAAGGCATCATTTGAATGTAACTGTTTTGGGAAACCATTAAATCATTGGTTTTAATTACGCTTTAATGAATTTCTTTAGGGTCCAACTTTAGGCTCCACCTCACCTGATATAAAGTACTACTCACTGTCATTCAACTGTAAGTAGGCAGAAGAGGCTTACACATTTACTAGTTTAATGACAGGGGGTTTGGGCTTTGTTTTGGGAAAAGCATGTCTTCATCTCAAGCCCTGCCCTCATGTGAGTTTCTTAGGTCCAATGTTACCTTAATGTTCAGTCCAACTTCAGGTTACATTGGTCCCAAGAAACCCAAACTACTGTTGCTACCTTAAAAACATTCAGAATAGGTCAAGTTCACTTTAAAGTGTTGCGAGTGCTACTATGGCTAGTAGTTCTCTATAAAGCATAGCAAGATCAATTTACCTGTAGCAGGCTCACACAATAGGTAATCCTGTGGTATGCACTTTGTCAGCAAGTCTCAGCTCTTACTTTTAATTTGCATTATGCATATTGATGTATGGTAACCCGTGGGAATGCTTGATACAGCTAAGCCCTATAGCAAAATACCTTGTTGGAGGTGGGGGGGAGTGAGTGAGAAACGTATATAGCGCAACACATGCAAACTGAATTGCCTCTGGGCACTTAGTATCCATTCCCTAAGTAAACTTTTTGCCCTCAGAAGAGATGGGTTTTGATTTTTCCTCTGAAGGCCAGGTAGTGGGGGGGGGGGGGGGTGGTGGTTGTGTAAAGATAGCTATGCTTCCCCCATGATCCTGTCAATTAAGTACAAATAGTATGTAGTATTATCTTGAAAAAAGTACATTCATAGTGCTGTCTGAATAAGATCACAGAACTGAAAGGCAGGTGTAAGGACCTTCACTAAAGCCCTATAGTGCCTGCATGGGAATTTTTCTAGTGCAGTTACCTATAAGAAGGCAGAAAAGCTTTCTATTAAAACTTGTAACCCAGAATCAGTGCAGTACATTGAAGATTTCTCCATATACATTGTAAATAGTGACCAGCATGGCCACCAAAGGCTCAAGCAGCGAATTGACGGTTCACACTACAAGTGAAGTAAAGTTTGTCTATTGGAGAGGGTCACACTGATACATTTGTGTTCATGTAAATAAATTATTGGAAACATATGGCATTGCTGATCCCCTACTGAAGATAGGACATGTTTGCCTTTATGCTGATCTACATACTGCAAACTGTTAAACCTCACATACTTGGAAGCATGCAAGTTTGTAGTGTCCAGGACAAGTTCAGTCCTTATCTGTATGCTTGTTTCATGTCAGTAACTCTTATGCCAGAATATATGGGCATAAAAGACCTGGCAGTTAAGCAATTAGCATTTTCAGTTACCTTTACAGTGTTCAATAAAGTTCTATGTATCTAAATAAATTGGATAAAAACTCTTAGATGCACCCACTGTGACTAACCTCAGGTGATACACAGAGATGAAACAAATCCTCCTACATGAGGATTTACCTATTTATCTGAATTCATCTGTTCTCTACAGTCTTTTAAAATACACAATTTACACATAATTTCTCAGCATCTCTCAGCAGCACGGAGCAGGAGGCAGGGATCTGAATTCACACACTTCCCAGCATAGGGAGAAGAGCTCTGAGCCTGATTGGAGGGAAGGGACACACACCTCTTCTCATCCTACACAGAAATGATGAAGAGTTGAGGATATGAACCACAGGCTCTATGTTGGAGCTCCCTCCTCCATCACCTTGTCAGAAGTGACTCATGCTTTTAACAGAGGAACGAGGCAGCATAGAGGAATCATACTTAGTGCTTTAGAGAGAGGCCAGAAACCCCTATACAAATATGTGATTTGTTTACATTTCATGTCTGAGGTTTACAACCACTATAGGAAAAGAAAAGAACATTAGACATTACAGTGACTGTTTTCTCCAACGTTTTACTTAAACGTGAAAAGGAGCAACATGGCACTGTTACAACAACACTATTAAAATTTGGCAACATGCATTCTATGAAAAAGAATAGGTTAATTATGTCCGGCCTTGGCAGGGCTATTACAAGGTGTTGCTCCCTACGTGTTTGTAGGACACAGAGGATCTTCTGTAGGGAACATGTGGGTGAAGCAATTTACATTTTTATGCAATGAGAGAGTGGGTAACCGCTCAAAGAGAACCAGGTAATCTGATTCCTGTGGTCCGAGCCAAGGGTGCAGGCAGTGCAATCAAAATGCAGGTTAGGATGAAGGAAAAAAGCTGGGACAGCCGCACTCCAAAAAAACTCATCCTTTAATTAAAAATCACAAAATACATGCCACAGCAAAAAACAGCACAACAAAAGGAAAGCTGACGTTTCGCACTATGCCTTAGTGCTTCTTCATAGCTAAAACTTACATTTTTATGCATATGGATATAAATATAGATAGAGTAGTACCATCTAAGATAAGAGACATTGCCAGCATGCACAGAAAGTATGACCAGGCCAAGAAGGGATTTTAAGCAATTCAATCTGCATTATCAGCTCAATGCTTTTCTGTTTTCAGATTCCTTCCATCTGTACTGAACATACAATGTCCTCTAGCAAAAATGTTACAGGCTCAGGACTCTAAGCATCAGTAAGGACATGGTTGTCAAGGAGCCACTTTGAAAATGAGCCAAAAACACATGTAGAAGATATGACCCCTATGTCTACTTCCAGCTGCGTTGTTCATCCTTCCTAAGGAACAAGCTGCTTTCTGGTTCATCTTTTAGGCTTGTTTTATCCTCAAACTAAAGGGAGATATTTGTGCTTCTAGTTTATTAAATAGATTTTGCTAGGGGATTTAAGACTATTTTGTGTACATTAGCCCTAGCTATAATTTGTGAACAAACGCAAGGGATTTTAAACAAAATAATAAAGCAGAAAAAGTTATTTCTGGTGAAAAGCATACAAATTATCCCAAAACAGTCATAGATTAATTTATGATGCTTCAGAACTGCAGTGACAAGTGGCATGAAATAGGTATAATTACTTCTATGTAGTAACCTACATGGCAGCCATTTACAGTGACAAGTTTTACTCAGAAAGCAATTCGATTTAAAATGATTCAGAAAGATGTAGGAGGATTGTATTTATAAATAATAAAATAAAAAAAAACATTTATAAAGATGTGTATGACCTAAAAAAATAAAAAAAATAAATGGACTGCTCTGACATTTTTGAACAAGGACACACATAAGTCACAGGTCTTGTTCGAAAACAGGAAGGCATGACTAACCAGTAACTGGTGACAGATTACAACATTTTAGCTTTGTCAGATCAGAGCGAGATTATTTAAGGTTGATATGGGTTAACTAAGTTTGCATGCTTGTTCTTGCCTTTTTAAATGTGGATCAGATGCTGTTTGTACAAAAAATAAGCATGTAATGCTTCAATAAAAACGGCATGTCCAAATAATCAATAGACCAAGAGATTCACTGATATAGACACTCAAAGTCTTCTGAAGTTCTTTACTTCTCCTTTGAAATTTTTAGGTTGGCTTTGCTTCTCAATCAAACTTCCCAATTGATGAGTTAGACCAGTATTTTCTCAACCTTTTTCTCCAATCAAGGCTCCCTTTAAAATTCTGCACAATCTCAAGGCACCCTATTCTAAAATGTAAACAACGAAAATAATAATTTTACATATTGCAGCAACATCCGCACATGTATGACACCCAACATTAGAGATGATTTATTCTTCTAAAGCAGGTGTCTCCAAACTTTTGAAAACAAAGGGCCAGTTTACTGCAATTAAAACATTGGGGGGGCTAGAACTGTGGCCAGTAGAAAATGTCCTGGCATTGGTGGGAGTAAACAATGCCATAGGCTTGGTGGTCAGTGGGAGTAAAAAAATTATTGGGATCAGATGGAGGAATAGTACTACATCTTTGGTGTCAATGAAAGGACTAGTGCAGGGGTAGGCAACCTCTGGCGCTCCAGCTGTTGTGGAACTACATTTCCCAAGAGGCATTGCAAGATTGGCAGTTACAATTACTCCCAGAGGCATGATGGGGTTGGCAGTTATAATTACTCCCAGAGGCATGATGGGGTTGGCAGTTACAATTACTCTCAGAGGCATGATGGGACTTGTAGTTCTGCAACAAGTGGGGTGCCACAGGTTGCCTACCCCTGGACTAGTGCTTTGCATCAACGGAGGGATCCCCAAGGGCAGGATAAAGGCAAGCAAAGGACCAACGTCCTCCTTATCAACAGATGATGTCATTGGCTGTTAGGATGCCGGCGGATTGAAGGTTGTAATGGTGCACAATGAAAACCTGTGACTTTGTGTAACTAAAAGACAGGCTTCATCCACTGCTGGCCTGTATACTATATTTGGGCAATTTATTGACTTTTTGCCAGAGCACTCACTAAAGAAATCTGAAGGCACCCCAGAGTGCCTGGGCACCCTGGTTTAAAAAGGCTGAATTAGACCAACCATTATAGTAAAGAGCCAGTTAAAGCTACTAGAACGTTATGGTTAAGAATATGGTCAACCTTTACAGATTAAGTCAAGATTTGCATATAAAAACAGCTGCTTACATCTGCAGATTTACTGATTGTTTTGATATGCATCTGCTTATGCATTTGTTTTAATCTTATGCTCATTTTAAATTGTCCTGGCTTGTTAAGGTTTACTTTAATAAAGCATACATAGAATGGAGAGTGTTTTTAAAGAATAGTATATCTACGGAACAGTAATCACAAAATTCAAAGTAGTCCATTTTGAACTTCCATGTTGATTGCCTTGTGACCTCCTATGCCCCTCGGTACAAATGTATCTAGAGGTAAAATATCACAAGAATTCCTCAGGAAACATGTTTTATACATATTCAGTAGTTGTCACTTTTTAAGAATAAAATGTGTCTAATGTATTCAGTGTTTGAGCACACATTTTTATACAAGATTTTATATCAGTGGTATCGATAAAAACTCATGTTTTGTCCAGTTAAAATATATTTAAAAAAAGATACAATAAATGAAGTTGCTTTGGTTGTTATGTGTTTTTGTACTTAATATACAATTACACAATAATATATAATACATGCTTAAGGTTGCAAACCATGTGGCAAATATGTGCAGCTATAAATATCATTATAAAATGACATTTTAGCTTGGGCAGCAGGGTAAGCATAAATGTGACAGTTCTGATTTGCACTGGTTCCCATTTAAAAAATATGCTTTAGTTGCTGAGTGGTCCAGTAAGATGAGTAGTGCACAGTAAGATGTCACACTGATGATAGGGATTAATGGATAGGAAGTTTAGAGTTTACAGCAGGCCTTGACAGTATTAGTAAAGATTAGCAAAAGAAGATGGAATTTATGGACCAAGTGAGTGACTTATTGATGTTACTCTTCTACACAGAAGAGATACAGTACATGCAAGGAATCCAGCTGTGTTAAAATGGTGTAGGTGCTGTATGTTTACTGAAATGACCCATGAATTTGTTTAGAAACACAATTAAAGTGAGATTTTTTTATTCAGACTTTTCTTATGCCCCATGGACTTTTTCCATTGGATTTTCCAATCGTGTGTAGCCCCATCTGAGTTTTTTCGTCGGAAATTCTGATGAATTCCATCAGACTTTAGATGCAGAACATGTTCTATATTTTTCAGATGGAATCCCGTCGGATTTCGTATGTGATTTGGCCGGGCAAAAGCCTGATCGTGTGTACGCGGCATTAGTGATAACATGCAATACAATCATAAACTATAGAGTCTCAAATGTTTATTCCGTTCATTACAATGTCTACTTTGTGTGTTTTTATTGAAAATAGCAAGGTATTCATTTACAGTTGCTATAAAAAAATGTTTCTCTTAAAACAGAACAAAACCCTTCTGTTTACAGCCAAGGAAGCTGCTATCTTAGCCTCTGTTTGATCTAAAGTTTTCATGGTGCTGCACATGTGATTAACTATGACACCAGCCATTTTTATGGCTTGACAGTTTGTTTGAGAGCTAACATAAGTACACTAGTAGCTGTAACCGTTATTATTAAAGACGTGCCTTGGATGTAGCCATTAAGTAAAAAACATTAAATCAGTGTGTTTAGTTCTGCTTTAATTAATACCGTTGAGGCCCAACTCCAGGTACAGTTATTTTATGTTTTTTTTTTATTATTATTATTTATCCATAGCCAGCGCCAAGTGCCAGTCTTTAAGGCCCCGTACACACGAGAGGATATCCGCTGGAAACGGTCCGCCGGACCGTTTCCAGCGGATAAATCCTCGGGCGGATTTGGATCTGATGGCTGTACACACCATCAGATCGAAATCCGCGCGGAATACATCCGCGGTGACGTGTTGCGCCGTCGCCGCGACGATGACGCAGCGACGTGCGCGACGCTGGAAGGTAAATACTTCCACGCATGCGTCGAATCATTACGACGCATGCGAGGGAGGGGAGCGGACGGACTGATCCGGTGAGTCTGTACAGACGACCGGATCAGTCCGCTGGACTGGATTCCAGCGGATAGATTTCTTAGCATGCTAAGAAATTTTTATCTGCTGGGAATCCGTCGGCTGGATTTTTATCCACCGGGAAATGTCCGCTCGGACATACACACGACCGGATCTATCTGCTGGAACTGATCCGCGGATCAATCCCAGCGGATAGATCTGGTCGTCTGTACGAGGCCTAAGTCTTTTCATTGGCTGGCGGAGGGGGAGGTGGCAGAAGCTAGTCATCCCAGCACTCAGAGACTGGCCTGGCACTGTATGGTGAACTGCACATGCGCAGCATAGTTTACAGTGCCAAAATAGAAAGTGAACAGGCAGGTTGGGGCAATTTATTGCAGAAGAGACAGCACGTCTCTTTATCAAAAAAAAAAAGCCTGTCTGCTCGCAGTTTGTTACAGTGGAACTTCAGTTCCGCTTTAACACACTGTGATTTCTTTTTTTTAACACTTTAATAGCTCTCTAAGCTTCACTGTATGATTCTAATATGCAGAGTGGGGAGCCACACTTTCTTCTCCTCTCTGCTTCAGAATGGCATCTCTGATTGACACCAGTTTTGGTGTGGTGTGCCTTCACCCCCCTCACTCTGTTGTGCCATTCAAAAAGCACAGTACAAATGTGATCACTGTGCTACTTGTAAATGGATGCATTGAAAATTTAGCAACATAAAATACCTGAGCCTGGAGTTGGGCTTTAATGGAATTAGAATCCAAAAATCTTCAAACACACTTCTTAACATGAATCAAATGCTTGCCATAACTAAGACATTACGATGAATCCTATAATTGGGGAGCTAGACAATTGTAAAGACAAATGAGATCTTCCTGCAACATGCTAAATAGTATAATAAAAGAATTATAATCTAAGGACTAGTTACTGATGGTGCATGACTGTAGAGGTACCATATTCATGGTTTACTGAACAAGCTGTCAAAGAAAGCTGAACACGATATAGCGGGAGTAGTATGGTGAACAGCTGAGCTCTAGTTCAGATTCTGACACCAGTAGCCTGTATTTTAATACATGCAGAAGTACTGAATGCCATTCTCTGTGTTGATGATATAAAATTGCAAGCTAAGCAAGCATGACTATCAGGGGTGGGGGTATGGGTGGTGATAGGGGGCTAGAATAGGGTTGGAAAGCCAGGCCTCTATAACTACCAGTAGAGATCTTACTATGCACCAGATTTCATAGACACATGTTAGTCCATAGTAGTCCATCGAGTCTGCCCTTTTTTTTTGTTTTGTTGACGTATGCGTTTTGTATAGATCTGTGTTTGTCCCAAGCATGTTTGAAG
The DNA here is from genome assembly GCF_905171775.1 of Rana temporaria. NCBI lineage: Eukaryota > Metazoa > Chordata > Amphibia > Anura > Ranidae > Rana > Rana temporaria. The sequence continues at coordinate 124,716,415 of NC_053491.1, read as the reverse complement.
CCATTTACTATTGACTGTGTCACTACCTCTGCTGGAAGTTTATTCCAAGCATCAACTACCCTTTCAGTAAAATAATACTTTCTAAAACTTTCCTCCAGTTAGTTTCAGGTCATGTTCCCGTGTTCTTGTTTTGGATTCATATTGAAAATACTGCTCTACTGAACTTTATTTACCCCATTGATGTATTTTAAGATTTCAATCATGTTTCCCCTTTCCCTTCTTTTCTCCAGGCTGCACATATTAAGTTCCTGAAGTCGCTCTGGAAATGTTTTATTCCCCAAACCTTTTACCATTTTTGTTACCCGTCTCTGGACTCGTTATATTTCATCAGTATCTTTATGTAAGGACACAATATTATAAATGAGGTCTCACTAAAGATCTATATAGGGGAATCAGAACCTCCTTTCTCCTGCTGGTGATCCCTCTATTGATGCATCCTAGAATTCTATTTGCTTTTCCCATAGCCTGGTCAAACTGTTTGCAATAATCTGAAATAAGTATCCCCAAATCTTTTTGTTCTGTAGTGCTGGCTAACACTGTATTCCCAATGTTGAAATCTCTCAGGGGATTCTTTTCCCCTAGATGAGTTATTTTACAGTCTTAGTTATTCAAACTGAATAACTTAATAACATTATAGCATTTGTGCTTAACCTGTGGCCCTCCAGCTGTTGCGGAACTACAAGTCTCATGAGGCAATTGCAAGGTTGAACAGTTACAAGCATGACTCCCAAAGGCAAAAGCATGATGGGACTTTTTGTTCTTCCACAGCTGGAGGGCCGAGGGGTTGAGCACCCATGTATTATAGTATGCCGTATATATCTGTATATTCAAGGCTTTAAAAATGCAAAACTTCAATGATGGAGCCTCAGGTCTGTTTTATTCAACTACCAAAGGGTATGACCCTTACCAAAGGGTATGTCAACAACAGCCCAGGTAAAGAATGTACAGATGTATGCTTTAAGGCCTTGTTCACACTGGGCTGGATTCAGTTAGATTTGAGCTTTTTTTATGGAGGCGCAGGGCAACGTTTTTGCCCTGAAGAAGAAGGAAGAAGGGGTTGAGCACCCATGTATTATAGTATGCCGTATATATCTGTATATTCAAGGCTTTAACAATGCAAAACTTCAATGATGGAGCCTCAGGTCTGTTTTATTCAACTACCAAAGGGTATGACCCTTACCAAAGGGTATGTCAACAACAGCCCAGGTAAAGAATGTACAGATGTATGTTTTAAGGCCTTGTTCACACTGGGCTGGATTCAGTTAGATTTGAGCTTTTTTTATGGAGGCGCAGGGCAACGTTTTTGCCCTGCGCCCCCGCAAATTTACTGCGCTGCCCTTCATTCACGGAGCAGTAGCTCCGTAAATTGCGTGGGCGCGCCGGCAAAATGCCCGGCGTAAGCGCGCGCAATTTAAATGATCCTGTACGGGGCGGGAATCATTTAAATTAGGCGCGTTCCCGCGCCGATCGTAGAGCGCATGCTCCGTCGGGAAACTTTCCCGACGTGCATTGCGGCAAATGACGTCACAAGGACGTAATTTGCTTCAAAGTGAACGTGAATGGCGTTCAGCGCCATTCACGAATCACTTACCCAAGCTACGTAAATTTGAAATTTCGCGACGCAGGAACGATGGGTATACGTAACATTGGCTGCCCCTGCTAATAGCAGGGGCAGTCTTACGCGAAAACCGCCGTACGGAAACTACGTAAACTGCATACGCAGGGCTCGCGTAACGTTGTGAATCGGCGTTAGTATGCAATTTGCATACTATACGCTGAGCACAACGGGAACGCCACCTAGCGGCCATCGCAAGAATGCAGCCTAAGATATGCGGGCATAAGAGCCTTATGCCGCGCATATCTTAGGCTGCAGTCGGCGTAACGAGGTTCCTGAATCAGGAGCATTCGTTACGCCGGGGCAAGTAAGCAATTGCGCTGTGTAACTATGGTTACACAGGCGCAATTGCTTCTTGAATCCAGCCCACAGTCTTCAGCTTTTAAAAGATCATTGTGTACAGACCTTAATGGGTCACTTTCAAACTTCTAATGGGCTTCAGTAGGTGTCAACATAACTTGACAATTATTAAAAACCTGCTGAAGCCTTCTAGATGCTTGTTTAAAGTGGCATTCTGGAACCCAAATTTTCTTTCAAACCTTGATGTCCAGTGTCTACACTGCTGTCATAAGCTGAAGCTAATGTCAACAATGTCTGAGGCCTCGTACACACGACCGAACATGTCTGCTGAAACTGGTCCACGGACCAGTTTCTGCGGACATGTCCGACCGTGTGTAGGGCCTACCGGACCGGATTCCTGGCCGAGCGGACAGGTTTCCAGCGGACAAAAGTTTCTTAGCATGCTAAGAAACTTGTCCGCTGGAACCATGTCCGTCGGACATGTCCGATGGTCAGTATGACTCATCGGACATGTCCGCTGGTTATGACGTATAACCAGCGGCCCGAAATCCCGCGCATGCGTCGAATTGATTCGACGCATGCATGGAAGCATTGAACTTCCGCGTCAGAGAACGTCGGTGTCGTATACGTCATCGCGTTCTCTGTCCGCGGGGATTTTGGTTTGATGGTGTGTACGACCATCAGACCAAAATCTCCTAGCAGACATGTCCGATGAAAACAGTCCACGGACCGTTTTCATCAGACATGTCTGCCCGTGTGTACAAGGCCTAAGTGTGATCATAGGAGGTAGGGAGGGTCAATAGATTGACTTTAAATCTTTTATACTTGTAATGGCATCTTCATCTATAAGTAGTGGGATTCACAAATGGAGTGTTTGATCCAGGTAATTTACATGATTGCTATTAATGGGGTCAATATAGATTTTTTTTCTCCACTATGAGGGTTAAATTGGCTTAACAGGGTTGGTGCCTTGTCTCCTTCTGAATCAACAGTATTAAAAGTGTGAGAATTTGAGTAGGGTAACCCTAATGTTAGTATCATTGTTACCAAGTAGCTGTTCTACTAACCCTGATCTGAGTGGAAAGGCCTTTTATATTGTCTTTCTGAAATCTCACTCAGCAAATGATTGATACATACTGTATAAGAGCTAATCAAATAAACCGTCAGAAGAAAATGGCCATTGCATAATATGTCTTTCATATTAAAGTATTTCGAGGATCATAAGAGATTGTTTCATATCTTGAACAAAAAAGTGACACGTTTACAACCACTGAGGAAAAGCACAGCAGCTATAAACTGTGGGGGCATAGGAAACAGAATAATGATGATGCAACAATATTATTGCATGTTTAGTAGTCTTTCCCAATCTCTTAACTATTTTATGACTAGTATCTTCTCTAGCTTTGTTACTTTTTTTTTTGTTTATAGTCCAGCATCAATCTTAAAATGTGATGCTGCAATAATAATTTTTAAATGGGATGTACTGTATCATTATACTTTATATTAATGAAAATCCCTCTGGTTGTATAAACCATTAAGGTCATTAAAAAGCACTGCAAAGTAATCTGCACAGAGAATGCAATAGCATTTAAGAGAAGACAAAATAGTGCATGATTAAGGGCAACTCACATCTTACGAATCATCATAATATTTTAAAGATCTCTGCCAGACTATAAAACCAGTTACCGAAATTGAGTTAATAGCAAGTAAACATTGGTGTCACACTGCTGTAATGACAAAATGTAATGTACTTTGAAATAAATGTACAAAACTGTATTTTCCATGCTCTGATATCTGTTACTTATAACATACGTAGGTCTATACACCAAAAAATACGTTTTAAATGTACAATATAACATTTAAAAAGCTCCATGTACCTTTATAGACTTTTAGAAGAATATGGCTTATATAGAAAATAAATAAGCTACTGACATTTATTATAAGTTTAAAGTGGATGTAAAGCCACTCTCATCCTTTCTAAACTACTGCCATAGTGCTGATCTATAAGGATATACATGCCTCCTGCATGTTTTCTTTCCTGTCAAATGTCTCCCCTCTGTCCTGTTATAAGAACTAAAAAAATGCAGATTATGTGGGAGGATATGTTGTCTGGAGCTCGGTGGGTGGAGTCGTGATGTCAGAAGACTATCCGCCCACCTCTACACTCCTGTTGTCAACATGCATTTTTTCCTGTGTATTCCTTACACTGAATTCTGATATGATCACTAACATCCAGTCAAAATCCAGAAAAGTAACCACATGACTTCAGAAAAGGAGTGGGGGTGGGAATTAAAAAATAATGCCTGTCTCAGGTTAGTGCACAGATCGGCCTCTACAATGTTGGCACCTATCATTTATTACCTTCCCAGATTACATAAAAAATAACAGTTGATGTCCCCATACATTTTCTAGGTATACTTCATAATTTTTCAGTTTTCATTTTGATTATGTGTTTTTTTTTAGTTCAAATACCTTGATGTAGTTCAGTTTTATGTTGGATTATTATAGGTCCCCTTTTTAGTCCTCCATTTATTAAAAATGTTTGCAGCATATAATTCCTATGCTTTTTCATATTTGTTTTTAAATATGTTTTTACAGATTTTTTAACCGCTTTTGTCTATTCACTGACCATTCATTTTATTTGGTCCAATGTTCTTATACGACAATCTTGGCTTCGCGTAGGGGGGCAATGAATGTTTAAACAAATGATACTGACATTAACATATTTCTTATTTGGTTCGGGTTGTCTGTTTCATGCTTTTTGTTTTTATGTTCTATAAGTTTAATATTGTATGTTTGAGCTAAACTCTCCTTGACCAATCTCCTTTTTTCTTCTTTTGGCTTTGATGTAAGACAATTTTTTTAATGTAATTTAACTGACTATAGTCTCCTAATAAAACTTTTTTTTTTTTTCAAAGGGCCACTGGAAAGAGCTCCTAGCAGGGTTTTCAATATAAATTGCTATGTATCTACTTGGCCATGAGAGGGAGCTCTAAGATAGCTTCCTCTGTTGCACCGCTTTTCAAGGTGTGTCCGCCACTCTCTGGGGTTATGTATTGAATGTCATGATGACATGCATCTCTTGCCCCTGATAATGTCATATATGAAGAAACACGAAAGAAGGAGCTCAGGGCGCATGGCTCATTTCTAACTTCCATGACACTGATAACATATTAACCTGGACTGCAAATGAAATGGAAAGAAAAACACAATGTCCTTGAAGTGGAACTTTACCCATAACAACTTGATTAAAATGAATGTTCTTTAGCAAGGAACATACACGGCACATTAATAATTATGCTACCAAAATTAGTGTGTGCAATAAATTGCCTCCGGCATTGCTCCTGCTGCTTCTTGCCAGAGGCTGCCATTTTGCTGAAGCACAGAGCCCATGAGCAGCAGTAAATCATAAAGCGAAACTATTGATTTAATGGTTTCAAAAAACAGTTCCATTCCTGGAATGCTGGGATTGCTAACTGTCACTGTGTCCTTAACCAAACTGTCAAACCATCAAATGTCTGGTGTCATAACTGATCACATGTGCAGAATCATATCCATTGCAGATCAAACGGGAGCAGCTTTCTTGGCTGTAAAGGATAGGAGGGTTTAATTTTGCTTTAATGCTGTCAGCAGATTGGCCTCTACAATCTCGGCAGTGCCTAAAAATGCCTAAAAATGGAGAGCAACTGAGCATGCAGAACAGGGTGAGACCGTGTATTACTGGATTTTAAACAGTATAGGCACTTATTTTGTTTGTTTTACAAGCTATACCTGCAAAAGGTACCAGCCTGAAGTCACCTAGCAGGAATTTTCTGACTAAGTTCCACTTTAACAAAATCCTCTTGAAAAGTGGAAATCGTATTTCCTGATTTTTCTCCTGTCTATCAATCTCTATGTTATAGTTGAATTTGTTTGAGTTTTCATTGTTCAAAGAAAGCTTTCAAAATCATTGTTTGACTTTTCTCATTGTCAAAGGTTAATAGCCATTTAAGGGAAGTGTCTCCTCTAGTGATGGCACAGCGAAGTTAAGTAAACAGTCAAAACCAGAATTGAACTGAAATACATTTTAATGTATGGCATAGATTATCCTGTTTGCTGTACAAAGATAGATTATACATTGTGATTGGGGTTTCCATTTTAGATAACTGCTATAGAAAAAAAAAACAACCATGAGAGTATTACTACTTAGAGGTCTCCAACAACAGTGGGCTTGATTTATGAAAACATAGCAACTAATGCCTCGTACATACGATCGGAATTTCCGATGAAAAAAGTCAGACGGAATTTTTTCATTGGATATTCCGACCGTGTGTGTGCCCCATCTGAGTTTTTCCTACGGGAATTCTGACAGACTTAGAAAGAGAACATGTTCTCTTTTTTCCGATGGAAAAAACTTCTATTGGAAATTCCGGTCGTCTGTATGGAACTCCGGCGGAGAAAAAAACACGAATGCTCAGAATCAAGTCGACACATGCTCAGAAGCATTGAACTTCATTTTTCTCGGCTTGTCATAGTGTTGCCCGTCACTGTGTTCTTGACAGTCGGAATTTGGTGTGACAGAGTGTATGAACGGAATTCCGTCAGAAAAATCCATCAGAGTTTATCCTGACAGAAATTCCGACCGTGTGTACAAGGCATTACAGGTTCCCTTCAGTTTTCTATGAATCTGAGCGGAGGGTGTTTGAAGGCATGTGAAGGTTCCTGCGGGATTGGGGGGTAATATTGTAACCAATCATGATAAGAAGGCTTAAATTGCCCAACAGAGTGACTTTCAATCTCTTCTATAGGCAACTGAGTTTATATTAAAGAGAAGACACAGTGAAAGCACTACCAGCATATACTTTTCATAAGAATTTCTACCAATATGTACAGCTTGAAAGCCACTTGAAATGACTCACTGGTCGTGCTCTGGTTTCTTTTGTTCTTTAGTCAGCATCTGAAGGCCAAAGCTCATCCTTTTATTCTTGCTTCAGTGGCTGAAGGTTAGTAAAGCAAGTAAACAGTAATTTCCCCAGTCTGAAATAGTTTTTCGATAACAAAGCATTTTTATTTCTATATTTTTGCATTTCTTAGTTTATTTGCTAGCAGGCATGGTCATATTTGTTAAACATTCAATCCTCAATCAGTGCTGAGGGTGAAGGGTGCAGGTGGCCACCATTACCAGTCTTTTTTGTGAAAATTAGGGATTAAGTTCTTTTATTGCTTAAATGTAAAAAAATGGATGTGCAATCCATAGAAAGTGGCACATTAAAAGGGTTTTTTACCCCAGCACTTCATATTCCTGATATGAGTCTGCTGTACCACGAACAGTACTTGTATGAGAGTGTATCCTGTTCTCCTTGTATTGCTTCCTTTGTGGGAAATCCCTGGTGTTCCTGCTAGTACCCTTGCTTTCCTATTACAAACTGACCACACTAAGCAGGAGAGAACACTGTGATCAGTTCTCTAGCTATGCTGGGAACTCAGTGTACTCTCCTTCAATGATAAGACTTGTCCTGACACAACCCCGCTGCACATCCATTCTCTGGGAAGCTCAGTGTGCTGCTGCTTTATCTCCCCCAGCTTTTATGCAGCTGAGAACAGGGTGAACTTGATGAAAAAAAATAGAAAAAAGGTATTAATAAAAAAAAATTAATATCTATACAAAAATGTTCTGCCTTTAATTTCTATTTTTAACTGGAAGGTTTGTTTTACAAGGTTATCAATTACAATTCCTTTAAATTTTACTTTGTTACTAAGAGCCCACGTTTTCTGACTTGGGGGCTCAGCCCTGCTATCTGATGTTTACTTGACCAACTTATGCAGATCAGTGGACATTAGGATCACTATTATTGGACAGATTACAGGCAAGTGGCTGGGGCTTACATCAGGCCTATAATAATAATAAAGTAATACTAAATCAGAAAGATGCACACATGAGGATTTTCTGTCTATGAAAATAATTATCAGACCCTCTGTTTTTCCTACTTTTGTGGGGATTTGATTTTAAATATTAATGCTTTACTCTTATATGTACTGCACCCCCTAAAGAGCCACTGATGATACACTGATTCTTTCCCCAAGTTTAGTGCAAACACAGCCAGGAACACAGCATTCCTCTCTCTATGGCTCAACAACCCACCCCCGGGATGCCTTCATTGTCTTTATTGCTGATTAAACTTGGGTGAGGTGAGGGGAGCATGGGATACCCCAAACACAAACACTCTTTAGAGGACACTTCTCTTCCTACTGATTATTCACTGTATCACAAATTGGGTGAAACAGATAAGATAACATTTCCAAATAAATCACCACTGGCTGATAAATGACTAGTACCTTCGTGGAGCACATAGATTTGCACATAGTCTCTAGAGGTCTGAATTCAATTCAGTACACACAATGCCATAGGATCATCAGTTGCCTCCTTCTTATATCCAATGGGCACTCTTCGGGAGAAACAAAACTTACAATACTACAAGACAGGTGGACACTCTCCTCCAGGTTCTACCGGGTACTCTTAAGTGAGCTCTCCCTCGGCTATTCCATAGCTGGGATCTTGATGACTCTCAAGCAGTGTTCAAGCAGACTAACCCTAGGGGTAGCGACCTCTAGGCAGGGACACATTCTTGCAGAAGAAGATTTTCACCGCTCCAGGTGAGCCCTATAGACAATCAGGGATGGTCGGATTACCAAGGTGCTGGCAATGCACATAGCAGTAGCAATAGGAGGAAGGAGATGGACAGCTGCACTCCGAAATAACTTTTCAAAAAAGTTGTCTTTTATTTTCAAGCAGGAACATGCATATTCACCACAACCATAAACCAGGACAGCCGACTAGTTTCGCACTCTTGCTAGTGCTTAATCATGGCCATGATTAAGCACTAGCAAGAGTGCGAAACTGGTCGGCTGTCCTGGTTTATGGTTGTGGTGATTATGCATGTTCCTGCTTGAAAATAAAAGACAACTTTTTTGAAAAGTTATTTCGGAGTGTGGCTGTCCATCTCCTTCCTCCTATTGCTACTGACACATTCTTGCAGGACTGGACCCAGGACCAACACAACACCTGCTCCACACCTCAGGCTACTTGCGCGCTCTCCAGCCACCTACTGGGTACTCTTCCCCAGGGTTTGGCTTAGTCTCCATCAATATTCATACTGCCCTTCTGCCTCTCCTTCCATTGTGATTCTAAAACTCTCTAGATTGCAGGGGGAAAAAATCAGACCAACAGCCTATGAGACACTGAGCAGATTAAAACTGTCAACAAATGTTCCACCGGCTGTAGAGGAGCCAAACTAAATTTGCCTGTCATACTAAACCTTAACTAGGAGAGTGCTACATATAGAAATACATAGTTTTAATTGTAGATCATTTATTTATTTTGACCATGTATTTTTAACTTGATAGCTGCTTTGAAGGAATAGCATATTTCAATGTCTACATGGAAGAAGCTCTGAAATTATGTTTGCTAAAATTCTTGCAGCATATTAAATGGTCCTAAAGATAATTGCTTTCTAACATAAATGGAGTTACACTTTAAATAGAGACCTACAAGTAAAAAAAACTGTACACTGAATAGACTAATTATTAATCCATCTAACTACCAGTTAGCTTACTCTCGTACTTCCCTATGCACAACCATTATGTAAACGTGGGGCTTCATACAATGACTGTTAATTATCAGGATTGGTAGTATCTTCTGATATGGTTGTCTCAGACACTCTGTTGAACTCCATTAGTTGCACTGTTAAAATGCAGAAACATGAAGCATAAATGAAATATTAATTTAGATGGTAGTTGAATATACCTTAATATAACAACTGCAAAGGATGGAATGGGAAAAAAAAAAGATTTTTGTATGTGAAATAACATCTTTAATTAAGTTGCTTAGATAAAAGATCTCAAATTTAGCCATTATTAAAACAACAAAAGTGGTGATCACTGGCTGTAAAATTCCTCATCCCTTAATTAAACAGCTCATTAATGCATTTGGAAAAGATAGCGGTCATGACCAGTCTGTAAACTGTTGACTTGTAATGGTCTGTGCACAGATTTAATGGCGTTTATTTCAAACATGAACTTCCCTAAAGTAATTCATTGTTAATTGCATCAAGCTATGTGTGTAATAAAGATTTTTTTACAAATCAACAAAAAAGATTCACTGCAAGGATGCACAAATACAATGAACACATTAGCACATGGTCAAGCAAAAATGCTAAACTGTCAAACTCCATGGATGATAACAAGCATAGCTTGACAATTATTGAAGCTGAACTTTTTTTTTACCCATCTATCTCACCTATCATGACTAGCAAATGGGGTTGATTAATAAAAGGAATAACAAAGACTGAACCAATTCTCTCATCCACACATTTGATTTCTCCCTGCTGTGTCATTGTATTATCATGGGCACGGATCCAGATACAATAGTGTATCTATCGGCAGGCGTAACGTATCTCAGATACGTTATGCCGCCCTAAATTAGGGCGCAAGTTCCGTATTCAGAAAGAATGTGGTCCGGCGTAAGCCCGTGGAATTCAAATGTGGATGATGTGGGCGTGTTTTATTTAAATTAATTGTGACCCCACGTATTTGACGTTTTTTACGAACAGGCGCATGCGCCGTCCGTGAAAGAATCCCAGTGCGCATGCTCGAAATTACGTCGCAAATCACCAATGCTTTCGACGTGAATGTAAATTACGCACAGCCCTATTCGCAAACAACTTACGCAAACAACGTAATCGTCGGAAAATTTGACGCTGGCCCGACGTCCATACTTAACATAGGATACGCCTCATATAGCAGGGGTATTTTTACGCTGGAAAAAGCCTAACGTAAACGACGTAAAAAAATGTGCCGGGCAGACGTACGTTTCTGAATCGGCGTATCTACCTAATTTGCATATTCCGCACGTAAATCTACGGAAGCGCCACCTAGCGGCCAGCGTAAATATGCAGCCTAAGATACGACGGTGTAAGAGACTTACGGCGGTCGGATCTTAGGGAAATCTATGCGTAACTGATTCTATGAATCAGTCGCATAGATACGACCCCGCAACTCAGAGTTACGACGGTGTATCCGGAGATACGCCGTCATAACTCCTATCTGAATCCGGGCCAAAGTCATTAATGGATTCCTCCGCTGTCAGAATACACTGATCAGTGCTGCAGCTTATTGGCTCAAGCACTAATCAGACAAAAAATGTCTAGCAAGCCTGTTTGTGAGCAGGTGATCAATAGATTGACTGCTCTTGAACAGGACTGGCCTTGGTGGATTGAATTTCATCTGGTCACTGCTGAACCAGCTGAATTTTGATCCATCCATGGCCAGCTTCAGCATAATAAATACAAGGAAGCTGCATCTAAATACACAATCATGTGCAAGGGAGATCAAAAGAAAAATAGGATTTTTGCTTGCGCGTGATTCGATGATTGGAGTGAACACAGCTTGCCTAAACTATGTGAACATTCACTAGAAAATGAACAATCACCTTGCTAAATGAACTATCTATATAAATGCTGTCCTGTATAATTGTATACAACATAAAGGGGTTGTAAAGGTTAATTTAAAAAAATAAAATAACAAATATGTCATACTTACCTCCACTGTGCAGTTCATTTTGCACAGAGTGGCCCCAATCCTGCTGTTCTGGGGTCCCTTGGCGGCTTTCTCGGCTCCTCCCTGCAATAGCTAACCCCCTCTGGGAAGCTCTATCCCGAGGGGGTTATGTTGCGTGCGCTCTCCTGTTTGATACAGTCGGAGTCCATGTGTATGACTCCGTCCCGCCCCCCAGCAGCCAGGTCATTGGATTTGATTGACAGCAGCGGGAGCCAATGGCTGCGCTGCTATCAATCTATCCAATCAACACCGAGACTCTGTGGAGAAGAGAACGCCGGGGGACACACAGGTGAACGGGCTCAGGAAAGTAAAACGGGGTGACTGGGGGGGCCCGTGACAGCGAGGTGTTTTTTCACCTTAATGCATAGGATGCATTAAGGTGAAAAAACACAAACCTTTACAACACCTTTGAAGGAAAAGTGAGCTTTGAAAAAAGTCCACTTATCCTTTTTGCACCCCTATTTTAAATTAAACTCCTCCCCCCTCATCCCAATGTACATGGCATCTGGCATGTGTTTACATCTTTCCCACCTCCCATGTGTCTCGAGCCTCCAGACCCAACCCCATAGAAGTCTATAGGGATCTGCAGTGCAGGCATGGCCAGTACCCATAAGATTTTCAGAAAGAAAGCAAACAATTGAGGTTGAAGCTCTGGGTTTGAGGTAAGTATGCTTCTGGGGAAGGGAATTGTGGGGTAGTTTATCTCAGGAAGGGGGCAAAAAGAATAAATCCGGGTACACACTACAGTTTTTTAATTGCAAAAAAAAACCTGTCAGCTCTGGTCAGAGCAACTGTACTAACCATACGAGGTTAGTTCAGCGATCTCCCCCGATGAGCTGTTGTGTTCTGACAAGGGGACCCCCCACCATTGGCAGAGAGCGCTGATCGGGAGTCAGTTGGTTGCTGGTTTTCCAGAATGCATGTCCAACAAAAGCCAGCCAGCTTGTAACTTTGTTGTAATGTATCCTGAGAAGGCAGTACATGATTAGTGGAGCTGTATTATGGGGTCAATGCCTATATAGGATGGTCATACACTTTTGTCACAAATGTTTTACAAACAGTCCAACATTATAGGGGCAGGTACAGTTGTATGACATTGCATTCTGTTAGTTGCATTCATGTTTCTCTCCATCTATGTTTAATGCACAACTACGGAATAGCACCTGCTTTTCCCAAGACAAAATGAATACAAGAAGCATTGTTATCAGTGATGTTTAAATTGCTTTTCCCCTCTCTTAACAGAAGCATTTAGGAAGAGGATGTGCTACAGTTGGATTCAGCTGCCTATTACATGGTCTATTGAGACACGCATGTTCGTGGCTGAACTGCATAGGAAGCAGCTGAGCAGAAACATAAAGAATTCATTGTAAGTTTCTGGTGCTCTTACAGCACCAGGTTATTTGCAGTGAAAAAATAAATGGTGAAGAAGCTCTTATATCTCGAGCACAAAACAGATGAATTTAAGTCTAATGCCGCGTACACACGATGGCCCGGATTCAGATACATTGGTGTATCTTTTGGCGGGCATAACGTATCTGAACAACTACTTTGTCAATTAGCTGTAAAAATAGAGCTTCAATTCCCATGGCACATGTATAAATATTGCCTTAAACACTAAACTGAATGAACATTTACTTCTCTTAGTGAACACTCTCTACCCGTTGAGTAACTTAAAACCCATGTATTGAGATAAGTGGCAATGATCAGGCATGTGGGTGAGAGGCCCCACACGCTGGCCCGGATTCAAAGAGATTTGCCCCTTTTTTACGGAGGCACAGGGCAGCGTTTTTGCCCTGCGCCCCCGCAAATTATCTGCGCTGCGCGCGATTCACGGAGCAGTAGCTCCGTAAATTGCGTGTGCGCTCTTTAAAATTGCCCTGCGTAAGGGTGCCTAATGTAAATGATCCCGTAGGGGGCGTGAATCCGTTAAATTAGGCGCGCTCCCGCGCCGAGCGTAGAGCGCATGCTCCGTCAGGAAACTTTCCCGACGTGCATTGCGGCAAATGACGTCGCAAGGACATCATTTGCTTCCAAGTGAACGTGAATGGCGTCCAGCGCCATTCACGAATCACTTACGCAAACGACATGAAATTCTAATTTCACGACGCGGGAACGGCGGGTATACTTTAGCATTGGCTGCCCCTACTATTAGAAGGGCAGCCTTACGCTAAAGACGCCGTACGGAAACTCCGTAACTTGCGTACGCAGGGCCCGCGCAACATTGTGAATCGGTGTTAGTATGCAATTTGCATACTATACACTGAGCACAATGGGAGCACCCCCTAGCGGTCATCGCAAGAATGCAGCCTAAAATCTGCGTGGCATAAGAGCCTTATGCCACGCAGATTTTAGGCTGCAGTCGCAATTACGATGTTCCTGAATCAGGATCATTCGTAACGCCGGAGCAAGTCAGCAATTGCGTTGCGTAACTATGGTTACGCAGGCGCAAATTGCTCTCTGAATCCGGGCACTGTCTATTACAATAGAACAGGCGGCTGTGTTTAGCCACTGCAAGAAATGCTTTATGCTATACTGGCATCATCATTCATGTGAGCGAGGCCTTAAATTATTTTTCTGTACTTTTAGCTGCACTTTTTAAGTTGGTGACAGGGTCTATTTATATTATATAAAAAAGCAAAAATAGCAAAGGGTCCATTTTACAGTGTGCTGTGACTAGGCCTATAAAAAGGGATTGTGCTGCCTTAAACATACATTAATCGTGACATCCTTGCCCCTTGTGTAATATGCTATTGTAGGTAGCATGCTGCCTGATTAAATTCAGGGCCCATCCACACAGTGCACAGTGCATTGATGCATATTATGTAGTTAAGGCAACTCATTCATTTGATCCACCAGAAAGCACCAAAAACGTGCATGGACCATTTCTGGCAAAGCGCCAGTATGCAACGCACATTATGCTGTGCTGCAACACGTCTGTGAGCAAGGTGCATCAGGGTGTAAAAATGAATCGCACTGCATCGCACCAATGCATGAAGCGTGAGTTGCCATGCAATGCAATAAAGAGCATTACCACAACACATACGTCTAAATGGGCTCTGAAATCAACATTTTAACTGCACAGACCAACCAGCAAGAGAAGTCATTTATAGCGCCTGTAAAGCACCTGAAAAGCGCCTCTCAAGCCACCCAAGTGTGAAAGCCAGAGTGCTTTCACACTGGGGCAGTGTGCTTGCAGGATAGGTAAAAAGTCCTGCAATCAGCATCTTTAGGGCGATGTGGGAGTAGTGTATACACCACTCCTCAACCTCCCCTGCCCATTGAAATTAATGGGCAGTGCTGCCGAAGCACCCGCAAAGCGGTTCGGCAGCGCCGCACAACAGGCTCTATTAACCCTCTCTGCTAGCGGGGGGTTAAAAGCGTCCAAAAAAGCGCAGCTATAACAACTGTAAAGCACTGCTAAAACGAACGCTGCTTTACTGCTAACGGACCCACTGCCCCAGTGTAAATGGGGTCCTTGAAATGCAACCAACTCTTTTTTAAAACAATCTACTGAGCATCCAAAACCAGTTCTTGAGGAAGTCTGTCCCATATTTTCACAGCTCTTAAGCTCTTAGGCCCCTTTCACACTGGGCGCAGGAGGTGCGCTGGCGGCATAGCGGCGCTATTTTTAGCGCCGCTATACCGTAGTTTTTACTGCAATATTTGGCCCCTAGTGGTGCGGTCTTAACCCCCGCTAGCGGCCAAAAAAGGGTTAATACCGCCCACAATATGCCTCTGCAGAGGCGCATTGCCGGAAGTATTACCGCAGTTTCCCAGCAATTTCAATGGGAAGGAGTGGTGTAGGAGCGATAAACACGCACCTTCACCACTCCAAAGATGCAGCTAGCAGAATTCGGGCTTTCACACTGAAGACTGCAGGACACGATTTTTTCAGGCGGTATAGCAGCGCAAACCGCCTGAAAAACGCGTCAGTGTGAAAGGGGCCTTACTGTGAAGAAGCCTTTCCATATGTAAAGGTTAAATCTCTATTTCTCCAGACATAAAGAGTGTCACCTTGTCTGCTGTAATGACCTTAAAGTGAATAGCTCTACGCCAAGTTTATTTTATGGACCCCTTATATACATGGAGATCATTTTCCCCCTCAATCGCCTCTCAACAGATTCAGTTCATATAATATTTCCTCGTAGCTGAGCTCCTCCATGCCTCTTATGAGTTTGGCTGCTCTTCTCTGCACTTTCTCCAATTCCTGTAGCTTATGCTACATGTACAACGAGTCCCCTACTTATGAACAAGTTCTATTTCAGGAGCTAGTTTGCAAGTTCAGCTCGTTCGTAAGTCCAACTTGTTCGTAAGTCGAAAAAAGATCATTGCTTTCAGACAAAGGCTGCAAACACTGATCAGTGTGTCCTGTGGGGGGGGGGGGGGGTCATACTGTCAGAATACAATAACACAACTGGGGAGATTGCTGCACCAACATTGCTTGTGTTGGTACTGCGGTCTGTCAGTTCTTTTTATTCAGCCCGTTGGGTTGAAAGTTTGCAACTTGAAGGTTTGTATGTAGGGGACTTACTGTACAGTAAATGAATGGCCACTTTTTAAACCCAGAAGGACCATCGGGTACAGGCCCGTTGCTACAGGACAGGCAAAACAAACAATTGCTTGGGGCCCCGAGCTGGCCTGGGGCCCCCAACTTCCCCTTCCCAGGCTG
Organism: Rana temporaria; assembly: GCF_905171775.1. Lineage (NCBI taxonomy): Eukaryota > Metazoa > Chordata > Amphibia > Anura > Ranidae > Rana > Rana temporaria. The sequence continues at coordinate 124,700,237 of NC_053491.1, read as the reverse complement.
TAGTGTGGCCGAGCTCCTCTTCCTTCCTCCTGGAGTAGTCAGTCCGGCCGGGTACCGCGTGTGGTACAGGAGATTCAGTTTCCTGTTCCCGGCCGGACTGACAGGAAGTGCACACTGAGTGCTCACTTCCTTTCAGTCCAGCCAGGAACACAGGAAACTGAATCTCCTGTACCGCACGGTACCCGGCCCAGCCCAGGCACATTCTGATTGGGAACTGGGGACCCATAATGATAGAACACTTGATGACAGGAGGAAGAGGAGCTCGGCCATGCTACAACGACAGCCTACAGGGAAGAAGGGGAGGCGAGAAAAGAAAAACATAGGGACTAGGGAGGGGGGAGGAGTAAGAACATGGGTGTAGAAATTTAGTGTAGCGCTAACGTAGGCTTTGCGTGCGTTTTTTTTTTTTTGAGGCCCTTCAAATTCCTTCAAACGCCCCTGATCGGGTATCATAGCATGGCACATTACAGGAATTTTGTTGACTGTGGGAAATGTTCTACTTATTTGCAGTATGTAGCATCTTATTTCAGATACTACAGCTACTAATCCACTGGCACGCTTGTCTGACAGCAAGCTGGTGAAGTATTCTGTAACAAATATAACTGCATTTGTTACCTGTTAAAAGCTGTGTATCTAATTAGGTCAGACAAGATTCATCAGCCTTATGCCTCAACACAGCATGAGCTATGGCCTTGCTACCCAGTAAAAGTGCAGCTGAATCTCATGTACATTAGGGATCTATAATCTCTAGATTTGGGTAGGTCTGAGGAGAATATGGATTAATTTATTTCTAGCCATTAACAGGTTTGTGCAACGATTTGCTTATCTGTAGATAAAGCTTAATTAGGAGTTAATGAAAGTTAGTATACCATCTGTATCATATTCTTATACCATCGGCTACAAGATCTGGCAAGCAGGGTTTGCAATCTATTTGTTTGAAGTTAAGCATTGTGTTGTATTGTTCCTGCATTTTATTGACTACATGTGTACCCATTCACTGAGGAATAATTAGTGGCTGTGTACAAAAGTACACATATAAAAAGTTCATAATAATAATAATAACGATGATCATGATGACAATAAAATAAATTACTCTCTAAGTGCTGCTATTGTTTATTACAGTTACTGTCACTGAACAAGAGAGTTGAAAGCAGAATTGAAAATAAAAAATACTGTGTGTCAGTATGTACTGTTACCAGTTTTTTTTTAAGCAGTTTATCTATTTACGGCTTTAACAATGAACCATAATTTCACCTTGGCTTTTACAGCTTCTTGTAGTTTGTAGCTTGTTGTCATCCTTACAAAATAAACCTGCTTTTATTGGTAGTAGAATCTTTCTGACAAAACAGACTGAGTTACATCATTTTTACTGTGCTTTTTCGTTATAATAATAAAAATAGCAGCTGTAAGTTAAGGAAAGAGATTTTGATGAGGATTTTGGGACAGCAGTACATACATATTGTATAATTCGCACAATTGCATTTCATTATGTATTTATATATATTTTTTTTCAACAAAGCCTACTATTTGTACTGGCCTGAAAATGTAATTATAGATAATACTTGCATGACCGGCGAGAAAACAATGCACAAATGGGGTATGCAAAATGCACTCTAATCGCACTTTAAACAACAAAGCCTATGTTCTGGCCAAAGTGTAGGCAAATCAAGCAGATAATATTCAGTGTATAACATTAAGTGAGTCAAAATTGAACAACCAGAATATAAAAATTATTAAAACGAGGGATAGGAAATCAGAGGGATATACTAGCATTGAATTAAACATTTAGGGCTAGATTCAGGTAGCTCGGCGCATAGTTTTGCCGATACGCTATATATACATATATACGCTACGCCGACGGCACGCACAGAGCCCAGAGCAGTATTCACAAAGCACTCTCCCCCGTACGTTGCCATGGCGTAGCGTAATATGGTCCGCGTAAGCCTGCCTAATTCAAAGTAGGCTGGTAGTGGGCGTGTTGTATTGAAATGAATCGTGACCCCATGTAAATGAAGCGCCGTACGAACGGTGCATGCGCGCGCATGCTCAGAATCACGTCGCATATACTCCCTAAGTTACGTTGGCTCAATGCTTTCGACCTGAACGTAGCCTACGCACAGCCCCATTCCCGTATGACTTACGTAAACGACGTAAAATTCGACGGCCGTTCCGACGTCCATACCTTTGCATGGGTAGCGCCACCTATAGCAGGGATAACTTTACGACGGACGGACGCCTTACGTAAACAGCGTAGATTACAGCGGCGGGCACAAGTACATTCGTGAATAGGCGTATCTAGGTCATTTACATATTCAGCGTGTAAATCAATGGAAGCGCCCCTTGCGGCCAGCGTAAATATGCACCCAAGATCCGACGGCGTAGGAGACTTACGCCGGTCGGATGGAGGCCAAATTCAGGCGTATCTAGTTAAGAGAATAGGGCGCATAGATACAACGGCACATTTGTTCACTTACGCTGCGTATCTGTAGATACGCCAGCGTAATTGTTCTGTGAATCTAGCCCATAGTACACATCATCCTTGTGTCTGTAATGCCTCGTACACACGATCAGAATTTCCGATGGAAAAAGTCTGACTGACTTTTTCCATCGAAAATCCCGACCGTGTGTATGCCCATCTGAGTTTTTCCATCGAATGTTCCGAGGAATTCCATCTAAGTTTACATAGAGAACATGTTCTCTTTTCCTCCGATGGAATTCCCTCGGAATTCCGATGTGAGTTTGGTCAGGCTAAAGCCTGATCGTGTGTACGGGGCATTATACTTTACCTTTGGGTGTTAAACTTAGCAAACAAAAAATAAATAAATCAAGTAATCTCAGTAAACAGAAACTCGTACACAAAATATGAATGCTATGCTGCTAAACATTACAGGAAGACATGGTCTCACATAAGCGTCACAAATTCTTGTAAGGTCTGATTCTAAAGCTAGCTACACGTGGTCATCATCAACCATGGAGAGAAACTAATCACAGCAGAGGAACCTTGACCCCCTGCCCCGTCAGTTGGGTGGGGTAGAGCACTTTAGACAAATTCTCTTTTTATCTCTGTTGATTAAGAATAAGTGTGACATCCTGCCTAGCCTGTATAGGGACCTTTCCTTCGTATGCTGTCTAGTCAGAAACAGTTTCCATTAAATATGGAATCTTTTGATGGACTGATTGTTGTAATGGAATGATCACCAGCCATTGTGCAGAGTACATTTAAAGTACTGCAAAGCAGTATACAAAAATAGCTCTGCTTCTTTTTTTTTCAATATTTTAAACCAACTAAAGGTACTCTAAATGGGAGCAGTGTTTGTTTCCATAGCAGCAGGGAAAATTTCATCTTTTTCTAGTTGGCTGTATCTCATGTTTGTTAGTGCTACTCTTTATTTAACAAAGTGCTTGTGGGAGACATGTGACTGAAGTGCATATGACCCAAGTGAAAATGAGAACATGTGCTCATGATACACATGTGGTCATGTGATCACATAGTGATGAAAACAAACACTAATTTTCAATGCTCAAATTGTATTACTTTTGTATCTGAAAAAATATATATATTGAAAGAGCTCAGTGATTAAGGCTGGCGATGCATTCTACAATGTTCTTATTCAATTTCCTTGACAATTACCTTCAGCTATGCAGTGCAAGGGCCTTCCTGATAGCATACAAATTGAAAGTGCTTAAGTTTGACCTCATATTAAAAGGTTTTGGTAGAGCTAAAGGAATATTGTGCAAGAAAATTGTATAATGTATGGCCAGCCTAAGAAGAAAGAAAGAAAACTTGGAAAATTGGTCTTTACTTGTAAGGGTATTGTAATGAATTGCGACCATGACAGTCATTGTTAGTGCTAGACAGAAAAATAATGCATTCTTATGAGCCTGAAGCTTCGTACACACGACCGGTTTTCCCGGCAGGAAAACTGCCAGGAGAGCATTTGGCTGGGAGTCCCCGCCATGTGTATGCTCCCTAGCAGTTATCCCATCAGGAAAACAGCCGTGAATCCTGATGGGAGAATAGAGTGTTTCCTGCTGAGAAAACCAGTCGTCTGTATGCTTACCTGAGTGTCGAAAATCATGCATGCTCGATAACACTTTGACGCATGCGCGGTAGCATACAAAGTTAGTGTGGGGTGTAGCAAGATGGCTGCGGCTGAATCGAATGTGACAAGACACCGACTCATCGTAGTTGATAACATCACCGCATTCTTGCCATTCAAAAGCTTGCCAGAAAATCCCGTCAGGAAAACCAACGTTTTTTTTCCTGACAGGATTCCCGGCCTTGTGTACAGGGCTTGAGACAGAAAACTGAGCTGTACAAAGATGCTAATTTAAAGCTAAATTCTAAAAAGTGCAGTGGGTGTTTGTCTGCATTGCAAGGGTTAATTTCTCATTTAGGCCTAGCGTAGGGATCTCCAAACTTTCTAAACAAAGGGCCAGTTGTCCTGGCATCAGTAGGAGTAAATAGTGCCTCTTTGATACTAGGGGAGGAATAGTGACCCATTTTTGGTGTCAGTGGTAGCAATAATGCCCCATTGTTGATGTCAGTGAGAGGAATATGGTCTCACATCAGTGGGAGGACTAGTGTCCCAAGGGCCGGATAAAGGCAAGCAAAGGGCTGCATCTGGCCCCCGGCTGCAGTTTGGAAACCACTGGTCTAGAAGAACCAAAACAAGAAGATTTACTTATACAATCCCTGCAGCTAGAACAATCTTTATAGCTTCTTCTCCCCGCGCTCCAGCGGTCTAGGGTCCTGACTTCATCAAGACCAAAGCAGAGTCCATAGCCCTGTAAGGGCATGATAATTCAGAGAGACAGTCCACCACTGGAGGACAGAAGAAGTGCCATCTTCTGGGGGACCAGAGGATCAGATAAGTAAAATGGTTTCTCCTCTTCCCTAGACAAAATTAGCAATTAACCGAGCCCTACTCCACATTAAAATTAAAACATTTCCCAGAGTTTGGCTTTAAATATTACTCTGTAATATTAATCTCACTTCTTATACATAAGACTGTTAGTTTAAAGTTCCATCTTGTTAATATAACTACCTAAGTACACAAACAGTGAGCCTGCATACATTATTGAAAATCAATGGTATACTACATACTGACTAAATGTTAAAATGTAACGTGTTTGTTACTGACAAACATGCCTTACATTTTACAAATTATTGATTTCTGTCAAGTATTCTATTTGAAAAATGTTAATGAAAAAGGTTCCCCCTTTTGCCTTGTACATCAAATGCCATGGCAAGAGCATTTGTACTGCAACCATGAATGGGTGAACAGTCTTCTAAACCTAACGTGCATATATCTGCTAAATGATGGCACCTAATAAATCTTGGCGGTGTGTATTTAACGCTGCTAATATATATTGATTTTATAGCTTTAATATACAGTCAATTAACACTCTTCAAAAACAGATTTAAAGTGGATCTAAATCTAATCTCTAAAACCTCCTATATGCTTTAACTAGCTAATGTAATTTCAACAGTTGTTTCAACATTTTTAAATCTGTAGCTTTCATTAAAATAAAACCTGGCAATCCTGTCATTAAGTTCCTTCTTCAGGCTCTCCTTATTATAATTTGGCAACTGTCTCCCAATTGTTTCCTGCATTGTCACCTGTCATAGGTGTCCTTGTCAATTACAAGTGGTCGTGTTGACACACATTGTGCAGGCATGATCCACTGCTGGTCCACAGAAGGCTCATGCTGAGCAATAAATTGCAGCCCATTGGAGCAAGTCCAAGTATTCTTCATGCACAAGTGCAATAAAACTGTTCAAGTTTAACTCTAAAGTGACTGGAATCATTATTCCATACTGAGAATAGAAACACGGCCGAGATGTGCTTGGGACCTCTCTGCCAATTAAATGGGCATAAAACACTCACAATGTAGCTGTTAATTGTTTGAAGATCAATATTTATTGAAAATCAGTCATAACAGTTATTCATTTGTAAATATACTGTATAGTGCGTTAACCACTTGCTTATTGGGCACTTCTGGACCCCCTTGCTGCCCAGGCCAATTTTCAGCTTTCAGCGTTGTCACACTTTGAATGCCAATTGCACGGTCATACTACACTGAACCCATATGAAATTTGTATCATTTTTTTCACACACATAGAGATTTTTTTTGCTGGTATTTAATCTATTTTTATGCTAACATTTTGAAAACAATAAAAGTTTTTCATATTTTATTAAAACATTTTACATACAGGTAATTTTTTTCCTTCACTGATGTGCGCTGATGAGGCTGCACTGATGGGCACTGATAGGCTGCACTGATGGGCACTGATAGGCTGCACCAATGAGTACTGATATTCTGCACTGATGGGCACTAATGAGGTGGCATTGATGGGCACTAATGGGCACTGGTAAAGTGCACTGATGGGCACTGATGAGGCGGCACAGGTGGGCACTGATGAGGCTGCACTGATGGGTGGTACTGATGGCACTGATAGGTGGCACTGATGGACACTGATAAGTGGCACTGATCAGCACTATTAGGCGGCACTGATGGCACTGATGGGCACTGATAGGCACTGGTGGGCGACACTGATAGGCATCACTGATGATGAGGCACTGATTGGCAGCACTGATATGAGGCACTGGTGGGCACTGATAGGTGGCACTGTTTGGCGCTGTTAGATGGCACTGATTTGCAGCACATTGGGGGCGCAAGGGGACCGATGTCCCTCTAATTCCTCTAACAGAAGCTGCAGCTTTTTTTCCTTCACACTCTCATAGTTACATATAGTTACATAGTAGGTGAGGTTGAAAAAAGACACAAGTTCATCAAGTCCAACCTGTGTGTGTGCTTTTATGTTCATATTACATTGTATATCCCTGTATGTTGTGGTCTTTTAGGTGCCCATCTAATATATTTTTTTTAATTATCGATGCTCCCACTGAAACCACTGCCTATGGAAGAGAATTCCACATCCTTATTGTTTTATCTCTGGAGTTAGTCCCCTTTTTAATGTGTGCCAATATTCTGTTTGCTTTACTTGCAGCAGCTTGGCATTGCATGCCACTGCCGAGCCTATCATCCACTGGTCCTTTTCCATCCTAGATTCCCCCAGGGGTTCTCCCCCTTGTGAGTAGATTGCATTCATATGTTTGCCACCCAAATGCATTTTTTTACATTTTTCTACATTAAACCTCATTTGCCATGTAGTTGCCCATCACATTGATTTGTTTAAATCTTCTTGTAAGGTTTCCACATCCTGCGGAGAAGTTATTGCCCTGCTTAGCTTCGTATTGTCCACAAATACTGAGATTGAGCTGTTTATCCCATCCTCCAGGTCGTTTATGGATACATTAAATAGGATTGGCCCCAGTACAGAACCCTGGGGGACCCCACTTTCCACACTGGCCCAATCTGAGTACTCCCCGTTTATCCCTACCCTCTGAACTCGCCCATGTTGCCAGCTTTCAATCCATGTACTCACCCTATGGTTCATGCCGACAGACTTTAGTTTGTACAGTAAACATTAATGGGGAACTGTATCAAAAGCCTTTGCAAAATTCAGATACACCACATCTACGGGCCTTCCTTTATCTAGATGGCAGATCACCTCCTCATAAAAGGTTATTAGGTTGGTTTGGCAAGAACGATTCTTCATGAATCAATGCTGATTACTGCTAATGATACCGGTTTCATTACTAAAATCTTATATATAGTCCCTTATCATCCCCTCTAAGATTGTGTATACTATTAATGTTAGGCTAACTGGTACATAATTCGCAGAGATGTATCTGGACCCTTTTTTAAATATTTGACCTACATTGGCTTTTTTCCAATCTGCTGGTACCATTCCAGTCAGTAGACTATTTGTGAAAATTAGAAACAATGATCTGGCAATTACTTGACTGAGTTCCTTAAGGACCCTCGGGTGCAAGCCATCTGTCCCGGTGACTTATTAATGTTGTTTTTCAAGTCTATTTCTAATTCTATCCTATTTTAGCCATGAGGGTGCTTCCTGTGATGCGTCATGAGGATAAACATTGCTAACAGCATGAAGAAAAAAAAAGATAACCGGCATCTGTTTATTTCCTGATCACATTGTAAAGGACCTGCTGTGACTGGCCCTTTACCCGATCTAGGGGGCGAACGAGAAGCGCGAGAACGGGAGGACGTCTATGTACGCCCTTCCAGCAATTTAAGCCGTGCTGTAGCCGTCTTTCGGCTATAGAACGGGCGGCAAGTGGTTACAAAAACAAAGGATTTAATTTGTTAAAAGCAAATAGACTGTGCAGTTTGCAAAGTGCAGTTGCTCCAGAGCTTAGTAAATGAGCAGAAGTTCTGCTGACGTTCATCATCAAATCATGTGCAAACAATAATGCTTTTTTTTATTTTACTTGCACGTGATTGGGTATTCTTTGCAAAGTGAAGGTTTACCTCATTTACTAAGCTTTGGAACAACTGCACTTGGAGAGTGCAACTGCACTTTGCAAAATGCACAGTTTATTTGCCTTTAGTGAATACAACCTTAAATGTCATCCAGGGCTTAGAGCTTAGAACTGCTTTAATGTTCCTAAGTGTAGAGATGACAGGTACCCTTACATAAAAACTGACATGTAAAAACTGCCGTTTAAATATATGGCGATAAAGCCTGTACAGACATGTCAGCTCTTAAGAGGAAAGGTGATTAATATCATGTACATGCTAATTGGAGTCTTTTGTCAGAACATACTAAATCCCTTAATAATCTGTTTATCCATCACTTTAAATGAACCACAAATCCATTCAAACCAAAGCCCAGTCAAGCAGCCTTTGTGTTCTGTAAAACTGTTCTCTGTCAGGAAAATTCGTATGCACTGGCTTCTAATGTTTCCATATAATAGATGACGTTGGTTATGTGAGCAAAGTTTATGTCTTTAAATGCCAGCTCTAATGATCATCACATGAAAAACCAACTGATTCCTCGTCTACAAGAATAACTCATTTTTAAAGCATCATTGACATTGAAATTGGCAGGACATTGCAATACAGCTTGTGGTATATGATTTAACTAATTTGCACAACTTAAAACTCTCAATATCTAATGACCCAAATGAAGTCCATATGTAGCATGCAGCCTACATTTAACTCACTAAGTACAACTTTATTGGATAGCATTATGCCAATGCTTTTATACTTACATCTCAAAGACAAATATGATGGTATTACAAAAGCGTAAAATAATTGGCGTTACCTTCTGGCTGTTTTTTTTGCAGTACCACCATGATATGCTTCATCATAACTGTACATTGCAAGAAACATTATTGTCCTTGGTATATAAACCACAAGAAATGAGAGTGCAAGGGAGGAAAGTGTATTATTGTGATAAATCTTTTTGCTACCATTTGTGGTCATTGTGTTGCTGCTTTTCCCCATGCATACGAAGTTCAGTTTGGATGAAGAACAATCACATTTTTATTGTAGAAATCCATCATGAAAACATGATCAGAGCTTGACAAAGACAGGCATGAAGACAATAAAGTGTTTGGATCATTTGCATGGTAGAGTGCGGTCATCCATCTTTCTTTACTAGTGTGTCAGCTGTGAACCGGACCGGCATCTCCAGTGAGTAGGTTATAGGGGCAAGTGGAAGTGCACCGGCCTGGAGCAGCGGTACATTTCTGTTGGGTGTTTGGACGATCGCAGCACAGCGCTGTGGATTGACAGCACATTCAGTCGCCAGCTGCAGAACGTGTGATTATCTCCTAAACGGTGCATGTTTAGGAGATATTCATTGTACCTACAGGTAGGCTTAATTATAAGCTTACCTGTATGTACAGGTGATCAAGCAGAGTTTACTACCGCTTTAACACAGGCTCCCACTTTATGACAAAAAATGTATAACATTTTTAATGGTATGAGCAATATTGTGTCATAATAATCAGCTTAGTTTCTTATATCGGCATTTGCTTTTAGTCAGTGTACCAAACCATATTATAATAAATTGTACTATTTTCTGATTTCACTTTGCCTGTATATTGTTCCTATTTAAATACCTAATAAAACGTTGACTGTTCAGCCACCTGATGCTCAGGTTAAGCAAAGGGTTCTGCTGCTTTATGACCATCCATCAATACAGCAACTCAAGCTTGCGAGAGATAGCACCTATACCGCTGTTAACCTAAGTTTGCCTTACAAATGCAGGGACATATATCAATTAATTTTGGGTTGCAAACTTATGATCCACAATGCTCAAAACAGCTTTAATAATTCAGCAGAAATGAGAACACGTTGCCCATGAATCCTTCTGATGCAATTCACCGCCTGCTGGGGTGTGCCCCCATTTCTGCTGGATTAATAAAATCGTTTTGCGCTATTTGGATCAGTGGTGTGTGACTTTATGTTTGTACTAATGGAAACTGTTGGGGGAGTGATGGGTTTCAGGGGCAGCCAACACCCATGGCTCAGGTGGACACAACACAGGACCTGTGATTGACACTGTGGGCTTGTGAGCAGAGACAAAATTAGATGTGCATTTATTGGTAATCAGGCTTCCTCTCATTTATCAAAGTTTATTTGACCCCTGCACTTGCCATTTAGATATAGACACTTACAAAACCATAGAGTCTAAATTGACAAACCTTATTCCCCAAACAGATACCTGGAGAGCTGTGCGATTATAACACATCCAATCTGGATGCAAATCTACATGGCTGCTCTATAATCACTTGGGATTTTTCAATGATTTTCATTACTTCTTTTGTTAGGCAAGAGCCACCACTGTGTCTTTCCTATGAGAGGATAATGCTGTTTAATTTAAAGTTTAGTTTAATTTAAAAGCCTGTATCTGTATTAGTTTATCTTGTCTTCTTGTCTTCTAATTCCAAAAATAATCTCTAGTTACCTGAAATCCAAACTAACCAGTATTCTATTGTTGTATATTTTGTGGCCGTTCAGAAGTAGCCAAAATGAAATCTATACAAGCAAGTATGAACAAGAGGCCATATAATTCAAAAGGAAATCATTTTCCTTTAAATATCAATTCAGGAACTTTCATTTTACAAATATTTCATTTGAGTTTTTACATCAGCTCAACCATATAGTTTCCCTGTGTTTACAACCCTTTGTTTAGAATCATATTGTACCTGGTTCTATTGCCACCCCAAGTCAACAGTGCAGTATCCCTGGGACATTCCCTCTTTTCCTTGTTTCCTAACATAATGCATAAGGTAGCAGCACTGACCAATATTGCTAGTTTAAGCCTATCATGTCTCCAAATAGGGACACATGTACATCTTCAGATGTCTAGGTGTCATGAACCCTTAGCTCAGCAGAACAGTGCACCTGAAAAACCTAAACTCTAACATTTTTAGCTTAGTGTCTATAGAAGATTTCTATCTTGCAAGAGATTTCCTGAAGCCACTGTCCATGTAAAACCCATCCTGCACTCCACTATAATATGTCACATTAATTTAAAGGCACAATTGTCAAACCTACTGTATATCTATAGATCTACCATCCTGTTGTGTTGTTTGATCAAACAGCCAATGTTATATTTTTTGGCTCTGCACAGTCTAAAGCCTAGTACACACTAGTAGTTTTTTTTTTCATTCAACCTAACAGGGCTGAACGAAAAAAAAAAAATCATGACAGCTCAGGAGGAGCCACTATACTAATTATCCAATGTAAGTACAGTGATCACCCTTGCTATTCTATTGTGTTCTTATAGGGGGACGGCCCCCCACCAGAATACACCAGTCAGCCATTGGCTGAGAGTGCTGATCGGGAAACCTTTTTCAGACATGGCCCTTCAATAGAAGCCAGCCGCATGGCCAACTGCAGTACACACAGGCCAAATGTCAGCCGGTTTCTAGTGAACCGGCCCATGCTGTCTGACATTCGGCCTGTGTGTACTAGGCTTTAGTGGTTTACTGAGCATAGATGGTCAGATTTTTGTTCTCCCAGTGAACCCTGGGACATTGTATTCTAACGGCAGCTCCCACTGCTCTCAGAGTACACTGATCAGTCAATTATCTGCAGTTACTAAGTGACAAAAGTTTTCCAGGAAGGGCCACGCACTGTTTGAAACTCAGCTGGTCCCTGCTGATATGGCAGCCGACCAACTCCCAATCAGCGCTCTCGGCCAAAGGCAAATCAAAGTGTTCTGGTGGGGACAGGGGGGTGTCTCCCTGTCAGAACACAACAGCTCAGTGGGGAGATCGCTGGACTAATCTCACATTTTTAGTACAGCGGCTCTGACCGGAGCTGACAGGTATCTTTCATGCAACCCGCTGTATTGCACGAAAAAAAAACCTGTAGTGTGTACCCGATTTTTGTGTGAATGTTTCCTTTTTCATCCTCTGTCTCTTATCAGTTCTTAATTAAAGGAGAAGTCCATCCTGGGCTCATTTTGGCTGGCCTTCTCCTGAGGCCTTGTACACACCAGCGGATCTGTCCGCTGAAAATGGTCCGCCGGACCGTTTTCAGCGGACATGTCCGCTGCGTCTGCTGCTGGATTTCTGTCTGATGGTTGTACACACCATCAGACAGAAATCTGCGCGGACACGATACGCGGTGACGTGGCCACGCCATCGCGGCGACGTGCGCGGCCCTGGAAGGTCAATGCTTCCACGCATGCTTTCGGCCGAACGGACATGTCCGGTGAGTCTGTACAGACGACCGAACATGTCCGACGGACAGGCTTCCAGCGGACATGTTTCTTAGCATGCTAAGAAACATTTGTCCTCTGGAAACTGTCTGATCCGCCAGACAATTGTCCGGTCGGCCGTACACACGACCGAACATGTCTGCTGAAACTGGTCCGTCGGACCAGTTTCAGCGGACATGTTCAGTCGTGTGTACAGGGCCTAAGGGTTACTGGAGTGCAATTTGTTTTGCACTCCAGTGACCCATCTTCAGCAGAGGGTGGTCTGAAGTCCACTCTCTGCTGATGTCACCAAGTTCAGTCCAGGCACTGCGTCATCCCGACTTCGGAAGTCTGAATCCACTGATGGCAGTCCCAGCCTCTCAGCGAGCCACTGAGACAGCCGCTCCCTTCCACAGCTCAGCACTCCCGTGAGCATGGAGGAACAGAGAAGGAGAGCTGCGGATTGACAGTCAGAAGCTCTTCTCTCAGGAGCTGAGAGAACTGAGCCATCGGCAGTGTTCAGTGGCACGGTTCTCAGTGCAAAGACGCCAAGGGACAAATGCAGCATCAGACCGATGCTGCATCCACCTAGGTAAGTATGATTAGGAGAAAAAAACATACTTCTCCTTTAATTAATTGATAAACACTCCCCCACCCCATATCCTTATATAAATTAAGAACAACCTTTGGGGGAAAGGCACTTTGTCATGATAATGTCTAAAAAGCTAAACTGAGAGAGTATCTACTAACAACAGTGCACCACCCTGGACAGACCAGACAAAAGCCTGTATTTCTCCATCCAGCTCTTTCTTTCCAGGTCTGATTCCTATTTTCTCCACCCTGTAATATGCTCTCTCCATTTTTCCTTTTATCAGTAGTGTCCTTGCTCCCTAATAGTGTTCTCTTCTCTACCTAACACTTTATTGCGGTTTCCCCCAATCCTGCCTGTTGCTATATAACTTTCAGTCCTATGCTCAGCACTATTCTTCCTCTAGCAGCTGTCACAATCCACACACTCTAATTTCTTTTACCCTGCATCCAAAACCAGTCCCCCCTTCTCATGTGTCTTCAGGAATGCAGCAACATTCCATAACGGCTGATTGAGGTGAACTTGGATGTTAATATTAAGCATGCTAATACTACAAATAATGTCCAGCGGTGGCTGTTAAATCTTGGCTGGCTACTTTTACTAAGGCAGTTTTTAAAGATTTATATTTGTCTGCTTATTTATCTACTTATTAAGGCTTAATTTCCATGGACATTTTTGGACGTTTTTACAGCCACTTTTCTGAGCGTTTTTTGCAGCTTAAACACAGCTCTCCATGTTAGTCTATGGCCTCATGCCCACCATGACGTTTTTGAGCTGTAGATGGCTGAACCGTTTTTAAGCTGCAAAAAAAAACCCAGGACCAGTGCGTTCTGAAGCTCCAGCGTTAGAGCTGTAAAAACGCCAGACGTTAAAAAACGCTCAAAAATGCTCAAAAACTTGCAAAAACGCTACCACGGCGTTTTTGAGCTCCAGCTCAAATAAAAATAAAATAAAATAAATTTTAAAAAAAACATGGACATGCGTTTTAAGCTGTAAAAAAAGGCTAAAAAAAGTGGCTGTAAAAACGTCCATGGAAATGAAGCCTGCAAGATACCTATTTTTTTTGTATTACTTATAAATTCAGAATTGTATTCTCTCTCACATGCAACTGTTATGAGCAAGCTGCTGAAACTGAAAAGTTATACTTTCACTCCAGAATTAAATAGTATATATTAAGAGCTAGGATTCAGGTAAAGTTCATGTTTAGGAACTACTGTATAAAAGTTTGGCAGCTGATATGACAAACAGCATGTGTAGGCTTACTGCTTGCCAAGTCATTTGAGGTGTAGCAAGCTAATGGAAGAGAACGATGAGATATCAAAGCTTTTTAACACTTAAAAAAAGATGTTCAGTGTTACGTATTCTAAAATTTGTAATACTTAAAGTGTATGTATAGTCAAAACTTTTATGTTTTGTAGGGTAGGGTTAAACACCCCTCACAGGTTATTCTTTGCTGTCTGTGTATCATGGGGATGTTTCCCTTTCCTTTTTTTCCCTTTAATCTTTAGGGGGAGTAACTTCTTATTGTGTCCATTAAAAAAATTCCCTTTATATCTCTTTCTAGGTTACATTTTTGATTTCCCATCACTTTCTTTCCCAACAATGGTCACTAGAACCACTAGAGGGGAGGTCTAACCCATCCCCTTTCTACCCCAATACTACAAAATGCTGGTTTTCCAACATGCACATCCGACAGAAGTCAGTCAAATGGCCAGCTTCTGTCAGACAGACAGACAGACATACATACACAGGGCCGAATGTCAGACTTTTTTTTGAACCGCCCGTTGTCTCCCAACATTCGGCCCATGTGTACAGGGCTTTTTTTCCTAGTGGCATCAGTCAGAAGCAACAATGAAAACCTGACAGACATTTGAACCATTCATAGATTTACTTTAAAAATATCTCTGAAGACATGTTCACTTTCTTCTTGTCCTAATGGCACCAGTCAGTGGGACAGGAATAGAAAGGGAATTGTTCCCAGAATAGACACAGGCAGTGTCTAATCAACTACTCCACTTAAATATAAAACAATATCTCTTTGTGGCTAAAGTAGAACCTGCAGGGAGTGTATCCCTTAAAGTCGGTTCACACTGGGGCGACTTGGGATCCGACTTGAGGTCGCCTCAAGTCGTCCCAAGTCGCGCTGTAGAGAAAAACAATGTAAGTGAATGGGAGCGGTGTTAATACACACTACTCAAGTCGCTCCGACTTCAGAAGAGGTTCCTGTACTACTTCAATCCGACTTGTAGGCGATTTGTACCCATTGATTTCAATGGAAGTCGCCTCCAAGTCTGATCACTGTCTTAACTGAAGCGACTTTCCAGGAAGATAACATACATTTCTCAGACAAACCTCTTCCTCCCCCTCCCTCCCCTAGAGCTGATTGTTGTTTGATTGGCCACTGGAAAGTCTCCTGTCCTGGAGACGACTTCAAGTCGTGTTGTAAATCGCCCCAGATCGCCCTGTGGTTCATGCTCAAGTCGTGTCGGTGTCACCTCTGAAAGTCGCGCTGGATGTCGTGTCGCCCTAGTGTGAACCGACTCTTAATCCTCAAACCTTGGTAAAGCATTCTACTGTCTCCAACCAAATGCTCTAAAAAAGCTGAAGCTGTGAGTTTTAGCCCAGGAAATACATTCAGTTTCCATTTACTAATTTAGGTAGCATGCTCTTTTAATCCTCCTAGGCTAGGGCAGCAGTGGTACATAGCAGTTGCTGTAATCCGTGTTGGGTTGGGATAGTTGCTTTTGTTTATTTTATGTTATTCAATACACAGATTCTTCTTGTTCTACTCTTTGAACAGATGCCGTAGGGGTTAGGTTCCCCATGATAAACCAACATGGTTGATGTACACTTTATTCGCTGAACAGCAGCCACTTGCTTAGCTCACCTCATTGCTTGAACCACATAACGGGGTTGATTTACTAAAACAAGAGAGTGCAAAATCTTGTGCAGCGCTGTATAGAAACCAATCAGCTTCCACTTTTTTTTTTGTTTTGCTTTTTCTTTCTTGCCAAAGCTTAATTGAACAAGCTGAAGTTAGAAGCTGATTGGCTACTATGCACAGCTGCACCAGAATTTGCACTCTCTCTCCAGGTTTAGTAAATTAACCCCCTAGATGTTTTAAAAGAGAGAGAGTGTTCCTTTTCTTGATAGTAAAACACATACAGCATTAGATTTTCAACGTGAGGCTAAAATTACCATGTTTTATTCCCCATAGTTGTTAAATACACAATGTATGCAAGTTATTATTTATTATTTTTGTAAAATTGATAACTCATTAAAAAAATCTGCTAGCAGCAAAAATATATAACTAGCTGCTAATGATGGATAATGGCTATTACACATATAGTCCTTGTTAATAATTTATTGTACTATACCTTATCATTACAACAAACTACATTCCTTACTTACAGAACATAACATTCAGCATAGCATGTCTTCAGCAAATTAACATGCCAAAGCAGACAAAAGCAGCCATTTTTAATTGCTACTCTTGGGAATGACACTCTACGTTGCTTGTTACAATAGCATTCTTAAGGAATTTGGTCGCGTGATGCAGTATGTTTGTTAAGGACTATTCACACTGACGAACACATATCCATCTAAAACCATTTATACTGCTTATTCAAACACAGCTTAAAATTAACTGGACTACTTGAATTGCTTGTATTTGCACTGCGTACTAGTCTTTCTTTGACATTTATTGTTCATACAGTGCACTGTTATTTCTGAGATTATCCTGCACCTAATGTTTATAGAATAAACACATACAAATATACAGGCAGGTCATTAAAAGAGATCATCCGTATGCACTGAAAAACAGACCCTTTTCTCCTAAGATAATAGATTTAAGCCTGCCAATTAAAGTAAACCTGTCACCAACCTGGGCAATTAAAGTTGAGCCCATAATAAAGTAAATGTACAAGCACTGAAAAAAAATCATGTAAGGGTCCTTTCACATGGGCTGTCCAATCAGGTCCGCCTGTCAGTTTTTCAGGGGGACCTGATCGTACCCTCTAGTCTCCCCTATGTAGTGGTGGATGTCAGTGGTGACATGTCTTCTGACATCCGTTGCTATATGATCCAATGTCTGCCAAATCCAGAGAGATGGTGGTCCTATTTTCCATCCGTCTGGTGGATCGGATATGAGTGGATGAAAACAGACAGGCGGTCAGTTTTCACCTGTTTTCCCCATAGAGGAGAGCGGGACTGTGTCCATCTCCGCTCTTCACAGTGATCAGAGATGCACCTGTCTTCTGCCAGCTCAGCAGGATTCAATAGAGCGTTCCACTGCTGAGAAAGCAGATTCCATTCCACGGAGGTGCCCACGTGAAAGGGGCCTTAAAATAATCAGTAGCTAGAGTCAAATGCAAATCTCGACTTTTCTAATTAAGTGTCTAGCTGTCTAATTCTCTATTAGGATCAGTAAGACCACCTATCTAATAAATTGGGGGGGGGGGGGTAAAACACTGTCTGGTGATGGCAGGGTCTACTGGAGATGAGCACTGTAGCCCATTGTCTTCTAACAGCCCAGCATGGTTGCCTGACTGGCTCCTGTATCTTTCAACTGTTTCTTGCTGGGTTCTGTGCATGTATTCTGCTGTGCCTGACAATAAAGCTAGTATGAGACAGTAATTTCTATGTAATCGTATGTACATTTATATTGCTCTATACCTGGCGTGCTATATGAGTCATATAAAGTACTGAGTATAGTTCTGTTTTAACGTTAACAGTATATGATTAGATACTCTTAATGCTTGTAAGTGCATGTAAATGCAACTAAATCTGTCTAAACACCGTAAACCTGCTTTAGAGCAGGAACATCTACACACAGGTAAAAGTGATCTGGGAGGTGTAAAAGGTGTTATACTTCGCAGATTACTTTTTTGGGCTTAGAAAGGCTAGTGAACCAATCTGAATGAAACCTTAGACTAGGTTCACTCATTACTGTTGATTTGCAGTGAGTTAAAAGCACATTTTTTTTTGCACATCAACATTCATTGCATTGGGTAGCACAATTAAAATTAATAGTCTGTCAAGCAGATCAGCTGTCCAGAAATCAGATCTGCTTCTTTTTTTGACAGTGTATCGCACTGCAGTGAGCATTGCGTCAATATACACAGTTGGCAAGGTCTATTGGGGTGCCATTCTGAATTATATTAAAAATAGTTCCACATTGCACCATTGCAATATCAGTGCAGTGTCTGTTGTGGTAACATCTATGGGAATGGGCACAAATAAAACAACATCTGAGAGTTGCCAGATACCTTAGAGTATGCCAGTGTTGGACGATTGAACTTATTTCTATTTTGGTTCAGGGTGGCATCAGCACTTTTAATTTCCCCAGAAATATCGGGTGTTCAAATCAGGGGACAAAATTGAGGAGGGAATGAATGTAGTCACTTTAGGAGCTGAAGGAAGGAGGGAGTGATTAAGAAGGATTGGGGAGGAAGGAGAGGGGGGGGGATATTGATGGGAAACTTAGTCAAAGAATCATTTTATTTGCTCTTGGAATGTACTGTACATGGAAGACGTGGCCAAAATGCTAATATTATTACAAACAATAACAACGTGGGCTGTGACCATTCCAGGTTAGGGATTTAAAGAAACTTACACAATAGTTGTAACTGATAGGAGCAGGTGTAAAGATGGGCTATTTAGCTGCCAAGAACAGATATTTATGAAAAGTTTGGGTGCACTGAAAACGTATAATAATATTAGATTGGGTTCAAGAACATTATAATTTGTCTACTAAAAAATAATAAACAATTTTTCATAATATTATTGTGCTTTTAGAGACTTTTTAAATGTTCTCTTTCTTCTTGTTTCCACTTTCCACTCTGTTATACATTAAAGGTTCTCTTTGGCTGTTGAGTACGTGCTACATTCAACTTTAGGCGTTTAGGCTTATCTTACATGTAACGGAAGACACTTGCTTCTCTATGTTGGTCTACACTTGCCAGCTGAAGACCAGGAGCCCATCGACTGACAAATCATGTAAACATAATACACAGATGATGGCACATCAGCAAATATTTGTGGCTTCTTTATTGGCTCATAAATATTGGTAACACAACAAACCACAGGAATAGAACCACATACCGTATTTCATGACCACAGGTCCTTTATCATAGAGTAAATCGTAATGGATTACATGTTCCTTTAAGATCTTTAATGATCAGAAGTAAAAATGTTTGTATGACAGCTTGCACACTTCTAGCACCTATAATTTTTATCCCAATTTTATCTGCTAAAAGGTGTCAATATGTTTAATTACGCAGCAAAAAGACAAAAGACATTTGAAAACCAAAAATTATTTCTACAATTATCCACCAACATGCCAAATCTATTTGAAAGTGGACCGCATATTCCTAAATTTGTCAATGACATCTACAATATTGAGTCAGTATCTGCCAATAGAACTGGCCTGATAATTTATTATGCATCATCCTAGATTTTCAGTGAAACACAAAAAAACTGTCAGAAAATTGCTGACTCGGGTACTTTCAGGTTTGCCTACTTGTCTTGTTTGTTGTCTTGCTCACCAACAAGTGTGAAAAAAACCTTGCTTGTCCAAGAGCCATGATGGATGAGTGCTTAGGCAACTTTAATGTCACTGCAGTCAAAAAGCAGTATAGACTTGACTGAGGTGGCAGGTAATGTGAATGGATGAACTGTTATGTTTTGTCTTTGTAATCATCAGAGCAGGCAATGGCTATACTAGCCTATCTTGCCAACGTGGCATTTAAAAGCATCAGGCTGCATGCTTTATTAACCCCGGGAGAGAGGCATTACCTCAGTAGCTGTTTCGGAATGCATGTGAAAATAGTTGTACCTTAATGTTTCTCTCTATACTGTATAACCCATGTAGCAATGGATTCTACCAAGTACTCCACTGGTATTTCCACTACCTCATGACCCTTCTTGTGTGTATACGGTACTTGCTGCCCTAATAAGCTTTAACTATGTATAATGTGAACCCATTGATTATTTTAAATAATTGGAACATAGCTATTCAATGTGTTTCCTGAAACACCTAAAACTTGAAGGTGACATCTAAAGATCATTTTAATAAACCGCAGAATTCCTTACACCTGCCTAATGTATATAAAAAAGGTACACATGCGTATTATAAAATAACTACTAAAAAATAACCAAAACTGCTACTTCTCTTTCATTCTTGTATCATAACAGCATACTACTATTGAACAGTAGGTATGCTATTATTACAAATTGGTTCGTTTAGAACCACAGCTCGAAGGTGAAAATGTATGTACTGTCTAGGTTATTAAGAGTACACTGCATAACTCTTGAATTGTTTTCAGAAGTCAGTGGCATTTCTACTGAATTATCATGTCACATTATATGTAAGCTTATCTTTAGTTTGTACTACGTAGTTGTCCAATTGACTTACTAGGTTGGTACTTGAGTAAGCAAACAAGCATAAATCATTTCCTATAACATCATGTTATCTACAGATAAAACTGTAATGCTGAATACTAGAGTGAATGAGCAGATAAGAGGGCTCAAAGTAAATGATCATACAGAACTGACACTGACATCTAACCACACAGAGGTAGGATGGCGCATAATATGAAAGATGTTGGCAACATAAATGAAGATTGCATTGTTACTACAACTGCTGGAAACAACTTTAGGACATCTCGCTTGGCAGAATAGTCATTCGAAAAGTCAGGAAGCCTCCATATGCTTTTGCATTGGAAAAAAACAAAGATAACCCCATGGTTCAAAGTATATGGGAGCTGGAAAAGACCATACTGAGGAGTGTATGTGAATGTATGCAAAAATAAACCATTTCATTATAGCTTACAGCACTGTCTTGAGACATCTTTATGAGATATTTAACCCAATAAAGTCCCCTACAGTTTCATTAAGATAAAGAAAAACAAGCCGTATCCTTATACATGCTAAGCAATGAAAGCCGTAACTAATTTATATTTTTCTATTTCATTTTTATGGATGGGGGTTGCTTAAAATGATGTAAACAAGTTATGAAGAAAGCAAATTTGATATAAAAAAATGAAAAAAGTAGAAAAACGAGAGGTAAGATTGTGTTTTGTGTGGAGCATTCCCATTTACTGCTGAAATTAAAGAATGATATGGTTGGATGCAGAAATCTAATTTATCTTTGTGGATTTTCAAGACCCAAGAATATATTCAGGCAGAGGTATCTTACCCAACATAGTCAAGTCATTTTAGAAAGAGGTGCCACCAGGTCAAACGATTTCTCTATTCTATTATCCAATTTCTATGTTTTTAGAGCTCCCTTTACCTTCACTACTTACTTTGGTGTTTATGGATTTTTTGTTTTTGTGTCTAGGAATCAATATTCAGGCAGTACTGAGAAAGCTGCTTATAAAGGCTTGTTATGGAGAATAAATGAAACTAGGGATGATGGGAATGTTATTTTTTCAAGTGTTCAAGCAATGTTTATGTTTAGTATTATGGAAAACCATCAAACTTTTTGCATGGCCAGGGCAAAGAACAAAGAGCAGTGTCCATGTTAACCAGTCAAAATCCATTTTTCCTGACCTGGCTTCTGTTAAGTGAATTCTGGTTGGTTGCTATGGGTTAGTAAATGTACTTTCTGCTCTCCCTTTTGTACTTTTCAATAAAGCTTGCATATCCTTTAATTCCTGCCAGACTATGAAAGCGATATCAGGCGTATTAGAATTCCAGTTAATTGCTTTTACTGTACTGGGTCTGAATTCCAAAGCTCTGCATGAAAATGTGCAACACATACCCCTTGTACCTGTCCAATGTATACCAAAAAGGTACACAAGCCATGGAAAAAACATAGAATACTATACATAAACATTTAACCTATTATATACATATAATAACATACAAATTAAAAACAAACCAAACTGTTGCTTTCCTTGATATATTATGGTGTTAAGCATTTACCATTTAGGCTTTGGAGTGGTGTGAGCAGCACCATGGACCAATGGCCATTGAAAACATTCTTTGTTTTCAAAATTTACAAACCTGCAGAGAAATAAACTGAAGCCCAATGCTTTTTTTTATGAACATGTTCTTCGTAATAAAGATTAAAGCACAGCTCTGAGGATGGATTATATTTCGTAGAGTTTTTTTTCCCCCCTCATTGAAACAGCTGCATGCAGTATCAGATAATTCACAATATTTGGAAGTTAAAATGCTTAAATATCCCCTATATTGCCACAATATTCTCTATGCTGCTGAAAGGCTATATGGTTCTTAGAACTTCAGTGGTTTTACAAGTGAACACCTGCAGAAATATTTGTCCAACATTTTTTATGCCTACTTAGCAATATTGCAAACACTAACAGACATTACAGTGTACTGTATCTGCTGCAATTCATTAGTGCCTCTGCTCAGCCATAAGCAGATGTTTTACCCTATTGCAGATTCCATGTTTGCTTTAAAATGCTTCAGTCAAGGAAAAAGCGAAGAACTTTTACCATATCAAAATATAGCATTCAAAGCTCACGTCTAAGCCACATTAAAATATATGCTGAGTAAACGGTAAAGTTAGATGACTCAAACACAGTGTTGGCCACACACAGAGTATTTGATTTCCCTGATTAAGTCTTGTGATCAATGAACATAACTTATTCAAGGTTTATCTGGAAGCAACAGGAAACAAATGTGCTTGAGTGAAAGGCAATCTCCAATGTACTGTAGTACTATATTGGCATTAGTCTGTGTGAATGCCAAAGTCAACTATATATATATATATATATATATACATATATATATATATATATATATATATATATATATATATATATATATATATATATATATATATATACCTTTTTACATTGTGAGTATTTTATTAGAACAGGGACCTTTATTGTGATTAAGATACATAGTAGATAGATAGTCAGCTACAGTACTTATCTCTAAAATAGTTTCATTTAGAAGGCTATGTGCAAAGGCCAAGGTGCATTTAATTCATGTTATATACCATTTGCTCCCCACTGGAAATTACATTTTATCCAGATGACAAATGCTGTCAACAGCGGATGACCCTGAGAAGCTACAATTAATCTCTAAACCCTTTCACTCATAACCAGATGCAGCTTACACTTACAAATATTATAGCACATTAAGATGTACTCTCCTGCCAATTTATGAATGGGAATCAATGCAAACAACTGTAGAGAAAGCGGCCCGAATTACAAGCACAACACACATCAGAGGAAGACAAGAATTCCACCAATACATATTTATTTCAGTTTTATGGACAAATGATAGCAGCTTCAAATTTAGTCAGTGCAGTTATGTGTCTGTATGACAAATGAAGCGTTCCGAGAAGCTATATATCTTCCAAGCTTTTCAGATCATCAGCAAAGTGTAATATTCACATTAGCGTTAGGACAACTTCTTTACTGAGCCTTATTCTACATGGCAACTTCGATTACAAGCCTTCTAGTGTGGAAACAACCGCTTAAAAAAAAAAAAATGTAAACCCTTATCAAAGTTGCCTATAAAAAGAGTGCTATAATAAATCCGGATGAGTTACTCCATGCAGTCTTTAATTCTAAATATGTCAACTATTGTGTTTTATACATTGCATCCTATATTTATGTAAGTGTACGCTTATGACTTTAGATAGATTCTATGTGTGTTTTTGATGTTTGATTCCCATGTGGGGATTAACAGCACTACTTCAAGAATAACCAACCTGCCACAGGTCTTCCATATCAAGTCAATCTCTACGATTTACAGCATTGCTAAAATATTCTAATAAGCAAAACTTTTCTTGGTTTTGTTTTTAATAAGCAAAACTGCCTTTATCTTTTGTATGTTGTTACTTCCTGCATTTAATTTATGCTCAAATGTTATTATGACAAATTGCTTTTGAATATCACATATAGGGTATAAAAAGTCACCAAAATCCCATACAGATTGAAAATTGACGTTAATAAAAGGAAGAGTTGGAAGCAAAAGCATGTAGCACTGACATTCCTACATTATATACTGGACATGAAACCTTTAATAATGGAATTGTCATCTCACATAACATCAAATATAGCCTATTCCCTTTTACCAACCATTATAACGGTTTGCCAAGAAAAAAGTAACTGCCTTAACAAGCCTGCCAACTGCATTCAACAGTTAAAGCCTTGTGTAACCAGTTTAGTAACTCTCTGAATGATGTTAACCCTCTGTTCAATCTTTTACAGTACGCTTGCTCATGTCATTTGTTAATGGCATGCAATGATGGAAATCATGATAATCCGTGAAAACAATCCCAGTGTAGCCAACACAAGTCAAATTACTCTCATACACTAGAAGTACAGTTTTGATGGCGGGTCATAGATCATCTTAAGATTCCAAGCTGTTTACACAGATAACGATCGTATTACAGCCTCCGGCGCAAAAAAAAAATCAAACAATCTGCAACAGTTTCCAAGAATTTATTTTCTGCCGGAAAAAAAATCGAAAAAAAAATCCTTAAAATAGCTGCACTTGATTTTGCAAGCACACGCTGAACCTTTCCTAGAACTTTGAACTTAAGGTGCTTGTAGTTGTTGAGTATTTATTTCACCTGTGTAAGACCAGATGATAAAAACACAATGAAGTGTTACAGTGAAAGACAATACTCAGCATGACCTCATTTTCACCTCCGTGCACCTCAAGTGTGTAATTATTTATGAAGTTAACCTCTTCTTGTCCATGGGGCTTGGCACTGTAAGTGAACTAGTTGGTCAGCCTGGGGACAGTACAGACTACAAAAGCTTTGTCTTGGCTCCTAACAGGTTATGAATGGTCCTCGTGTCCTGTGCATCACATGCTTATCATTTTTTAAGGCACAGCTACATTCTTCGACCTGGACCCTTTCACTGCTCTCTATGAGCTCATGTTATTAAACAGGCAGTTTAGTATACAGTACTATAGAGGACATACTGTGTATGATACAAGTTGGCTAACACATAAAAGGCTTTTGCTCCCCAACCCCCTATGGCTGAACAGCTTAAACAATAGACTAGTATTGAGTCTTTCCACTCAAAGGCTCCTCTTCTAATGTGCTTAGAAAAGCAGCAAGCACCAGTGGGGAAAGTTTTGCTGCCAGTAAAATTGATCATAAAACTTGGAATGGCCCTTCGTAGGGTTTGCGAAAAGACATAAAGATGAATCATGGCTGTCACTTATTAGAACATACGCTTGCTTATATTTATAGTTGCTTTCTTCTTTTTTTTTAACCCTTCGGTCTGCGTCCACTTTGCAATACTTTAAAGGTTTATGGTAACTCCATAACGCGCAAGCATGTCTGTAAAGACTTTATGAGAGTTAACAGATGTGGATGTGTTCAAGTGACTTTGTATAAATGTTTGCAATTATTTCTCCTGGCATGAAAATAATATTTATTAGCGCCATAAGTTTTGAAACAATGCCGAGTGTCGCAACGGCAAACAGTTAAAAGTCGTCATGTAAATATTAATTCCCGTAAACACTAATGACAGATTCATGTTTTCTTGTGACAATAAAAAGGGCTGTCACATTCCGATGTAAATCCCCCACTTAGCTCATGAGATCCCATAACAGTGTCACTCTAGTTGTAGTCACATATCCGGTTCAAGGAGGACAGTGGGGAAAACTATCGTAGATTTTCACCTTTATAGGAATATGACATGACTTGAGCATGAGGTTTTAATAGCATGTGCTTTACTAATCTTTATCTCCGTAGCCAATCATAAGGTGGAAAAATCCCAGTGTATCTCATTGGATTAAACTGCGTTACTGGCATCCACAAGCATCATCTCTAGCAGGACTGGAGCACAATAAAAAAAAAAAAAAAAAAAAAATGTGTTGTAATTCAGGGCACTGGTGGAGGGACTAAGAATAATGTCATTTCCCACAGCGTTGAAACATAAAGTGGCAAAAAAAAAAAAAAAAAAATAAAAAAAAAAAAAAATCCAGCTTGCTTTATCAGATCAGCACATTCCTTATGAAAATTAGCAACACATCATTAAGAAATTCAAAGTGATTGCAAATGCATGACTTATGCAGGGTGAAGTGGAAATGTCTGAAAGCACAAATCACTCCCTAAAAACTCTGTAGCCTGGAGCAACTACAGGATGAGAGATGGGCTTTTTTATTATTTTTTTTTATTCCCCCTCTACTCTCTTGTCGCTGTACACACAAGAACAATGTGGCATTAATGCAGCATGGCACAGTTCTAGATCTGTCAGATAACTGGCTCTGTACTTACATTCTGTCAGAAACTAGCAAACGGCTATCGACCATCATATCAGGAAGAAAATCCAGCTTGAATGAAGAAGTCATGTTCTTGCTTCTGCACGCCGTTCTGCTCTGGCAAATAAGAATGTTTCTCTGCTTGTCTGATTCAACAACAGTGTTGGCCAAGAGACAGGCAGGGACAGGTGCGGGAGGCCTCCCCAAGGCAGCAGCCAGAGCCGGCAGTTGTCACATTCTCTCCCCCTCTTGTTTTCCTCCAATCCCTTCTGAAATCTACTGCTGAGGCAACTGTCTATAGAGGACCAGGTGCTGAAAGCAGAGGCGGAGCTCCCTTCCTACTGCAGCTTCATTTAACCCCTCCATGGCTCCCGTCCTTTTATCACCAGTGCATTAAGACTTCCACTTCATTACACAAGTGTGGAGGGCCTATAGGAGAGCAGTGCATTGCAGAAAATGATCTGTACAGAGCACTGAAGGGACTTACACATATGTTCTGTGTATGGGCTTGTGCAATAGAAGCAGAGAGAGTGATCCATTAACCCTTTCGGCTATGCTGGCCCAGTCTTTATCTCTGCTAAGTTGTACGATGGCATGTTAACTATTTGTGCTCACGTAATCAAGTTACTGGGCAGAGCAGGCTAAAAATAAGTATTGCATTAAATATTGAACTGTACATTAGTTTATGTTTATAAAATATTGATTATTATTATCGTTACTATTGTTATTAAAAAATAACGCCAACATTTTCTGTAGCGCTGTATAAAGGGTGCAAATACATGTAACAAAAATGGAACTGTATATGCCACTTTAAACGGTTAAAGTATTGATTATAGCTAATATTAATAAATACCACCAACATTGTCTGTAGCGCTGCGTAGAATGTTTTCAAAGGCTATAAATAAGTGTTGAAGCAAAAAATGAAACTTTATATTATGTTAAACATATAAAGTATTGATGATGATGATTATTATTATTATTATAATACACGATTTATAGCGCCAACAGTTTACGCAACGCTTTACAATGTAGAGGGGGACAACACAATTACAGTACAGTTAAATACAGAAGGAACAAGAGGGCCCGGATCGTAGAGCTTACATTCTAAAGGGAGGGGGTAGTGGTACAAAAGGTAATAGATGGGGTTTAATGATTATTATTATTATTATTATTATTTTTAATAAATGTCACCAACATTGTCTGTAGTGCTGTGTAGAGTGTTTGCAAAGGCTATAAATAAGTGTTGTTGCAAAAATGAAACTCTATATTGTGTGATACATATTGATGATGATTATTATCTTTTATTATTAATAAATATCAACAACATTGTCTGTAGCGCTGCATAGAGTGTTTGCAAAGGCTATAAATAAGTGTTGTTGCAAAAATAAAATTCTATATTACTGTATGTTCTACATATAAAGTATTGATGATGATTATGATGATGATGATGATGATGATGATGAGGATGATGATGACGATTATTATTATTATCTTTTATTATTAATAAATATCAACAACATTGTCTGTAGCGCTGCATAGAGTGTTTGCAAAGGCTATAATTAAGTGTTGTAGCAAAAATGAAACGCTATATTATGTTATACATATAAAGTATTGACGATGTGGATGATGATGATTATTATTATTATTATTATTATTATTATTATTATTATTATTAATAATAAATGTCACCAACGTTTTCTTTAGTGCTGTACAAAGTGTTTGCATGTGCTACAGGCTATAAGTGTTGTAATAAAAATGTTAACTGTATGGATACATATAAAGTATTGATTATTATTAATATTAATAAATATCACATACATTGTCTGTAGTGCTTTGTAAAGTATTTGAAAAGGCTATAAATATGTGTTGTAGGAAAAAAATCTGTATATTTCATGTAACTGTATATTATATTACATATACAGTATTGATTATATTGATAGTGATGATGATTATTAATAATAATAATAATAATAATAATTATCACCAACATTTTCTGTATTGCTGTACAAAGTGTTTGCACAGACTACAGGCTTTAAGTGTTGGAATAAAAAAGTAACTGTATATTACTTGATACATATAAAGTATTGATTACTATTAATAATAATAAATATATCACAAACATTGTCTGTAGCGCTGCATAATGTGTTTTCCAAGGCTATAAAATAAGTGTTAAAGCAAACAATTAAATGTATATTACTATATACATATAAAGTATCGACGGTAATGATGATGATTATTATTAAATATCACCCATACTGTTTGTAGCGCTGTGTAAAGTGTTTTACAAGGCTAAAAATAGTGTAAGTATTGTACCAATAATTGAACTGCATATTACTTTATACATATAAAGTATTGATGATGATGATAATTATTAATAAATATCACCAACATTTTCTGTAGCGCTGTGCAAAGTGTTTTGCACAGGCTATAGGTTATACGTGCTGTAATAAAAATGTGAATATATATTACATAAAACATATAATGTACTGAATATTAATAATATTAAGAAATATTACCTCCATTTTCTGTAGCGCCGTACAAAGAGTTTGCACAGGCTACAAAAATAAGTGTAATAAAAATGTAACTGTATATTGCTTGATACATATTGAATATTGATTATAATTAATATTAATACAAATTTTTGCAGCACTTTATAATGTGTTTGCCAGGGTAAAAATAAGTTTTGTAACAAAAATGGAACTGTATATTGCATTCAAAGTATTGATGATTATTATTAATAACAATTAATTAATATTACTTTATACATTCAAAGTATTGATGATTATTATTAATACATATTAATTAATATTAATACCGCTGCACAAAGTGTTCGCACAGGGTACAAATAAGTGTTGTAACAAAAATGTAACTGCATATTACTTTATACATTTAAAGTATTGATTATTATTGTCTGTATTATTATTATTATTATTATTATTATTATTATTATTATTAATATTAATAATAAATAACGCCAAAAAAATTCCGAATCCCTATATAAAGTTATTGCAAAGGCTATAAGTAAGTGTTTTAACGCATTGTGCCAGTACAGTAGTTTATATGTAGGAAGTAATTATTATTAACTATTTCCGTTCATTTAAAGACCACATTATCAGGTTACCAGTACAACTGTTTACACAGGCTATACATAAGTGTTGTAATAAAAATGAAGCTGTACATTCATTTATACATGTAAAGTGCCTTTATTGCAATTATTAATAATAAATAACACTAACATTTTCTATAGCGCTGTATAAAGTGTTTGCAAATGATATAAATAAGTGAAATAAAAACGTAACTGTGCATTGCTTTATACATATAAAGCATTGATTATTATTATTATTATTATTATTATTATATTTATTAATAATAATAATAATAATAATAATACATAACACTAACATGTTCTGTAGCACTATATGAAGTTTTTATAAGGATAATAAGCTCTTTAGTGATAATGATAATACGTATTATTATCATTATTATAATAAAAATTATTATTTAACTATTTGAATTCATTTAAAGCCTACTTTAATAAGTTGCCAGTAAGGCGGTTTGCGCAGGCTAAAATTGGTGCTGTATGAAGAATTTATTATTAATATTATTTATTGTTATTAACTATTTCTGTTCATTTAAAGCACAACTCCGGGAAAGTAAAAATCCTCCCTTGCAGTGGGGTTGCTGCAAAGGTTAAATGATCTTTTGGGTTTAGGAATGGAAAAAGCAGTTTTACTTACCCAATCCTCCACCCCCCTCCCCCCCAGCAGCTGGAACTCCCCAACGCTCTAGCGGCGGACTGTTACTCTATGTCCTCACAGTGCAGGTATATGGATCCTGCATTGGTCTTGATCAGGGGTCTCCAAACTGCGGCCCGGGGGCCAGATGTGGCCCCCTGCTTGCCTTTATCTGGCCCTTGGGGCACTATTCTTCCTACTGATACCAATGATGGGACACTATTCCTCCCACTGATACCAATGATAAGACACTATTCCTCCCACTGATACCAATGATGGGACACTATTCCTCCTCTTGAGGCCAGGACATTTTCTGGCCCCACTGGCCACAGTCCGGTCCCCTGAGGTCTGAATAACAGAAAAGTGGCCCTTTGTTTAGGAAGTTTGGCGACCCCTGGTCTTGATAAACTCAGAGGACCTGTGACCACCAGGGCATAAGGGAAAAGCAGTTGGGAGACTGATCGCAAAGGAGCCTGCAGGAGCAGGGGATCCTCCTCTCCCCTCACTAGCTGGAACTCCCCAACGCTCCAGGAGTGGACTGTTACTCTGTATCCTCACAACCAGTGCAGGTATATGGATCCTGCATCAGGCCTCGTACACGCGGCCGAGGAACTCGACGTGCCAAACACATCGAGTTCCTCGGCCAGTTCAGCACTGAAGCCGCCGAGGAGCTCGGCGGGCCGAGAGCTCCCATAGAACAACGAGGAAATAGAGAACATGTTCTCTATTTCCTCGCCGAGCTCCTCGTCGGCTTCCTCGGCCGAAAGTGTACACACGGCCGGGTTTCTCAGCAGAATTCAGCCAGAAACTCGGTCGGAAGCTGAATTCTGCCGAGGAAACTGGTCGTGTGTACGGGGCCTCAGACTTGATAATGTCAGAGGACCGGCGAAACACCAGGACATAAAGAAGAAGCGGCTGGAGGACTGATTGCAGAGAAGTCTGCAGGAGTGGGGGATCAAATAAGAATTTATTTTTTCTTATTTCCCTAGACCAAAATGAGCATTTAACCCTTGCAGTGTGGGGGGGCAGTCATTCCTCCTCGTTTTTGTGGATGAAGGAATATGTTTTTTGTTTTTTGTTTCAGGCCTGCTGCTAACAAATACACTAACAATGTATAGTCAGCTTAAAGGGGTTGTAAAGGTTTGTTTTTTATTTTCTAAATAGGTTCCTTTAAGCTAGTGCATTGTTGGTTTACTTACCTTTTCCTTCGATTTCCCTTCTAAATGTTTTTTTAGTTTGTCTGAATTTCTCACTTCCGGTTTCTCCTCAGTAAGCTTGCCCCTATCATCCGAGGTGTTCTGGCTGGGGGTTAGTCATCCAGAGCAGCTTACTGAGGAGGAACAGGAAGTGAGAAATTCAGACAAAGAAAAAAAAAACATTTAGAAGGGAAATGGAAGGAAAAGGTAAGTGAACCAACAATGCACTAGCTTAAAGAACCTATTTAGAAAATAAAATACGAACCTTTACAACCCCTTTAAGCCCTGTAACAAAAAATGTAACTGTACATTGCTGTATGCATATAATGTATTGATTATCTTTATTAATATTAAAAAATAACACCAACATTTTCTACAGCGTTGGCTTTGAATAAGTGTGGTGCCACATGTAGAGTAGTTTATATACTGTATAGGACGAAATTATGATTATTATTACCAATATACAACACCAACATCTGCAGCACTTCACGTTAAGATGCGCAGCAGATATGACATATATATAAATAGGAATACAAAAAGAGCTTGCAATCACATGCACTCTTATGCTTAAGACTTGAATTTTGCGTTGTTGTTCCATTAAGTGTGTGTATGTATATGTGTGCGTGGGTGTGCGTGCGTGGGTGTACACATACACATAAAATGTGCAAATTACGCTGAGAGCCATTTAAAACGTTTCGATTTTAGACCAGACAATATTGTTTTTACATGCTTGTACAGACTTGGCCAATAAAGCCGATTCGGATTCTTATAGCAACCAGCACAGACATTCAGTACACTTAGCGTGTGTATAGAATAATAGCTCTGTATTGTTATAAGCAGATACATAGCTAAATCCCTTGTGTGATAAAAGGACCGAATACACACTTGTGCCAATGGGTAGTGCTTGGTGGTTAGCATTTGTAAAGTAAAGGATGGTAAAGCAGGGAATGATATCAGTAGAATCACATAACCTAAAAATTGACATCAATATTGTAAAAAAAAAAGTGTTAAATACTTTTTTAAGTGATTTGTAGTAACAGAAACTGCACTGCTGTATCGCTGCGATCAGCGCTGCTTAAATAGGTGCACAATCAAAGTCACAGCAGGTGCAGCTGTCAATCATTCTATGGCAGGGCAGAACAGGAGGGCATATTGGCGTGAGAACAGGACTGCAGACACCCACTGTGCTGGCACAGCACCCCGTTGTTCCCAGTCTGGGAAGGGACACACATGCTGACAACTCTACCATGGGATTAGCAATCAATGGTTAACGTTGTGAGCCCAACACAGAAAGCAAGGTTGGCGAAATTACCAGATATTTATAAGCACAATGGCAATAATAAGAACATATGAAATATGATATTTAAAATGTATCTAAATCTTGGAACAAAAATGTAGCAAAGTGTAACTTACAGTATTGCAGCTTATCAGTCCTTAAAGTGGATGTAAACCCCCATTTTTTTTATGTCACAATGTAGAGAATAAAATTTACTATCACCTGTGCCCAGTCTTGCCACACAGAGTTAATCCATCTCTGAGCAATCCTCTTTTATTGTTCAGTGAAAATTAACAGACTTCCAGATAAAAACCTGTCTAAATAAAAAGTCCTTTCCGTCCCCTTGCTTCGAGTGATATAGATTACCTCTCACAATGAACTGTGGATCACCCCCCATATTATGAAAAACATCCAGGAATGTGCATGTGTCCAAGCTAGTGCACGAGATATGAAAAAACCCTGTCACTCGAAGCAAGGGGACGGAAAGGACTTTTTATTTAGACAGGTTTTTATCTGGAAGTCTGTTAATTTTCACTGAACAATAAAAGTGGATTGCTCAGAGCTGGATTAACTATGTGTGGCAAGACCCCTTTCACACTGAGATGGTTTTCAGGCATTTTAGCACTAGAAATAGCACCTATAAAGTGCCCGAAAACCACCTACCATTTATTTCAGTGTGACTTTTCACAATGAGACGGTGCGCTTGCGGGACATTAGGAAAAGTCCTGCAAGCAGCATCTTTGGGGCAGTTTGGGAGCTCTGTATACAAAACGCCCTGCCCATTAAAATTAATTGGCAGTGCTTCCAAAGCGCCTGAAAAGCGATTTGGAAGCGCAGCATCACAGGTGATTTTAAACCCTTTTTTGGGGTTAAACGATCCCGCTTAAGGCCTGAAAAGAGCCACTTTAAAAGTGCTAAAGCTCTGCTAAAATGAGCGGTAATGTAGCGCTAATGCAGCCATTACCCCAGTGTGAAAGTGGTCTTAATCTGCTTTCACACTGCTCTATTGAAAACATTAATTAAAAAATGCAGGATGCGTATCTGATGAATTATCTGGTTGCCTGATACCCATCATGCACCTGTGAAACATGTACATGTCACTCAAAAAAACTACTGCTGTGCATTTTTAACATGTATCAATGCATTTCTAAAGCGTTTTCCATTCACTTCAATGGGGAGGTGTGTTTTTGGTTTTTATACACCAAAAATGCAGCAAACGGGACTTTTTAAAAACTCAACTGAAGCACAACTGACCGGTGTGAAGAGGATTCGAAGCAATGCATTTTCCTTCCACGTTTTTTTTTTAAACTGATCAAAAACTGGTCAGTGTAAAAGGACCCTAAGGCTAGTTCACACTTGCATGGGTGGTTGTGGGTGCAGGGCAACCTGTAAATCACACCTGTTCCTGCACACACCGCCAAACCACGCGGCCTTTGCAGACATGGGGCTGCCATTTATTCTTAATGGCATTCCCATGCATCTGAAATTGCAGCGCATTTTCAGTTGTGGGAAATCATATGGTGCTGGCATTTTAAAAAAGGTACAGGGACCTTTTTCCTGCAAGAAATGCATGCACAGCAACCCATTCAAATGAATGACGTGCCTCATAGAGAACCTAGACTTAGGGGTTGACTTACTAAAGCCTCGTACACATTCAACCCAGCAGACCTGAACAAAAAAATAACTGACAGCTCGAGAGGAGCCGATGTACTAACTATCTGAAGTTAGTACAGCTATCTCCCTTGCTGTTCTATTGTGTTTGGACAGAACACTCCAGTAAGCGCTCTGAGGCCTCATACACACGACCGAGGAACTCGTCGTAAATAAAACATCGTTTTCCTCGACGAGTTCCTTGTCAGGCTTGTGGAGAAACTTGACAAGCTTTCTTTGCGTACACACTGTCAAGACCAAATCTCCTCGTTCTCAAACGCGCTGATGTACAACACATACGACGGCAAGGGAAGTTCGATTCCACTGGCACAACCCTTGGAGTTGCTTTTGCTAATCTCATGTTACTGCGTGTTAAGTAAAGATTTGGTAAGAGACAATTTGCACTTTTCAGTCTGTTACAGCGTGACAAATGTGCTATCTCCATTACAAACACTACTTTTACCGAAGGTGCGCTCCCATCTCATACTTTATTCTGAGCATGCGCGGGTTTCTTAGCATACACACGAACGTGTTTCTCGTCGAAAACCAGCCCGACGAGGAAATTGAGACTCCCGACAAGGAAAAAGAGACCTCTCTTTTTTTCTCGTCGAGTTCCTCGACAGTTTCCTCATACACATAACCGTTTTCCTCTGCAAAAAAGCTCTGCCACCATGTTTCTTGATGGATTCTGTCGAGGAAAACGGTTGTGTGTACGAGGCCTTAGCCATTAGCTGAGAGTGCTAATCAGGAGCTGATTGGCAAACCTATTTCAGTCTTGGACCGACTGCAGTACACACGGGCCAAATGTCGGACTGTTTCTATTAAACCGGGCGATGCCGTCTGACATTTGGTCCTTGTGTACTAGGCTTACCTGGAAAGTGCAAAATCTAGTACAGCTGTGCATTGTGACCAATCAGCTTCTAACTTCAGCTTTACCAAAAAAAATAAAAAAAATAACTGGAAGTTGATTGGTTTCTATGCTGAGCTTCACCAGATTTTTCACTCTCAAGTTTTAGTATATCTCCCCCCTACATTTGTTTTTTTATTTTAGTTTTTTTATCGTTTTGTAAGCCCTCTTAATCCTGCTACTAACACACTTCCTTTCCTAGGGTGACAAAACACTCACTGTTTCTAAGGAGGAGCAATGTTGTCACTCTAGTACAGGATTACAGAATACTTTCCATATTTCTCTTCTTCGTGATTTGGAAAATGGGTTGCATTTTGTAGTTCACATGGAACACTGGGAGTATTGTAATAAAGAGTACAGCACAGGGAGAGAGCATAGACCTCAGCTTAAAATATTTCTGGCAGGATCAACATGCATTTAAACATCTATAAGAAAACACTTTTAATGGTATATTTAAAGTGTATGCACATTCTAAATGCATTTTCTTTTTTTTTTCCTTTTGGTCTGCTGAAGCTCATTCCCCAAGAAAACAAAAAACTCTTCCATTGCACTGAAAGGGTTAAATGATCATTTATGTCTAGGGGACTAAAAAGCAGTTTAACTTACCTGATCCTTTGCACCCCTCCACAGACGGTGCTCCCCCATGCTCAGGAGCCGCCGGTCATGGCACGTGCCCTCTAACAATGGCACAAGCAAGCCGTTCCTTCAGTGCGCATGTGCCGATGCCTTCGACAGCAGGGTATACAGTAAATATCTCCTAAACGGTGCAAGTTTAGGAGATATTTACAGTACCTTTAACCACTTGCCGTCGCCGCACCGTCATAATACGTCCACAAGGTGGCTCTCCTAGGCGAGATCACGTATTATGACGTCCTACCTTTTAGCCGCCACTAGGGGCGCACGCGCGCCGCCGGAGGCGCGCGCACGCGCCCCCCGCTCGCCCCCGACTCCCGTGCGTGTGCCCGGCGGGCGCGATCGCCGCCGGGCACACGCGATCGCTCGGTACAGAGCGGGGAACGGGAGCTGTGTGTGTAAACACACAGCTCTCGTTCCTGTCAGCAGGGGAAATGCTTTTCTTCGGTTCATACACTGTATGAACCGAGGATCAGTGTTTCCCCTAGTGAGGCCACTCCCCCCCCCCACAGTAAGAACACACCCAGGCATACTTAACCCCTTCCCCGCCCCCTAGTGTTAACCCCTTCACTGCCAGTGGCATTTTTATAGTAATCTAATGCATTTTTATAGCACTGATCGCTATAAAAATGCCAATGGTCCCAAAAATGTGTCAAAAATGTCCGAAGTGTCCGCCATAATGTCGCAATACCAAAAAAAAAATCGCTGATCGCCGCCATTACTAGTAAAAAAAATATTAATAAAAATGCCATAAAAATACCCCCTATTTTGTAAACGCTATAACTTTTGCGCAAACCAATCAATAAACGCTTATTGCGATTTTTTTTTTACGAAAAATATGTAGAAGAATACGTATCGGCCTAAACTGAGGAAAAAAAATGTTTTTTTATATATTTTTGGGGGATATTTATTACAGCAAAAAGTAAAAAATATTCATTTTTTTCAAAATTGTCGTTCTATTTTTGTTTATAGCGCAAAAAATAAAAACCGCAGAGGTGATCAAATACCACCAAAAGAAAGCTCTATTTGTGGGAAAAAAAGGACGCCAATTTTGTTTGGGAGCCACGTCGCACGACCGCGCAATTGTCTGTTAAAGCGACGCAGTCCCGAATCGCAAAAAGTACTCTGGTCTTTGGGCAGCAATATGGTCCGGGGGGTAAGTGGTTAAGTAAGCCTTATTATAGGCTCACCTGTAGGTACAATTAAAGAGGAACTTTACTTCCTCTTTAAGTGGCTGAAAGGTAGCACATAAAAGGCGTTAGGCCCCTTTCACACGTGCAGACCGTTCAGGTCCGCCTCTCAGTTTTTTTTGCCGAGGAAAACGATTGTGTGTATGTTTTTCATCGAGAAAACTGTCGAGGAACTCGACGAGAAAAAAAGAGAACAAGTTCTCTTTTTCCTCGACAGGAGTCTCAATTTCCTCGTCGTGTTCCTCGTCAGGCTGTTTTTCGGCGAGAAACACGTTCGTGTGTATGCTAAGAAACCAGCGCATGCTTAGAATAAAGTATGAGACGGGAGCGCATATTCGGTAAAAGTAGCGTTTGTAATGGAGATAGCACATTTGTCACGCTGTAAGAGCCGGTTCACACTGGGGCGACTTGGGATCCGACTTGAAGTCGCCTCAAGTGGTCCCAAGTCGCGCTGTCGAGAAAAACAGTGCAAGTGAATGGGAGCGGTGTTAATACACACGACTCGAGACGCTCCGACTTCAAAAGAAGTTCCTGTACTACTTCAATCCGACTTGTAGGCGATTTGTACCCATTGATTTCAATGGAAGTCGCCTCCAAGTCTGATCCAAGTCTGATCACTGTCTTAACTGAAGCGACTTTCCAGGAAGATAACATACATTTCTCAGGCAAACCTCTCCCTCCCCCTCCCTCCCCTAGAGCTGATTGTTGTTTGATTGGCCACTGGAAAGTCTCCTGTCCTGGAGACGACTTCAAGTCGTGTTGTAAATCACCCCAGATCGCCCTGTGGTTAATGCTCAAGTCATGTCAGAGTCGCCTCTGAAAGTCGCGCTGGAAGTCGTGTCGCCCTAGTGTGAACCGACTCTAACAGTCTGACAAGTGCAAATCGTCTCTTACCAAACTTTTACTTAACACGCAGTAACATGAGATTAGCAAAAGCAGCCCGAGGGTTGTGCCAGTGGAATCGAACTTCCCCTGCCGTTGTATGTGTTGTACGTCACCACAATTGAGAATGAGGAGATTTGGTCTTGACAGTGTGTACGCAAAGAAAACTTGTCAAGTTTCTCCACAAGCCTAACAAGGAACTCGTCGAGGAAAACAATGTTTCATTTACGACGAGTTCCTCGGTCGTGTGTACGAGGCCTTACATACACTTTACTGTGACTAAAGAATAGAGTCTTTTATTTTTTAGGTTTACATATCCTTACCAGTGGGCAGATCCGTATGCTTCATTCTGGCATGCAGTCAGTGCTCCAAGGCATTTGGTATTTGGTTTCAGGTCTAATTGCTCACAATAAACAAGCAACGCTCCATACATTCACATGTATTATAATGCTTTGTATCTACAGTATGTTTAGGGTCTGTTAGGCTGGCCATAGAGGGATAGAATTTCAAACAAAATTCACAGGAAGAGTCAGAACATTCTCAGAACATTTGTTTGTTGTTTGAAAAATGCGCTTTTAACATTTTATTTTGGAATGAATGAACTTTACCAAATGAAAACCACATATACTCTTATGCCGCGTACACACAATCATTTTTCGGCATGTAAAAAACAATGTTTTTCAGCATCTAGAAAAAACGTAGTTTTTTCCAACTTCATCAATAAAACAACGTTGCCCACACGATCGTTTTTAAAAAATGCTCTAGCAAAGCGCGGTGACGTACAACACATACAACTGCACTATTAAGGGGAAGTTCCATGCAGATGACGCCACCCTTGGGGCTGCTTTAGCTGAGTTTGTGTTAATAAAAGACGATTTGCGATTTTCTGTCTGTTACAGCGGGATGAATGTGCTTGCTCCATTACGAACGGTAGTTTTACCAGAACAAGCGCTCCCGTCTCATAACTTGCTTCTGGGCATGCGCAGATTTTTAACGTAGTTTTAGCCCACACACGATAATTTTTTACAACCCGAAAAACGTTTTTTCTGTTGTTTTTCAGAACCCAAAAAATTATGTGAAGCCCACAGACGATCATTTTAAATTACATTTTTTAAAAACGTTGTTTTTTTCATCCTGAAAAACGATCACGTGTACGCGGCATTAGAAATCTCTTCAATCAAGGAAAATTTTCCAACTTGCTCCTTCAAATTTTCATCGGGGTCGAAAAGGAACCTGGATTTCATCCATTAATGATTGTAAAAACAAATAGGCTTTCTTATGCTGATCATAGACAGATTGAAATTGAACAGGACAAATTTCTATCCATCTATGGGCAGGCTGGTTGTACTGAAGTCCATCTACTGACCAACTTCAGTACAAGCAGCCTGTGGAACTTTTCTCAATGGATCATTGCCAGCGGCTATAGCCACCATCAATGGTCATTATATTTTTCATATATGCATTAACTGTAGTGAGCGCATCACCATCAATATAGCAGCTGGCACGCAAGGTGACTGTACAATACCTTGTGATTAAAATATAAATATTAAATGTGCAGCGCTTAATAAAATTGTAAAAATATATATCCTAAGCAATAAATAAAAAAATAAAAATGTATAGTGAAGTGAGTTATATGCAACTGTGAAAAAGTCCATAACATTTAGTAATAATATGGAGGGCCTACATACTGATGTCACGCGGCCAGGCCCACGTCTTTGGAGAGGCAGCAGCCATTGTAAGTCTGTTTGGCTTGTTTTTAAATGCCGCAGCACATATACATGCATTTTGAATACCTTTACAATAAATACTACACTATATATGCTTTTTTGGGCTCCTGGTTGGTGAGCTTTCTTGCACTTAAACTAAGGCCTCATGCACACAGCCAGGGCTCCTGCCAGGAACAAGCAGTGTTAAAAACGTGCTGTTAGCAGCGTTTCTGAATAGCGTTTATGGGCATTTTATGGGCGCTTTTTGCCCTTTTTTCATTAAAACAAACCCTTTAATGTAAAAACGCCTAAAAAACCCAAATGGGGATTAATGCGGCTAACAGCTCGTTAGCAGCGTTGAGGGACGTTTTTCGTTTTTACAGCTCAACAGGCACTGCTCCTGGATGCACAGGCTGTCGTTTTTTTCCACTGCCCCTAAACGCTTTTGCCACAAAACACCTGTGTGCAGAAAGAACAGTTTTTATTTTATAAAAGTACATGCAGAACACTGGGCAGACCACTAGGGACAAAGGGGGTGTTTATTTTTTACATACAGTACTGTAATCTGTAAGATTACAGTATACTGTATGTATTGTGTTTATTTACTTTTTTAAATTTGGCGCCGTTCTCCGCACCCCGTGCGTCGTAACGGCGCAGGGAATGGAGATCGGCGGTACATAGGCACTGTGTGAATCGAGCGAGGACGCCGCTCGCTCACACAGTGGAGAGGCATCACAGGATCCAGGGACAAGGTAAGTAAACCAAGCCTGTGGATGCTGCGAGGCGATCCCGAGTCTGGCTCGGGGATACCGCTTTTGGTATTGAAATCTTACCCCGAGCCAGACTCGGGAATACCGCAATGTCTTTGGTGAGCGCATAGTACACCTATAGATCACGTATTGATGGACTTATTTTTTCACAGTTGCATATAACTCACTTCTCTATTACCACTAATTGGATTTTTGATGTATTTTTTTGGATATATATTTTGTCACTTTCTTTTAGCGCTGAACATTTATTTTTTAAATCATTGTATTCTGATGGTGGGGAAACTTCCTGTTGTCAGAATAAAATAGAGCAACAGGAGGGATGAAGGAAAGAAAATTGCTTGATTCCCCCATCAATACGAACTGTGTTGATGGGGGAATCTAACAATTTTCTTTCCTTAAAGCATTTTTTATTTCCTACAAACACTGTAGCTGCTGACTTTTAATAAGGACACTTACCTGTCCAGGGAGCCCATGATGTTGGCCCCCGAGGCCGATTCGTCCATTGGATCGGGCGAAGGCGCAACCATTCCAACTAAGGGAAACCGGCAGTGGAGCCTTCAGGCTTCACCACCAGTTTCCTACTGTGCACACGCGAGTCACGCATCGCTTCCTGAATGGCCCCATTGAATTCTGGGACACACACAGGTCCCAGATGGCCATGCCGAGGCTGGGACGGAAGTACACAATGTACTTCATGAAAGGTAAGTGAGAAAAAAAAATCCCGAAATCAAGTGGTGGCGGGGTTGTCTTTCCTTTAGGACAAAGTTGTAGAAGGGGGTGGAACTCCAGTTTAAACCCGTAGTTTAAGAAAAGAAAATGGCATAATCTATGGCCAGCCTTAGAACCTTCTTTATTCCAAGAATTTTTGTTCAAAATTCTACCCATCTGTGGCCAGCTTAAAATTGCATTGCAATGACACAGAATCCCTCCATCCTGTCAATGACCCCCACAGAAGACCCCACCTGGGAAAGTGTCAGCACAGCTTAACCCAAGACTTTATTCAGTGGAATGCCAAAGACCAGGCATCCACCGATCATGTGTATTTACTTAACACGCAAAATATATACTATATAAGCTTTTAAGCCATGCACAAGCTTTTATTAACATGCAGACTGAAGCCTAATTAACACGTGCCAAGAAAAGTAATTGCCAACTCAGAGCTACAAATAGCAACAAAATTACAGTTTGCATCGTTTTATAAAAAAAAAAAAAAAAAAAAAACGAAACTAAAGAAGTTAAAATCTACATTTTCCAAATGCTTTTTATTTATTTATTTATTTATTCGCACAAGCACATATACCATGCAAGATGTTTAATAATACAACATGCGCGTTATAGTTACTTATTTTAGAAAAGGACATGTCTGTAAATAAACATTTTGTTACATCATGGTTCCGTCCTTTGAATGTTACATAGTAGAGATATACCTTATAACCCCATCCTTTTTAAATTCTTTTTCTGCATGCTTTGAAGTTGTTTTAATCCACTAGAGAAGATGTTAATCCTGTGCACTTGAAAGAAGCTGTATGTTTCCCAAGAAAATAGGCCCAACGTATTCATGTAAATAAATCCTGAAAAAGCAACACGTCAGACCCTTCACTTATGTACACTTACAAAGCTGTTACTATATAGAGATAAGTGAACTCTTTTCACAGTCTGCGGATTCATCAAATGTCTTTGACACTGTTTAAGTGAATCAGAGTAGTTTGTAAAGGTTGGCATACATGTTTTGATAAATGAACAATTTATTTTCTGATCAATCTCATCTGATAGAAGTAATCTATCTATAGCTGACAACTTAATCGATCGATATGCCACATATGGGGAGGTAGTTTGCGATTGATAATTAAAGTGTTACTAAACCCAGGACCCTGCATTCCCTATATCTAGTCTCTAACAGTACACAGAACATGGCAATGCAATTGCTTTAGTAAATATAAACTGCTAAATACCTTTTCTCATCAGCATTATGTAGCAATATTGTGTCCGGCTGGACACTGGTTAAAGCTTGTAGGAGTTTTCATCCTGCTCTGCCTGTCCTATGAGGCTGCATGACCCCTGACTTTATGTCCAGACAGTGCTGATTGGTCCTGTACTGATCACATGAAAAAAACCTCTCTAGCAAAACACTAAACTGTGCCAGTGCAGAGTGCCTCTAGGGCCCTGTTCTATCAACAGGTGATAAAAGAAGTGATAGGGGAGGATCAGAGAAGACAGGATCAAACAACCTTTCTATACAATGCACAGGATGAACCCATTAGGTAACAAGCATGCTTTAACCACTTCTACACCTAGGACGTCATTCAGATATCATTCTTTTCTGCCAGCGATTCTGCGCACCATAATAATGATCACAGTGGCATTTCCACCACTTGATCGTTCTTATAGGTGGCGGGAGGGGACGCCCCCCCTCCCGCCGCCATCCGGTGCTTCTCCAGGCTCTCCCGTGCCATCGGGGGCCTGGAGAACGAATTGGCCGGTGCCGGCTCACGGCGATAGAGATTTCCAGTCACCAGATGGTCACCAGTCATCTCTATGACTGTCGGAGGCCGGGTACCCAGAAGTATACAAAGTCGCAATCGCGTCTGTCAGCATGAGATCTGGGATTTATTTTCCCAATCTCATGCTTTCCAACCTGGAGGAGAGATGTGGGATCTTATTGACCCCGCATATCTCCATAAAGAGGACCTGTCACAATATATTCCTATTACAAGGGATGTTTACATTCCTTGTATTAGGAATAAAAGTGATCAAAAAAATGTAAATGTAAAAAAAAGTGTAAAAGAAAAAAAAAATTAAGTAAAACAAAAAAATAATAATATTTATTGTTTTAAGAAGCCCCTGTCCCCAGTAGCTCGCGCTCAGAAGCGAACACACATTTAAGTCCCGCCCACATATAAAAACGCTGTTCAAACCTTACATGTGAGGTATCGATAGAATGAGTGCAATAATTTTAGCACTAGACCACCTCTTTAACTCGAAAATAGTAACCTGTAAAAAATGTTAAAGCGTCGCCTATGGAGATTTTTAAGTACCAAAGTTTGGCGCCATTCCATGAGTGTGCGCAAATTTAAAGCGTGACATGTTAGGTATCTATTTACTCGGCATAACATCATCTTTCACATTATACAAAATAATTGGGCTAACTTTACTGATTTGTTATTTTTTTATTTG
Organism: Rana temporaria; assembly: GCF_905171775.1. Lineage (NCBI taxonomy): Eukaryota > Metazoa > Chordata > Amphibia > Anura > Ranidae > Rana > Rana temporaria. The sequence continues at coordinate 124,656,729 of NC_053491.1, read as the reverse complement.
TGAAACTGTTTTTTTTTTTATTAAAAAAAAGGTGTTTTAAAAATGATTGCACAAATACTGTGCAAGATAAAAAGTTGCAATGACCGCCATTTTATTCCCTATGGTGTCTGCTAAGAAAATATATATAATGTTTGGGGGTTCTGACAAATTTTCTAGCAAAAAAAATTTGATTTTTACATGAAGGAGAGAAGTGCCAGAATAGGCCCGGTGATGAAGTGGTTACTGCATATACGGACTGAGTGAGTGAGAGACTTGTAAAGTGCAGCACATGCAAACTGAATCGCCTCTGGGTGCTGTATCTATTTCATGGGTAAGGAACCCCTTGACCTCAGAAGAGATGAGTTTTAATCTTTCTCCTGAAGGCCAAGTGGTCCGACTCCAGTCGGATGGTGGTTGGTAGTGGACTGATTTTACTGTTGGATCTAGTAAAATTTTAAATACGGTCATAACTTAAGGCTCATACACACTAAAAGAAAATACGGCAAACATTTCCTTCCAAAGAATTTTCATATAATTTGTGTACACAACTTTCGACAGCTGATTCTGAATTTTCTTACGAAAATTCCCGAAGTGGCAAACAAACACATTTTTTCTCAGACGGGAACAGAACAAGCGATTTTTGTTTAATGTGTACTGTTTTCGTACGGTTTTCGTACAAGGAAAATCCGAAAAGAAAATAAACAACAAAAAAAGCCTTTGTCGTACGAGAATATTCGTAAGAATTTTCATCCAAATTTTCTTTTATCAGTTCCAATTTGCTGTGAAACATCGAGAAAAATTGGACGAACATTCGCCTGACTTTCTTACAGTGTGTACACCACTTTAGGATCATAAATTACTGATTGTATCTCTGTTTTTACCGTGCAATCTTACAATGTAATTTATCAAAATATGATCAAATGCAAGGCCAAAGCATCTCTGACAATTAATGCAAAACTATAATTTTCTGTTCAGGCCGATCAACTCAGTTTGATCAAATCCAATCTAAATCAAGTCTAAATTGATTGGAAGGGAAGCTTTTGCTCTTTGATTTTTATAGAATCTATCAATTTGATCAATTGGATAATAATATTGAAGCATACATGGCCACCATAAGATTTCAGAATCTGAGCTCTTCATACAGTAGTCAAGAAATTGTCTATGGGTGGCTTCCGTTTCCGGGGGGAGTGGTTTAGGTATGGCGGAGTGAGGGAGCGTGAGAGGAGCCCCTAACGAGACTGCAGCGTGCACACGACAGGAGGACCGTGCAAAAACAGGCTATACTTCCCGATTGCAACGGCTCATGTCGCGCAGAGGCAGAGGGACAAGGAGGTGCACTGCTCTATCGGGTGTCTCAACCCGATCGCACATTACCCGATACCTCAGAGCGAAGGAGGGCTGTTCCCCACAAACAGACGTCAGTGACGCCAGCGACGCCAGCGACGCAGCTACAGACGCCTCAGACGCGGCTCGAGAGATGGCGGGGAGGCGAGATTCTCTCTCAGAGGTGGTATCACAAGCGCCCGCAATCACACACACGCTGGATAGAGGTATGTCTGGAGGGGGAAGCACAGGACAGCCGGAGCCTTCCGCTATGTTGCTGAGAACGAAGGAGGTGGGAACAAAGGTATGCCTTGGCAAGTCAAAGGACACACAGACTCAGGAGCAAGAAGCTGCGCTTGACATAAGACAGCTTAGTGTGCTAATACAGGCACTTCCCACTAAGGAGGACATACTAACAATGACAACCAGCATAATGGGCACTCTGCAAGCGGAGATAGAGGAAGTTCGCGCTGGGGTGACGAGGGGAGAGCTTAAAATTAATAATTTAGAAGAGCAAAATCTTATTATGGGGCTCAAAATGGCGAATATGGAGGACGAGCTCAAGAGACAGTATCAGCAGATAGCTATGATCCAATTGCATGCAGAGGAAGCCGAAGACAGGAGCAGGAGGAACAATATTAGAATAAAGGGGGTCCCAGAAAGTCTAGAAGGGGCTGCACTGCGTGAAATGGTTATGTCTATATTAAACCGAGTTCTGAAAAACCCCCCAGAGACAGTGATCGAATTAGACCGGGTGCATAAAGTCCCTACCACCCGTTACTCGGCACAATCAAATCCTAGAGATGTGGTTTGTAGGATCCATTTTTATAGGATTAAGGAGGACATAATGAGAATCGCATGGAAGGAAGGAACAATAAAATGGGAGGGGGGGGACATACAGATCTTCCCAGATCTCTGCCGGCAAACAAAATGGAGGCGACGGATGCTAAAACCCCTATTAGAGCTCATACGCACCAAAGAGGCTACATATAGATGGGGGTACCCCTTAGCAATTATTACGAAGAAAGGAGGGCAGAGTTTCAATCTGAGGGTCCCCGCCCAATTAACAGAATTCTTTCAGTTTCTGGAAGCAGACCCTATAAATGTTCCTAACTGGTTGGAACTGCCGACAGTAATAGACAGATTCCCTATTTAGGCTTTTTATTGCGATAACACACAAGAACTATATGAGAGACTAGAGGGTAGAGAGAAGAAAGGGGAGAAGAGAGGCGGACGGCGAACAGAGGAAGAGGGAGAGGGAAGAGGAAAGAAGAAGGAAAGAGAAAGATAAAGTGAAAGAGATGTAAAGAACCACACTATGATGAACAATTTTTGATGAACAACTTATTTTTTATTTTTTTTTTATTTTTCCCTCTACATAGGGGTTGGATTCCCTTTTTGCAGGGTTCTTTTTTTTTTATTTTTTTTTGGGGGGGGGGTTTGGGGGGGTGTTTTTTTTTTTTTTTTTTTTTTTTTTTTGAGAAAATGAGGGGGATAGGAAAACTGACTCTTCTCCCCGTTCTCTTTTTTTTTTTTTTTTTTTTTTTTTTTCTCTCTTTTTTTTTTTTTTTTTTTGGCATCTGATTAGGACCCTTATTTCTGTCCCCTGGAGAGAAGGGGAAAGGGATACAGAGGCAGAAGGGATGCGGGGGAAGATAAGTATAGAAATAGCAGCCATACAGACAGAGACAGTAAGAAGGTAAGAGGGTAAGGGTTGAAATAAAATAGAGCGCACAATACACATAAAGAGGACAAGTGGACAAGGTGCTGCAGATAAACGGACGATTGACGTCCTTCTGGAACTAGATTATCCTCTGTTTTCCCACTCCCCTTGATCTCCTCGGGGTAGAGGGGGGCAATGAAACCAATTTTTTTTTTTTTTTTTTTTATATATGTATATATTTTTTTTTTTGGGAGTTTTCTACTTTTGGATATATAAAATGATATGTGACATTGTATGTTATTATATAGTATTATAAGTACCGGTATTATATATATGGTGTAAATGAGGTAAACGATATAAGTTAAGGTAATCCCCGAGGCCCAATAAGGGGGAGGGTGGAGTTGTGTATTTGCTGCTTGTTTTTTTCTTTTTTCTTTTTTCTTTTTCTTCTGGGGAGGTGGGCAAAAATGCTGCCACAGTATGGGTAGCAGGGGAAGGTGAAGAGGGGTTGGAGAGGGGGGTGGGTAATGGGGGGGAGGGAGTAGGGCACGGAAAATATAATAAAAGGAAAAAAAAGGAAGAAAAAAAAAAAGGAAAAAAAAAAAACCCACACATTAAAAAACACGTGAATACACGGGATAACAGATTTTACAGCTCTCTCTTTTTTTTTTTTTTTCTCTTGAGAGGATTTTGATTAAGAGTATACTAAATAGTATACCAACTACATTAATTACACGAATGACACTAATGACACTATACACTAGTAGGGACACGAAGAGAAGGGATATAGAGGGGGGGGGTAAAGTAGAGAAGATCAAAGGGTGGAAGGGTCAAGGGGCCTCGGATAAAGGATGAAAGTATGGAAAATGGGCCAGAGCAGTGGAATATATAAGGGTACTAAGGATTTTGGATTCATATCTTCTAGGGGATTAAAGGAGGGTTAAGGATTAAAGGAGTAAGATAGGGGGTCCCCTTTTTTTTTGCCATTTTGCTATATATTTGATATATATAGGGAGGGTGGGAACAGAGAGAATGTAAAAGAAAGTAAACAAACAGAATAACAGGCTAATATGAAAATATATAAGCACATGTCATTTTGACAAGATTGGTTATTGCATTAGGGGGTACAGATGGGGGTACAGATGGGGGTTTAGAGTTGGAGTTGAGAAGAAAGATGTGTGGCAGCTGTAGGGCCTTACTTGCTTGCCTACTTGCTGCGTTAATCTTTCTCTTTTTTTTTTTTTTTTTTTTTTTTCTTTTGGATTTTTTTTTTTTTTTTTTTTTTTTTTTTTTTTCTTTGATTTTTCTTCCTTTTTCTCTCTCTCTCTCTTTTCTGGGTTATTTATATGACTAGCTGGCCTGGGATTGTACATACGATATAATGATACAATGAGGATGCAGACTTACGCCAGTAAGATATCCGTCAGCTGGACAAGATATTGATTAAATTAATGGATGAGGGGCGAAATGCATATTATTTCTTGTTTATTTAAAACCAGGTCGAGGATATTAGGATCTATAGTAATTAGATAGAGTCACGTTGGGGTCTCATTCCCTTTTCTTTCTTTTTTTTCTGTGTGCTGTCGATATTTTTCGGTTTCTCTGTTATCGGGGTAGGATCACCCACACTGCACTTACCATGTAGAAGCAAAGAATGTAAAAGACTGAAGGAATGTATATACAGTATACAGTAGGCAGAATGTATAAGAATGTATAAGAAGGTATAAGAATGTATAAAAAGGTATAAGAACAAAGGTATTTAAAAAGAAGAAGGCGAGTGCAGTGTGGGAAAGAGGTGAATAGACCTACAATAAAATAAGACTAGCTAGTGTGCGCGCGGGTAAACGTGGGGGGGCTCCGGAGGCGCCCCACGCTCTGTACTGCATATACACTCTCCCCACCTATAACGCCTCTCCTCCAGGTGGAGGATAAGCCAGAGGCGTTTAAAAAGAAAGGGGGTCTTTTTTTTTTTTTTCTTTTTTTTTTTTTTTTTTTTTTTTTTTTTCTCCCCTCTATTATTCTCCTTTTTCATACCGGGGGCAGCGTAGATTGATACGAGGCCCGCCAGGTGGTGAGGGGAGGGGGGGGAGGGGAAAAAAAAAAAAGAAAAACATTACTCGGGAACTGGGACGTGTGACCAGCTTCCGAGGTACGGGGGGGGGGGTTACCTAGATTTTTTTTTTTTTTTTTTTTTCTCTCTCTCTCTCGCTTGCGCTTCCACACTCTCTCTCATCCCTCTCTTGCCATCCCTCTCTTTCCCGGCGCTCCGGGCCTCCCGTATCTCCGACTCCATTCTGTGAGACGTCTGGGTCGGACGTGAGGCTCCGGGGATCCGCAGTACGCCCCCTCTCATTAGAGGGGCTAGTAGAGTAACGGTCGGGGGAGAGAGGAGGGAGAGAAGATAAAATGGAGACAGTCAACTTTACGTCCTACAATGTAAAGGGCCTAAATAGTCCAGAAAAACGTAACAAATTAATGGCGGAATTGAGTAGAACTAAAGCACAGGTAATCTTTCTGCAAGAGACACATTTTAGAAACGATAAAATCCCAAAATTGGGAGATTATAGATATCCAATTGTATATCATGGGGCCTCTCAGACATCTAAAGCGAACGGAGTAACAATTATGCTTTCAAAACAACTGCTTTGGAAAGAATCCGAGGTAGTAAAAGATGAAGTAGGACGGATGTTAATAGTAAAGGGATGGCTAGGGGACCAAAAGATTACCCTTGTAAATCTATACTTACCCAATGAAGATCCCATATCTGCTCTGGTTAGATATCTGGAAATCGTCCAGCAAAAAAGAGAGGGGGTCCTAATTGTAGGAGGAGATCTGAATATAGCCCTAGAGCCGGCACTGGATGTTTCAAAAGGGGTATCGCATTTATCCAGCAGAAAACTACGAAAAGCAAAACGCATATTACAGGAGTTGCAACTGATAGATAGTTGGAGGATCCTGCATGTTCAGGAAAAAGATTATAGTTTTTTTTCTGCCAAATACAAGACATATACGAGAATCGATTATGTCTTGGTTGATCAGAATATTCTTTTACGTTTGCAAGATGCATCATTGGGTTCGTTTACCATATCCGATCATGCACCCACTAATTGTAGCATAGAATGGGGGGAGAGGAGTCCACGTGAATGGAACTGGAAAATAAACGAAACCCTTTTGAAAGACCCAGAGTACGAAAAGCAGCTGGCACGGGAATTAGAGACTTTTTTTTCAATTAATGACTCAGGTGAAACAAAGCCAATGTATATATGGGAGGCACATAAGTGCTATCTGAGAGGGGTTCTCATATCTCTGGGTGCACACAGAAAACGCTCTCTGGGTGCTAAATTGGATAGTCTGCTGGGAGAGATTCGAATGTTGGAAACGGCGCATAAAAAAGCTCAGACGCAGCGGCTCGAGGAGCAGCTGACGGGCCTACGAGAAAAATTAAATCTTATGTTAACAGATAAGGCGAAAGCTAAACTAAATCGTTGTAGAAGAACCTATTATGAATACGGGAATAAACCCAGCAGACTTTTGGCTAACGCACTCAGGGAAACGAGAACCCGGAATCAGATTGAAAAAATTAAGGGTCAAGGAGATGTGACGGTTAGCTCGACGCAGCAAATAGCAGAAACATTTAGAGACTATTACTCAAATTTGTATCAATTAGAGAGACAGTCACCAAGGGCAAAAATACATGACAGAGAAGAAAGGATAAAAGAATATTTAAGGGCCTCAGGGATGCCGAGGATATCGACTGAAGATGCAGAGAAAATAGATAACCCTATCACAGTAGAAGAGTTTTGCGGTGCCCTCAGATCATTAAAACCGGGTAAGGCCCCAGGCCCCGACGGGTACACACTACGTTATTATAAAATCTTTTCAGAAAAATTAGCGCCCAAATTTGTTGCGGCGTTTAACTCGATACGAGAGGGACAGAAGATGTTGGCAGAAACTTTAATGGCCGAAATAACGGTAATTCCGAAGGAGGGGAAGGACCCTGCTCAATGTGCGAGCTACCGCCCAATATCCTTGCTAAATGTAGACCTAAAAATCTTTGCAAGGATATTGGCCGATAGACTATTGACACACATTCCTATGCTGATACATGCAGACCAGGTAGGGTTCATTCCGGGTCGAGAAGGTCGAGAAAATACTCAAAGAGCCTTAAGTACAATACATTTATCTCAGCAACGAAAACAGCCGCTAATACTGGTCTCCGCAGATGCGGAAAAAGCCTTTGATAGGGTGGAATGGGGGTTTTTAAAAGCTGTACTACAACACATAGGACTAGGGAGGGGGTTACAGAACTGGATTACAAGTCTTTATTCTTGCCCGACAGCAAGAGTAAAGATAAATGGGATAAAATCGGACCCTTTCCCAATCCAGAATGGAACTCGTCAGGGATGTCCCCTCTCCCCTATTATATTTGTCCTTTCTCTGGAACCATTTTTGAGAACGGTCAGAGCGAGCACAGATATAAGGGGTATTCAAGATAAGGGAGACGAGTATAAAGTGGCAGCATATGCCGATGATTTATTGTTTACAATAACTTCCCCAACAACATCGCTACCATGTTTATTTGCAGAAATTAAAAGATATGGGGAAATATCAAATTTCAAAGTGAACTATAATAAGTCGGAGGCTATGGGAGTGGAGGTAGACAGTCGGAAACAGCAGCAACTGATAGCTAATTTTTCTTTAAGATGGACAGACTCTCATGTAGAATACCTGGGGACTAAGATACCTAAAAAACTAAGCAGAATTCTTGAATTAAATTTTGTCCCATTGATAAAACAAATAAAACTTGATCTACAGAAATGGGATAAAGAAACCTTCTCGTGGTTCGGTCGAATCAACATAGTTAAAATGAATGTGATGCCAAGAATACTCTATTTATTCCAAACTTTACCGATAAAAATACCGACTGGTTTTCTGACAGATATGAGAACTAGAATCATGAAGTTCATATGGGCAGGCAAACCCGCGAGAGTACGAAGAAACATACTGACCTTATCTAAGGAAAGAGGAGGAGTTGGACTCCCAGACCCAATGGGTTACTACGAGGCCTCGCATTTGGTACGTGTAGTGGACTGGTGCACACAGCAGACAGACAAACCATGGGTAAATATGGAACGCGAGACGAGTAATATCCCGTTAGAAGGACTGGCGTGGCTAGCAGAAAGTAAAATACCTCAGTCTGTAAAAAAACATCCAACAATAAACGCGACACTTAGCGTTGTTAGAAAAATGTGTAAAAAAATGGAGCTGCTGAAACAGATCGGCACTATGACACCTATTCTGGGTAACCCGAGCTTTGAGCCAGGTCTGAAAGACCGACGATTTAACAATTTGAGACGGAAAGGCATCGGCAGACTGACACATTTTATGATAGACAATCATGTGATGCAAAATGAGGAGATGGAGCAGGTCTATGGTGAGGACATAGATTTATGGAGACGCAATCAGTTGAGAACGTACATAGGATCCTTAAAAATACGAATGGAAGATATAGGTGCACCATCGAAATTTGAGGAAATATGTTTAAAAAGGGAACCAAAGAGACATATGTTATCGTATATGTACAATTTAATTAACGAAGCAAAGGCACCTCAAGAACTAGTCTTCATAAAGGCGTGGGAAAGGGAACTGGACATAAAGTTTTCAGAGACACAGAAAAATAAGATTTTCTCATTTACACACAAAGCGTCGATGGCATCTAGATATCAGGAGGGAGGATATAAAGTTCTGACTAGATGGTACAGAACACCAATGATATTAAATCGGATCTTCCCAAGTACATCAAAAATCTGTTGGAGATGTCAGAAAGAGGAGGGCACCATGATACACATGTTTTGGAGCTGTCAAAAACTAAAAGAGTTCTGGAATATGGTCTCGGACATTACTCGAGAAATCACTGGGGTGAATCTGGGAGACAGACCAGCAGCATATCTATTATTTGATATACCAATGTCTCTGGAAAAATATAAGCAATCTTTGCTAAGACATCTGTTAACAGCGGCGAAGGCCTGTATACCAATATTATGGAAGAGTACTGCTCTACCAACAAGGTCACAATGGCTTAGCAGGATAAACGAGATTCAGTTGATGGAAAATTTAACGATGGGAATCCGAGAACGAGAGGAGGAATATCGGAGGACTTGGACTCCATATTCGGAGTATAGAGATCGGAATCCCTAGAGAGGGGGGGGGAGAGAGAGAGAGAGATTAGGATTTTTTTTTTTTTTCTTTTTTTTTTTTTTCCCCCTATTTTTGTTTTTTCTAGAGGGGGGGAGGGGTTGAGGAAAGATGGGAATTAGTCTGATTAAACCTATAGAAGACGGTAATTAAAGGAAGTATTGACCTATAAAGGATAGTAATATAATCAACGGGAGATTGGGTTGATATGGTATAGGTTGTAGAAATCGTAAATACTTAATGTGAGTTGATTAACGGATGCTACAGATGGAAAATATGACAAATTAGCTGTATTATGTTTTTCTTCTTTTTGTGCTTTATGTGAAAAAAAAAGATAAGAAAAGATAAATAAAGAATTATAAAAAAAAAAAAGAAATTGTCTATGTAGTAGGCTGGTGGTGAGCTAACATTGTGGGCTGAGACCAGGTGTTATTTCTATACATCGTTTTTCAGTCTATATATTTATTAGTCTTTCAGCTCTCTCAATAAACATGATGAGAAATTTGGCTAGCCCCAGGCAGAGCGCAGAGGGACAATGGTAACTGTTAGTATTGTGTATGATCCATTTTTATACAATGTTATTGTAAACATGTCTGATTTTTTAATCATTCTCTTCCATAAAAACATCAATCAGTTGAATAAAAGCCGTGGTCTATATCCTAGACCCCTGCATCTGTACTGCTTGGCCCCATCCCACAAAATAATTTATGGGCTTCTTTACATTAATAATATAACACAAAGATCATACTTTTAAAGGTCATCACATAATGTTGACCTGCCTTCCTGCTGGTTCTACTCATAGTCGCTGACCTTTGTGGTGTACCACCTAATCGTGATATCTATGGTAGAAATGTAAACACAGCTGAAAGCATAATAACTATAACTACTATATTATAATCCTGACTGAGGGTTTCAACAGTTATTCAGCTAAGGGTCACCATACGCAATAAAATCTAACCATACAATCTCTCTACAATCAAATCTAGATCTACCAAAACAATGTAATATGAGAACATACTTAATCTATCCAATTAATGTGTCATGCATGCCCTTGTAGTACATACTTATTGGTATATCTAAAGCCCCATACTCATGGGCCGAATGTCTGGAAACTACGAGCTGTTCAAATATAACCAGCCGACATTCTGCTTGTGTGTATGTCCAGCTTCTGTCGGACAAGCATGCTGGAAAGCCCAGCATCCGACCAACTCGCGATCCGCGCACTCAGCCAATGGCAGAGAGCGCTGATCAGAGTGTTGCAGGGGGGTCATTCCCATGTCAGAACATAACAGCTCAGAGGGGGAGATCGCTGTACTAACATTGCCATGGTTAGTACAGCAGCTCTGACCAGAGCTGACAGTTTTTTTCTGTTCAACCCACGGGGTTGAATGAATAAAAAAATAATAATAGTGTGTACCCATTTTTAGACTAGCCATAGAGGGATTGAAATTTGTCTGGTTCCTGCTGAATTTTGATCTATCTATGGGAAGGCTGGTTGTACTAAAGTATTTTCCTTGTGCAAACCCTGTCGGTGGCGGAGAAACCTCCTGCTGTCAGAATACAATAGCACAGTGAGAAGGATTCCATGGTTAAAGGAAACAAAATTGCATAATCCATGACAACAATTTAATACAGGTCGCTTATACCCCCCTTCCTGCCCAGACCAATTTTTAGCTTTCCCACTTTGAATGACAATTACTCATGCTACACTGTACCCAAACAATTTTTTATAATTTTTGTTCACACAAATAGAGCTTTATTTTGGTGGTATTTAATCCCCACTGAGTTTTTTTATTTTTTTTGTGATATAAATAAAGGGGACAGGTACTCGGGTACTCTGATGGACTGGTGACAGGTACTCTGGTGCTGGTGACAGGTTCTCTGATGCTGGTGACAGGTACTCTGATGCTGGTGACAGGTACTTTGGGGTTGGTGACAGGTACTCTGGTGTTGGTGACAGGTACACTGGGGCAGGTGGCAGGTACTATGATGCTGGTGACAGGTACTTTGGGGCTGGTGACAGTTACTCTGGTGTTGGTGACAGGTACACTGGGGCTGGTGGCAGGTACTCTGATGCTGGTGACAGGTACTCTGATGCTGGTGACATGTGCTCTGGCACTGGTGACAGGTACTCTGGGGCTAGTGACGGGTAATCTGATGGGCTGGTGACCGGTACTCTGGCGCTGGTGACAGGTACTCTGGGGCTGGTGACAGGTACTCTGATGGGCTGTAAAAGGTACTCTGGTGCTGGTGACAGGTACTCGGATGGGCTGTGATAGGTGTTCCGAAGCTTGTGACAGGTACTCTTTATTTGGGGGGAGACCGGGCACTATACTGTATTTATGGCAGCCAGGTCTCCTCCTCACACACTGGCGAGGAAATGGCAATACATCCAATTAATGACATTTGTGACCAGCTGTCATTGGACACAGCCGATCACGTGGTAAAGAGCCAATTTCCCCCGGGTGCGCGCACGAGCGGCAATCCCAAGCACAACACATGTGACTGGCTGTGATTGGACACAGCCGGTCACATGGTAAAGAGCCAATTTCATTACCATTCATTACCCTGATCAGGATAGGATGTGCCCGAGGGACACACCTCATCCCTGATCGCTGTGCTGCAAGCCCCCGTGGGCCCACAGGAGTGGCGAGAAGATGTTCCTGCCGGCATCATTTTACTATGGCCTGGTATGGAAGTGGTTAAAGTAGAACTATAGGCAACATTTTTTTTTTCATTTTGGGTAGAGTAAGGGAGGGTTATAACTCCTGCCAGATTTTTTTTCATTTCACCATTTGTGCCCCATTACGGATATTACCCTTCACATCTTGTACCATAGTCAAACAGGAACAGTGTTGCATGACCGTGCAATTGTCATTCAAAGTGCGACAGCGCTGAAAGCTGAAAATTGTTCTGGGTAGGAACGGGGGGGGGGGGAGTGCCCAGTATTGAAGTGATTGAAGGTTAATGTACAGAACAAATTGTATAAAATGAGAACATACCTAATTTATCCAATCAATTTGTATCCAATAATGCAGGCCTTTGTAGTATACACTTGTTGATAGATCTAAAGAAGATCTGATAGGATAACGTATGTCCACCTTTAGATTTGCACGGATTAGATTCATCATATATGGGGGGTTAGATAGGCCTGAGCTGCTAAATCTTCAAGGCCTATTATGGCTGGTTATACAATGCTTGCAATTGTATTAATATTGTATTGGGTGACCTTTTTTATTTATTAATGATGGCCTTTTCATGTTCTTTTATGTACATGTTCTAATTTCCTGTGTTTCAACCCAGGCAGTAGGAGGGAGTGTGATTAAAGTTTTTGGGCCACAGCCAATAGTTATAGAAATAGCCAAGACAGGAGGATAGCTCTGGAGCTCTGGTGGATTGATATCTATACTCCAGCCCTACGTCATGTAAAGCACTTTTACTGCAACTGCGCTCATTTTTGCAAGTGGTGGATTGATGTTGTTGATTTTGTACTTGAAAGTGGTAAAACAAAATGAGATATCTTCTGATGAAAAGGTAGTACAGCTTGGTCTCATATGAAAAAGAAACAATTTGCTTCTGCACAAGAATATTATTTAAAGCAACTGGATGGATGAATCGTTTTTAGACAGGACAGTTTTGGTAAACAAGCTGATCTCTAATAGCATGGAGACGAGGACCCACAGTTTAAGTACGGCTGTCATGAAAGAAATATGGGAAAGCCCACATATTTCTTTTATGACAGCTGCATTTTAACTGTGCTGACCTCTCTTTCTTGCTATGTCAGTTCACTGGTCATCATTCTGCCACTATGCTTTCAATAGTTTAGGCCCCTAAACTGAAACAAGCATATCGATAAGAATTTCTGACTTTTAAAGCCATGCCACACTAGTGATTCTGTCGTTGGTGACAACTTGTTAGCTACAGGATTGTTAAAGTAAAACAGTATAGAAAGGGCTATAACCCCTGTCACTTTTATTTTAATCGGTGGTCTATTACAGAAATTTCCTTTCATTTCCTGTCCCAAAGGAAAAACTATACTCTGTCCTGGGTATTTTATTTCACTTTCACTCACGGTGAGAACGGTAAACATGATAAATAGGGAGTTTGAATCTCCTCATTAAGGGCATGGGCAGCAATAAAATATTTGACAGGTGTTCTAATCCCTCTCAACTCTATCCAAAAAATAAATAAAAAATGTTATGCCTTTAGTTATTCTTTAATAGAGCCTTAGACTACCCCTAGCATCACTTCCTCTCTTGCTATACCAGTGAGTTGCTGGTTTATTGGTACTTCCTTGCCAGCAATTCAAATTCTGCAGATTTATAAGCCTACATGTGAGCAATACCATTATTGGACATTGCTCCATTGTGACGATTTTTCTGTTGGCAATGTGTTCCCACTCAAATGCCATAGAATTGCCGTTGTATCACCAGTCTAAGGCTGGTCATATGTAGGCAGGTAGCCTACTGTGTGTTCAGTTCCATGCCCAGCTGCTCAGGTAAGGGGGAAAAGGTTAATGATTTGCCACCTTTGCCTGGTGTGTTCGCAGGCTTTCTGTGGGGTCACGTCTCCCTCCCATGTTTCTATAAAAGGGAAGAGGTCTGAATCCAAGGGGGCTCCAGGAAACAGCAACAAGTTGTTGGCTTGTTACCCGTTAGGTGACAGGTTCTCTAGTAGTTAGGGGGTCGGTGCTTTGACTCCCTCCATAACTGTCCATTTCTGTCGATCTCTGGGAGTGGACTAGCGTAACGAAGATCTATTGCCTTTGGTACTAGGTAAAGGAGGAGAAGAGTTTAGTGAGAGCACACATGAAGTCCACACTATTTGGTCAACAGGACCCCATTCTGTTGCTGGGAATGAGGTAACAGAGGTACGCTGACTGGTGGAGTGGGCAGAGGCTCAGCCTATTCCTCTGAATGCAACACATACATTAGTACAAGTGTGTAGGCTTAAAGAGGGACTCTGTACTTTAAGTACTGCACACATGTGGCTCATTTCTGAGTTGGGAAGTCGTGTTAATGTTTGATACTTCTCCTGACAATGGCTCCCTCCTGGTCTTAGGCATTGGTGCAAGCGTCAGTGACCCCATTTCACACCTGGCCCAAAGAACCCACCGGGTAGGCCACTTATGTGACTCTGGTTTGGCACCCAATGAGAGAGGGAAAACATGGAAATCATGACAATGACCACACCCTCTACTTACCTACACCCCCCCCCCTTACACAACAATGGAACAACATGACTTGCTGAACCAGCCAAATTTCCTGGTTCAACAATTTTTATTAATTTACATCCAAAGAACATGGTGTTTTTTGCTACAGAAATAATTCAATTGATTTGCTGTTTACAAAGATCATGTGTAGAATGATGAATGCAATAGTACCTTGTAACACCATTAAGTGCAGTACACAAATGTAACATTTGTGTATGTAAAGAAAAGAAAAGAGAGGAGAGAGGGGAAGGGGTCCTGGTGGTTAGCCTGTAGATATAATGTGAACACTGATCAGACGTGAATGCTCAGGGGAAAAAATTGAATTTCAATCCATTTACAGCTACTCCTGCTAAATTGGCTTTTCTCAAAGGAGAATGTTGGAAAATTTCAACTCGATCAGCCCATTCAGCCAAACGGTTGCAGCTCTGATCAGTGTATTCTGACAGTAGAGGAATCGCCATTGTCAGACTACAATAATACAACAGGGAGGATTACTTTATGAACCTTGATTGTGCGGATGAGGGAAGCTGGCTGGCTGATCAAAAAATAAGTTTAAAAAAATGAATCTATGGCCAGCTTTAATCCACTTTCATCTGTCACGTTATAGTTGTGGGTCTGTAAATCCTTCAAGCAAGGCACAGCCATTAAACTGGCATTTTCAGGGGATCAGCAATAGCAGCCCACATATTTCTCCCATGACAGGTATGCTTCAGAAATAGAGACTGAATTTCAGACCTCCTGAAGCTGTTTTACATGGTTGTACTAGATCATCTTTAAAGCGGAGTTCCACTCAAAAGTGGTACTTCCGCTTAAACCTCTCCTCACCCCCTTACATGCCACATTTGGCATGTATTTTTTTGGGGGGGGGAGTGGGGGCTTCAGTAGGAGTGGGACTTTCTGTCCCACTTCCTCCTTCCGCCCAGGGACCGCTTAGGCAAAACGTCATATCGCCTGAGTCGCCCCTCCCTGTAGGCGATCACCTGGGACACGTGACAGGTCCCAGGCGATCGTCTGTCCACTCAGGGAGCGCAGCGCCACTCGCGCATGCGCATTGAGTGCCCGGGCGTAAAGCCGAAAGCTGTCACGGCTGGGGTGCCCACAGTAAAAATGCAGGTGCCCAGACGGAGAGGGGTGAGACGAGCGAAGCTCCAGGCGGCCGCGTCGTTTGACAGTGGAACAGGTACCTGTCTGTTTATTAAAAGCCAACAGCTACACTTTTTGTAGCTGCTGACTTTTAATAAACATAAAAAAGGCTGGAACTCCTCTTTAAGGAATTCACAATACTTCCTTGTCCCTTTTAACTGAATCCGTTTATCAATACAACCTAATTAGCATGAGTGGACTCTAACAATAGGGCACTATTGAAAATTGGAAATGTACACGTTCCATTGCTGTGGCGCTGCGTGGAGCCAGATCTTTGTTAAATGCCAGTGTGTACTGAGCCAGAAAACTGTCTGTGCCCAGTCTGAAAACTGACAGATGACATAAAAGAGTACGAAGTGTAGGCGTAAAATGAAAAAAATTAGAACATTGTGTCCCCCCCCCCCAAAGTGCTTGGAGAGTTGGACATATATGCCTTTTAGCATAAAAATGCAAGTCCAATCAACAAATGCATGTTTGTTCTATGAAAGGCCCCAGTGGACTGCTGCAAAAGCTTCTATATATCCTTGGAGCCTAACATGAGTTAATAGTTTCCCTAAGGCCTTTCAAAGAATGCGACCATAACAGGTGAGGCCACTGAGTAAAAATATACTTTCCTTTCTGTATTTAACATCTGTCGCCAAACAACTCTTTAGGGTAGAATAGTCTTATTTTCTGCACCTAAACTCCCTGAAGCACGTTTAACAGGTATTATTTCAAAATTATTAAAATGCTAAATATTTTAGAAGTCAGTGTGATTTTTCTAAACATATTTGTCATAGTCCTCCAATGATTTTAACTTTATGACTAAAAGGATTCTTTGACGTACAAGAATAATAGAGAAAACTCGCATCCACACAAAGGTTGTAAATCAGTTTTAATGGCAGAGCTGTTTAGATCTTTAAATACAACTTCTTAGCAATTCCTTCTCAGTTTCTTGAAGCTGATGAATGCCGCTAATATGCAAATCAGCTAATCTCCCAAACCAGACAGCCAGAATAATGTGTTATGTGTGCTTCTCTACTTTAAAGGGAACCTGTAAGTACAGAAATGTGGACGTTAACACGGCTGACATGTTTTTGAAGAGGCACGTTTCAGGCCTTCTTTATCTACTTACTAAGTTAGTGACCTGGAACATAAGTTAGGCCTCATGCACCCAGATAGTTTGGCTCATGTTTGTCGAATCCTGGCATTTGTGGGCATCCAGGAAGCGCAGGTTCAGCATCCAGCCCCACTGCCAGCAGCCCCTTTAAAAATATTTGACAGGCTGAAATATGTGGATGGATGAAGTGCTTAGCGGTACTCATGTTTAGGGCTGTATGCATTCAAGGACGTATGCCTGACAAATTCCTGCATTGTGGGCATACACCCCTGAGAGCATATGGCCCCAACCATGAGTACCACTTGGTACAGCGTCAAGCTGGCATTTATCACAGCCTGTCAGAGATATTGACAAGCTGTTAGCAACGGGGCTGGATGCTGAACCTGTGCTTCATGAGTGCCTGAAAATGACAGGTTTTCGACACATATGGACCAAATTGCCTAATGCCCCATACACACGGTCGGAATTTCCGCCAGCAAAAGTCCGATATGAGATTTTTGTCATAAATTCGCACTTTTCAGTCTTCGTGCTTTTCAGTCTGTTACAGCGTGACGAATGTGCTATCTCCATTACAAACGCTAGTTTTACCAGAACGAGTGCTCCCGTCTCATAACTTCCTTCTGAGCATGCGTGTTTTTTTTCTTCCGGCGTTAAAGCCTACACACAACCGTTTTTCACGACGTGAAAAACGACGCAAAAAATTAGAGCATGTTCTAAATTTTTAATGCCCATTTTTCCCGTTGAGAAAAATGCTCGGGAGCCTACACACGATCGTTTTTAATGACCAATTAAAAAAATTGCCATTTTTCACGTCATGAAGTTTTTTTTTTTAACTCTGCTGTGGTTTACTACTGCTTTAAAAGAGGATATCCCTCACCTTCTACTGTGTCTGCTGGACGATAAGTGAAACTGGAGTCAGATTTTAACTTGTCCATACTCTATAATAAAAATTTAAAATACATTTTGGATATACATATACTTTAAATTCCCTGCCACTTAGTAAATTGTATTGTGTAAACTTGAAAACTTAAGTATCCAGAGCCTCTTAGAGAACATATAACATGGCTCTGTTAATACATTTGCTAAGTTTGGAGAATCTTTTTAAGTCCTTGTGTGTATGCAGGAATGGCTGTCACTACTATTTTGGTGGTAAATTAGCAGTTGTATAGTGATGTATGTGGAAAGACAGGGAAATAGGAGGAGGGATGTGATGGGGAACTAGTTGGAGGTCAGTGCAGAAACCATTTAATCAGACATCTTGGTTGTGAGCCTCAGAGGGACGTTATTATAAATGACAGGGCCCTCAGCAAAATTATTAGCGGAATCTTTTTTTTTTTTTTGTGATCTGAGACCAACTGCTTTCACAAACTGCAGCTAATGCTGAAAACGATAATAATGTTTTAATGTAATCTGTAGCGTCGCGTAGTGCTATATCCACACCTTGCATGTACCTCAGAATGTGTAGAACCTATGGTTCTTGCTCCAACTGTTAAAACAACAGTTATGACTGCTGAGTTATATATAAAAAAAAAAAACAAATAAGTAATTGGTTGGATTGTTATGTACCACTGTTTTCTTTTACTTTTCTACCCATTTATTTGTACAAATGACCATGCAAGCAATGCCAATCCACTGTAACAATCCGATATTAGTATAGAAAGGAGTATCCCAGACTTCTGTACTGTGTACAAGAATATTGTACTGCACATTACATACTCTGGACCATTGCAATCCATGCTCTGTACTGTACGCTACATACCCCAATTTGGTGTGCTCAGTATGCTGTACTTCATGTTACAGACTCTGGAGATGAGATTTTGCTTACTGTGTGCTATATTAGATATCCTTGACAGTTTTATGTATGATACATAATCTAGACTGCTACATTCTATTTGGAGTACTGCAATACTGCACAATACAAAATTCCTACTGGCATTTTCTCTCTACACTGCACTGTATGTTACATTCTGTACTGTGCTGTATGTTATATCTGCACTGTGCTGTATGTTATATCTACACTGTGCTGTATGTTATATCTGCACTGTGCTGTATGTTATATCTGCACTGTGCTGTATGTTATATCTGCACTGTGCTGTATGTTATATCTGCACTGTGCTGTATGTTATATATGCACTGTGCTGTATGTTATATCTACACTGTGCTGTATGTTATATCTGCACTGTGCTGTATGTTATATCTGCACTGTGCTGTATGCTATAGCTACACTGTGCTGTATGTTATATCTGCACTGTGCTGTATGTTATATCTTCACTGTGCTGTATGTTATATCTGCACTGTGTTGTATGTTATATCTACACTGTGCTGTATGTTATATCTGCACTGAGTGTTTTACCTACACTGTGCTGTATGTTATATACAGTATACCAAAGTACTCAGATTAATATACTGTGTAGCACCCAGATGTTTGGGCAGGGTTGCTATCAAAATTTAGTTGCCAGGCGATAGTTGCCTTGGCCAATTGTTAGGAGATCAATTGATTCCTCTCTAAATCTGGACTTGTTGCACCCTTTCTCTTATGTCACTAGGTGGCACTATGTTAGTGACGTTAGATAAGATGGGGCTTTGCAAGCTCAGACATGAATGGATGGGGTGTCTCAGCCAAAGGGCAGGGATTTTTTTTTTGTCCATTGGCCTGCTGGGAGAAGCTATTTATTTGGGTGGAGTCAGGTGATCTGGGTTCTGTGCCACCTGGACGGCTGTCTGGGTAGACGTGTGTTGTGCTGTCCTAGCCTGCTAGGTCGGAAGCCTGATGCTTATCCCAGAGACATTTGGCTGCTAGGCTGCCTGAGGGCCTTTCCAGGAGTGGGAGAGCAGCATAGGGTTGTAGTCCAACCAGAAGTAGTGGTTCTACTGGAGGGAGAACAAACTGTGGTCAGAGGTAGAAGGGGAAGCTGTTGCCACTTAGGGACCATCCACCTTGTTACTGGAGACCACTGTGAGCAAACTGAAGCCAGTACCAGAGCAGTCTTCTCACCAGCCAGGGACGGTGAAGAAGGGGGAAAACTTCAGTGAGTGCAAAGCCAGGGACCCAACGGGACAGCAGAGGTGACACTTGCGGAGCATCAGTGGGTGTCAAGCCAGGGACCTAGCAGGTCAGCAGGGGTGGTGCTTGAAGTGTATCTGTGAGTGCCAAGCCAGGGACCCAGCAGGAAAGGGGGTGAGGCTTAAGGAAGATACTGAGTGCTAAAAGTGGAAGGGGATCCAGTGGCTTTTGGATCCGAAGTCTAGTGATAGACTGGGAGTTCGTTGTGTGAAAACCCACAATGAGTGACTGTGGAGTAAGCGGAGAACTGTTTGTGTTGCCAATAGTTTAATACAAGGTTGTTGCCGTAGAAGACAGCAGTCCTACCTATACAGTGGTGTCCGGCTGGAGGCCTTCACCTGTATAGCTGTCTTCTTATAGAAGTCTCAGAGTCTGTCAATTATCATTGCATCTACTTAAAGGTGTCCTGGCCCTAACCCTCTCTCTCAGGCCCCGTACACACATCCGAGAAACTCGACAAGCAAAACACATCGTTTTGCTCGTCGAGTTCCTTGTAAAGCCGCCAAGGATCTCGGCGAGCCAAGTTTCCCCATTGACTAACGAGGAAATAGAGAACATGTTCTCTATTTGGCTCGACGAGTTCCTCATCGGTTTCCTCGGCCAAAAGTGTACACACGACCGGTTTCCTCGGCAGAATACGGCTCCCGTCGAGTTTCTGGCTGAATTCTGCCGAGAAACTCGGTCGCGTGTACGGTGCCTAACAGTTCTGTTCAAGAGACAATAAATCTCTTTGCATTGAAAAAGTGTCTGGCGCCTACCATTTCATCTTGCAGTACACACACCATGGTTTGTAACACACTCTACCCAGAAGGATGTCAGCTGTCCCTAACTCTGGAGGTCACCATTAGGCCTCAAGAGACCCGGGACTTTGCTACAACTGTAATACACATTATATACTCTACTCAGCATACTGTACAGTATGTTATACACTCCACACTAATCCTTTTAATGTACTATACTATACAATATATTCTCTACTCAGCACACTGCCTTACAGAACATACACCATACTGTTCCACTTAATATATTTTACTTCACATTGTATACTCAACTTTGTGCACTGTGCAGTAAATTATATACCTTAATCAGCCATAACTTGACAACCCAACAAATATTGAGTAGGCCCCGTTTTGACAGCCAAAACAACCCTGACCTGTTGAGGTCTGGAAACCACTAGACCTCTAAAGGTATGGTGTGGTTTTCTGGTACCAAACCATCAATAACTGATAACTGATCCTTTTAGGCCTCGTACACACGACCAAGTTTCTCGGCAAAAAACAGCAAGAAACTTGCTGGTATTTTTTTTTTGACGAGGAAACCGGTCGTGTGTACACTTTTCAAAAAGGAAACTGTTGAGGATCTCGTCGAGCCAAAAAGAGAGAATGTCTTCTTTTTCCTCGATGGGAATGGGGAAATTTGGCTCGCCGAGATCCTCGACAGCCTAACAGGGAACTCTACGAGCAAAACGATGTGTTTCGCCCGTCGAGTTTCTCGGTCGTGTGTACGAGGCTTCAGTCTTGTAAGTTGTGAGGTGGGGCCTCCAAGCACTTGCTTTTCCAGCACATCCCACAGATGCTTGATTGGATTGAGATCTGGAGACTCTGGAGGCCATGTCAACACCTATAAGACACCACCTTCTATTTCTCTGTGGTCCAATTCTGAAGCTCATGTGCCCATTGTAGGTACTTTGGCTGTGGACCCAGGTCTGCATGGACACCTTGACTGGTCTGTGGCTACTCAGCCTCATACACAACAAACTGCGATGCCAAATCTGAACCAGCATAAACGTTTTCAGCAATTTGAGCTACAGTAGCTCTTCTATTGGATTGGACTACACAGGCCATCCTTCGCTCCCCACGTGCATCAATGAGCCTTGGCTGACCATGACTGGTGCTATATAGTCCACTCAGAACACCAACTTGTGTATTATACTCCACACTGCTCTCCTTTGTATGCAGGACTCTATCTTATATACACTGTGCTGTATATTTCATATTTCTTAATGCTAATCATTAAAATATTATTATACTTACAGGCAGATGTTATACAAAATGTGAACAAATTCTCTCCTTTGGCTTCACTCCTTTGGGAATGATGCATCATATTATCTTAGAATAGTATAAAATCTGTGTAAATTTACCAGTGTAAAAAAAAAAAAAAAAAAAAAAGATTCCCAAAGTTATTGATAATAAATATCACTGGATTTCTTTCACCTTAGGCAAAAAATATATATAACAAAAATGGGGAAATTACCAGAATACATTTATAAATAAGCAATGCTGTCAAAATCAATATTTACAATAAAAAATATATATAAAACAGGCTATCAAATCCAAACCATAAAGGGAATCTGCCAGGATGGAAAATATGGAAGCTGACACTGCTGAGCTGTTTTTCAAAGCGGATTTTTCAGGGCTGTCATACTTATCTTTCCTTCACTGTTTGGTTAGCCACTGATGTGGAACAAGTATGCACATATCAGATGCCCTGACATTTCACTGGCTGCATGCTTGTTCCAGACCATTCATTTTCTCAGTAGTAAAGGAAAAATATGTATGGTAGCCCCGGAGTTTGCACTTTTTAAAATTAGTCTGTAGTGGCAGCTCCCATATTTTTATTTTAATGGATTATTTTAAAGACTGAAAGAGGAACACCTTATCACAAAAATGACAACAAAGGCACCTTTAGAACTGTATAGTAATGGCAATCTGCAAAGTGCAAACAAATACTTATTTTAACCCCCTTAATGACCAGGCCATTTTTTGCGATAGGGCACTACATCACTTTAACTGACAATTGCGCGGTCGTGCAATGTTGTACCCCAAACAAAATTTCCCTTTTTTTCGTGCAAATAGAGATTTATTTTGGTAGTATTTGATCACCTTTTATTTTTTGGCGCTATAAACAAAAGAAGAGCAACAATTTTTTTTTAAAAGAACAACATTTTTGACTTTTTGCTATAATAAATATCCCAAAAAACAAAAACAAATTTCCTCATCAGTTTAGGCCAATATGTATTCTTCTACATATTTTCGGTAATAAAAAATGCAATAAGCGTATATTGATTGGTTTGCGCAAAAATTATAGCAAAAGTTATAGCGTCTACAAAATAGGGGATAGACTTATGGTATTTTTATTATGTATTTTTTTTTTACTAGTAATGGTGGCGATCTGTGATTTTTAGCAGGACTGCGACATTGTGGCAGACAGATCGTACGCTTTTGACAATTTTTTGGGACCAGTGACATTTATACAGCGATCAGAGCTAAAACTAGCCACTGATTACTGTATAAATGTCACTGGTAGGGTAGGGGTTAATGATAGGGGGTGATCAAGGGGTTAAGTGTTTCCTAGGGAGGTGTTTTTAACTGTGGGGGAGTGTACTGACTTGAGAAGAAAAGAGATTGCTGTTGTTGATTACTAGGAACAGCAGATCACTCTCTACTCCCCTGTCAGAACAGTGATATGTTCGTTTACATACACAGAACCCCATTCTGGCTCTCTGTGGAACTATCACGGGTGGCTGGCAGACATCACAGCCACCGGCACGAACATCGGCTCTGGCGCTGCGCTCGCTCTTAGAATGGCTGATGTACACCTATGGCGATTCGCGCAGCTGTGCTAACCTGCTGCAGTATAGTGCCGGCGGTTGGTCGGCAAGTGGTTTTAAATATCTTATATTTTTTTTCCTTTCCACTATTCTCACAGTGGCTATTTTTACGAAGGGTAGGTGAATCTATTTCCCTTTACTTCCTGGAACTCAGCTTACGCCTCTAGGTCAGCCTCCTGGTACATGTGACAGGAAGTTCCCAGGATGATGCTGTAAGGCCAGTGTGAAATAACCAGTGCCTTAAGGAAACCAAGAAGTTGAAAAACAGTCATTGTAAATAACAGCAAAAAGGTCTGCTTTAAGAGGAAAAAAGTATTAAACAAACAATATCACCATTATGCACTCCTACAGAAGTAAATACACTATCAAACTTTTTGACTGTGCTAGTTGCATAATCAAATGCACATCCTCAACATTGCAATACCAAGGCCTGCTATTAGGTTGTTCAGATACCAGGCAATGCAGCGTGGGATGTGGAAGTTTTCCACTGTAAAGACCTAGAGACAAACAAGATGAAAAATATAATGTGGTTTGATATCAAGACGTGTTGCATAAAGGAACTCCATCACCACGTAACACAGAAAAATTCCATGTTTTTAAACTGCACCAGCATTAGGCAGTGGCGGCTGGTGCTAAAAAAAGGGGGGGGGGGCAAATAAACTGAAAAGAATCAAAAAAAAAAAATCAAACGCTGCCACTGTGCCATCAAACACTGTCACTGTTCCATCAAATGCTGCCACTGTGCCCACCAAATGCTGCGACTGTGCCCACCAAATGCTGTTACTGTGCCCACCAAATGCTGCGACTGTGCCATCAAATGCTGCCAGTGTGCCCAATGCTGCCAGTGTGCCTGTGTGCCCAATGCTGCCAGTGTTCCCAATGCTGCCAGTGTGCCTCAAGTGTTACCACAATGCCCCAAACGTTGCCCCCCGCACAGGGCCGCTGATAGGGCAGTACAGCCAGCCCTGATGTACCGGGCCCGGCTCAGCTAGGGGGCCCGGGAAGCTTTATAGTTAAATTCTGACAGAATATATTAAAATGTTTTTCTAAACCACCCATGTTCCTGCTTGCTTTTTAGGGTGTACTTACATAATCCTGGGCCCCATTAGGGCAATAGAGGGGCCCAGGAAGTGAAAAAACTGAAGGGACTTTATTTCCATTTTCGGGGGGCGCAGGTAGATAAAGCCTGCCGCATAATGCGCTGCACATGTTCTAGTTCCGGCTGCCCTCTGCTTGTACCATCCCTGGCGGAGTGATTTATGTGTACAGGGCTCCCTCAGTAAGTGCTGTCTGTGGGTGGGAATGAGAGAGTCATGTGACTGTCTGGCTGAGAGGATGCAGGAAACTTAATCGAGCAGCGGTGCACAGCTACAGGCAAGGGGCGGCACACAGTCACACCAGCTACCATGGAAAGAAGGTACAGCCCCCTGACTCCCCACTGTGTTCATGATTATCGTCATTAGGATGATCACAGCACTTTAGATCCTCTATTGCTCTTCCACAGTGTCACATGGCTATTGGGTCTGAGTGTGTACAGACTGTCACACAATAGAGCCATAACAAAGTCAGCACTCAGTAGCCATGTGGCACTGTGGCAGAGCAATAGAGGATCTAAAGTTCTGTGATCATCATAATGATAATCATAAGCATGAGATGCTACTTTACACTTGCTACTTGTTTGGATGGAAGGGGGGGGGGGGAGTAAAAACATGTAGCTGAGCTGCATTTTTTTAACCACCCACCAACCACCCCTCCTTAAAGAAGCTTTCACCCAAACCTTACAATTAGATCTGCCTGCCATTTTTTCATGTGGATCTGTATGATCTGTATGAAAGCTCTATATAGGATGGAATCCAGATGTACATAGATTTAAAAAAAAAATGCTGCTATCTTTCTGTATTGTGGGTTTGTGATGCTTTTCTATGTGGATATAAAAGCTAATTTTTTTTTCTGATGCTGGGAGTGTGGTCAATCTTCCTTCCACATTGCCTGTTGTGAGTGGACACAAGTCCAAATTTCCATTTGGCCACGCATAGAGACATCACAAGTCCTCCCCTGTGGGCTGTGCATTGTGTGCAGATGCAAACTGAACAGACCTGGAAATCAGAACACATCTGTCCCATTTAGCTCCAATTCTGCAGAGAATCCACTCACTGATCCCTTGCTGAGTGGAGCAGCACTGTGTGAAAGGGCCCTCATGCTGGAAAGGTAGTGGTTGGCAAAGTACATATGCTGCATCCGCAAAGCAACTACTGTAACCACCCACCATGTTTCCTGCTGAGGAGGTGATACAGTGCCTGTTCACCACCAGCCAAATTCTGTCAGAAGAGCAATCCGCATGCAGATCACTCTTCAGAGAGCAATGCTAGTGTGAATTGGGTCATACAGATTTAAATATTTTTTTGGAGTGCATGCCTCAGCTGATTTAAAGGCATAATAGATGTGCTGGCTTAAGGAAAATTGAATCCTTAAAGTCAGCTGCAGCACTCTCATTTGTTAGAAGGAATGTGATTAGCCTGGACAAAGATAAATATCACTTTTTTGAGGCTAGGTTGGGGGGGGCCCCATCAGGTAGGCTGTACGGGGCCCCATGATTTCTAACAGCGGCCCTGCCCCCGCATGCCGGTGATGGCGGCAGGCGGGGAGCGGTGCCCTCCATTTCTTCCTCGATGAGGAAGACTCTTCTGACACCTGCTCCTCCTCTTGTTCTTTCAAGCCTGCCGCTTCAGCCAATTAGGTGACTGGTAACCAGACCCGGTGAACCTGATTGGCTGAGAGGCGAGTCAGTGTTAGGGAAGCGATTCCCTAACACAGCACTGTTTAAACGGGGAACGCACAGCCGTGCGCCCGCTGTTTAACCATTTGGAAGCCGATTAGAGCCCACAGGCTCTAATTGGGAGGCCTATTAGAGCCTCTCGCTCTAATCAGGCACTTCCAAAACACACCCACCACTGTTATTCAGATGGCCGGTGCTCAACAGGGGGCTGGACACCTGAATAGTGGATGGCAGCGGTGACAATAGATAGATTCATGCAATGCATGAATCTATCTATTGTTGAGTGACTGGTGCAGGAGAGAGGGGGTGGCGCTCCTGCGCCCACTATGGATGCACTGCCACTGGATAAAGGGATTGATTTACTAAAGGCAGAAAGACTGTGCACTTTGAAAAGTGCAGTTGCACTCTGCAAGTGCAGTTGCTCCAGAGCTTAATAAATGAGCAGAAGCTCTGCTGACTTCCATCATCCAATCATGTGCAAGCAAAAATGCAGTTTTTTTATTTTACTTGCACGTGATTGGATACACTTTGCAAAGTGAAAACTTACCTCATTTACTAAGCTCTGGAGCAACTGCACTTGCAGGGTGCAATTGCACTTTGCAAAGTGCACAGTCTATTTGTCTTTAGTAAATCAGCCCCATAGGCTTTTATGGTGCTGAGTTTAGGAGCTTTGGCAAAAAACAAAACAAAACAAAGGCTTTTAAACACAAGTTACTGGAGCAAGCTGAAAACTTGGCATTGTTTCTACGCTGCATATTTTCTATCTGAAGTGTGTTTATTTTCCTAAGTGTGTATTTTTACTAACACATGCTTGCTCACTTTCTAATTCTGCAGGTAAATAATTAGCAAAAATGCATATTTTCAGTAAACCGCAGAAACAGCCTGCTCTCTAGCTGACGTGAGTTTTATAATCGTCTCCCATTAGTGACTAAAATAGATTCTGGCAATTATATATACAGTTCAAGCATTTTTATTGAGGAACTGACAGAGTCATGTGAGGTCAAAAAACATGATGAAAGGATTTTGGGTTTACTATTAAAAAAACATGTTGACATTTGGGGTGAGTTTGCGCTTTTCACACTTCGGATTCACACGACAAAAGATTTAAGTTGTAAAACTAACAACTGGCTTTTAATGGTGTTTTTTTCTCACCAGTTGCTGGTCTTTGAATAGTTTGGCTAAATGTTTTATTGTAACTCTAGGCACTAGCATCATAAAAAAAAGGGATTTTTTTCTTACTTTTTGGAGAAAAAAATGCTCATTCCATCTCACAATGTTATTTATGTACTAAAAACACACATACATGCACACACTAAGCACAGAACTGATTTTTAACAAGATTAGGAAAAGCTGCAGCGGACAAGTATGAAACGTTGACAAGATTCCAGATAGGAAAATCAATAGACTAATGTTCTCCCTTCATTTCTACTAGTTCATTTAGGTGTTCATATCTCCAAACTGCAGGATTCATAAGATACATGGCAGCTTAAGCTAGTTTGAAATGAGTCTAATTTTTTCTTGATTCATTAGTAAATGTGGGATTTCCAGCCTAGAAATGTCTGGCTGGAGTGAATTTCAACTTTCCTTGCATCATCTCAAATTATATTTTGATCCTTTTTTTTATTATTGCAGACTAGAAGAGAACAATTAGGCCCGTACACAGGACCGAGAAACTCGACGGGCGAAACACATCGTTTTCCCCGTCGAGTTCCTTTGTTCGGCTGTCAAAAAAGTCGTTGAGCCAAATTTTCCCATTGCCCAACGAGGAAATAGAGAACATACTCTCTATTTGGCTCGACGAGTTTCCCGACGGGTTTCTCGGCGAAAAGTGTACACACGACCGGTTTTCTCGGCAGAATACGTCTCCCATCGAGTTTCTTGCTGGATTCTGCTAGAAAACCGGTCGTGTGTACGGGGCCTAAGATCTTCATGAATTCAGATCCTCCCTGCCTCCATTCCTGTAGTTCTGTATGTCATGGGTTAAGGACTGTTTAAAATAAAAATCTGGGTTTCTTGGAACAGCAGTTTTTTGGCTTCACGACCTTGGGGGACTTGGGTACGTATATGGAAATTTACTAAAACACCACACCAAAATGTATGGTTTAGACCTCCTGCTATCAAAAATTATTGTACCACATGTATCTCCATCAATGTCTTCTAGCAGGCCATTGGGCATATTAATAAGTGGTATGGTATGGATTCCCTGAGACAGCTGTACAATGTATTCAAGGTAGTACAGCTATATCCCAGTTCAGGGTGCCGTGTATCGTTTTCCAGGATGCTGGATTTTTTTTTTGTGATTGCCCACTGATTGAACGTGTCAGACACCACATGAAAAAACATGATTACAGACTAGAATAGAGAAATAAGATCGTCATAAATCCAGATCCTCCCTGCAGTGTTGCAGTTCTGAATGGCATGGATTAAGGGCTGTTTAAAATAAAAAGTTGGGGTTCTTGGAACAGGAGATTTTGGCTTCATGATTTGGGGAGTTTGGGTACGTATATTGCAATTTACTAAAACTCCACACCCAAAAGTATAGTTTAGACCTCGTTTTACCAAAAATGTATGTACCTCTGGTGACTACCAATGTCCTCCAGCAGGCCAATGGGTATATTAACAAGTGGTATGGTATATATTCCTTGTGACGGCTACATTATATACAATATAGGAGGTAGTGCAATTATATCCTACCTCAGGGTGCAGTGCATTTTATTCTAGGACATGGCTGGATCTAGGGAGTGTGCCTCCCCCCAGATTTCAGTTGCAACCACCTAGGCCTGTCCCCTCCCATGGACATTGTGCCCAGCCCCTGAGCTCCTCCTCCTATGCTGCACTGCACATAGCCTGTGCACAGGGCTTTCAGCAGAGCTCCTCCTCCCCACACAACACATGGCTGAGAGCAGATTGTCTGAAGCCTCACGTCCAAGGAACTCGACGGGCGAAACACATCGTTTTTGCTCGTCGAGTTCCTTGTGAAGCCGCCGAGGATCTCGGCAAGCCAAATTTTCCCATTCCCGTCGAGGAAAAAGAAGACATGCTTTATTTTTGGCCCGTCGAGATCCTCAACGGTTTCCTCGTCGAAAAGTGTACACACGACCGGTTTCCTCGGCAAAAAAAACAACCCAGCAAGCTTCTTGCTTGTTTTTACCGAGAAACTCGGTCGTGTGTACGAGGCCTTACAGACACATCCTCGATCTAAACAGTGTGTAGCTGGCTACTGAAGCTGCACTGCTGTTATAATTTGGGGATTTCACAGGTCAGAACTACAACCAGCTACACACTGTACAAATGGAGGCTGTGTCTGTATACACACTGTACAGATGGTGGCTGTGTCTGTATACACACTGTACGGATGGAGGCTGTGTCTGTATACACAGTGCAGATGGAGGCTGTGTCTGTGTATTTGCTGTACAGACGGAGGCTGTGTCTGAATATGGACTGTGCAGATGAAGGCTGCGTCTGTATACTCATTGCACAAATGGAGGCTGTGTCTGTATATTCCCTGTACACACTGCGCAGATGGAGGCTGTGTCTATATATTTCCTGTACACACTGTGCAGACGGAGGCTGTGTCTGTATACCAATTGTGCAGATGGAGGCTGTGTCTGTATATTCTCTGTACACACTGTGCGGATGGAGGCTGAGTCTGTATACACTCTATGCAGATGGAGGCTGTGTCCGTATATTCACTGTGCAGAAGGAAGCTGTGTATGTAAGTGAATCCAATCTCAGCTATGTGCTATATGAGAAGGAGGACCTTGGTTGAGTATCCTGCACAGCAGTGACCCCTGTTCTCTACCCCTGCCTGATTGACCTCTAATTGTTCATATCACACACCACATTAAAAACTTAGTTGCATGAGTGGCTATTTACAGTTGATGGATACAAGAAGTAGGTATTGCCATTTATGTGCTCTGCGGATTTTTGGGTAAATTTGGCTAAAGGCCAGCCATACACAAGCAGATCTCAGACAAAAGATATCAGATCTGCCAGTCATTCTAATTACAAAACAAACAAATGAAGGTGCTCCCAAACATCTCAAAGCTTTTCTTTAGGTCCACTATACCTGGGCAAGATTATAATAAAGTATGAGCATTGTTGATGCTATCATGTGACAGGCACCTGAGGTATGCTGCATGAAAAATTTCTAGTTTTAATTGCAATCCGTGGATATTTTTTTTTTTTTTTTATTCAGTATTCTAATATGCTGCAGAAATAGCATAATCGTAATGGATCACAGGCAGCAAAGAGCAGATCTCATGACATACCCTGAATAGTGGATCTCATGAAGCTCATCAAAGGGTCCAATACTTTGTTGATATAGAAGGCTATGGAATATCACACAAACCATTAATCACTTTGTAACCTGCCACTATGCATTACCATGGTTAGTCTCCACGGTTCATAGACACTACGTGTTTTCATAGTCACTGTGTTTTGTGAACTGATACTGCCAAATCAAAATGTTCCGTGCATTTTGTACATTTTATTGACTGTGAAGCCTTGTACACACGCACGGTTTACTTGGCAAGAACCAGCAAGAAAATTGCTGGCAGAGCTTTCTTGCAGAGTAAACCGTGCGTGTGTACGAGACTTTCAGGTTTCTCATCAAGAAAACTGCCCAAAATCACGACGATAAAAATAGAGAACCTGCTCTCTATTTTCTCATTGTGATGTGTGTATACTTACCTGTCGCTGTGGAAACATGGAATGACTTTGATGCATGAGCGGTAGCTTCCTAGGCATAGGTAGGGTGCAGCAAGATGGCGGCGACGGTATCGAATGGAACGAGTGCATGCTTGTCGTACGCGATGACGTCACCGCGTTCTTGCCATTCAAAAGAACAGCGTTCTTTTGAATGTAGTGTCTGTACACTCAGGTGGCAAGAGATTCTGGCCCATGTGTACAGGGCTTGAGCCTTTAAACACCATGGATTTGTGTAGAAAATGAATATTTATTATTGCCTATTTGTTACCACCTACTGTACACTACTACTAACCAAGCCTGTTGTATCTATTACAATTTAGGGTATATGTGTTTGCTTGAATTTAAAAAAAATCACATTTTGTTTCAAAGATTTGATTTTATCTCATAGACTTATATATGTGGTCTTTTTTTTATGCTTTCACTCAAGATGTACAAGACTTTCAACCAAGAATCACAGTTTTCAGTTTACATTTTAGAAATGTGCAAATCTTGGGGGAAACATCATGTGAAATTTGATTAAAAACATTGATACAGTAAATAACTCCCATAGAATAAAAGTTTAATGCTACTGTAGTATTTTAAAACAAAAGAAGCATAAAGTGAGATCTGATAACCAAATAACCTCTACTTTACCAAAAACTAACAATGATATATTTGAGACTTCAGAAGAATACAAATTCCACGCATGGCATTTAATATAGATTAAAAGAGTTTTCCCAAAAGAAAAAAAATCCTCTCAAATTTGTATTCATCTGACATTCCTCTAGTTGATACAACTGAAAAACATTTGCCTTCAGGGTTATTATCCAGCCACTGCATGTCTAAACATAATGCAACATCTAAGCATCTCTCACTTGGACAATACACTACTGACGCTAGACACTCCCGACTTCTTTTATGAAGCCAGGTGAAAATTGCCCATAGCAACAAGATGCTTTCTGTTTCCCTTGTCTAATTAGTTTTATTCAGCAGTATGGACGGACCCATTTCTTGTCCTTTTGTCAATGTCCATCTCTAAGAGCAACAAACTGCTAGTCCTAATACTTGTCCAGAGTTGAATTGATATTGTGGATTTAGCCTTTATGGTTCAAAATATTCCTATTTAAATACCATAGCACTGGTAAACGAAACCCCTTTGTTATAAAAGACCTTGTTCACTCTAGCCTGCACAGAAAAACAAGCCATTTTTCTTTGTGGACTGGTGTCTGTTCTCTCAGGCCTCGTACACACGACCGTTTTCCTCGACAGAATCCATCAAGAAACATGGTGGCAGAGCTTTTTTGCTGAGGAAAATGGTCGTGTGTATGTTTTTCATCGAGGAAACAAGTTCTCTTTTTCCTCGTCGGGAGTCTCAATTTCCTTGTCGTGTTCCTCGTCGGGCTGGTTTTCGACGAGAAACACGTTCGTGTGTATGCTAAGAAACCTGCGCATGATCAGAATAAAGTATGAGATGGGAGCGCACCTTTGGTAAAAGTAGTGTTTGTAATGGAGATAGCACATTTGTCACGCTGTAACAGTCTGAAAAGTGCAAATTGTCTCTTGCCAAACTTTTACTTAACACGCAGTAACATT
This sequence comes from Rana temporaria, assembly GCF_905171775.1. Lineage (NCBI taxonomy): Eukaryota > Metazoa > Chordata > Amphibia > Anura > Ranidae > Rana > Rana temporaria. Next base: position 124,624,383 of record NC_053491.1, on the reverse strand, counting down.
AGATTAGCAAAAGCAGCCCCAAGGGTTGTGCCAGTGGAATCAAACTTCCCCTGCCGTTGTATGTGTTATACGTCACCGCGTTTGAGAACAAGGAGATTTGGTCTTGACAGTGTGTACGCAAAGAAAGCTTGTCAAGTTTCTCCACAAGCCTGACAAAAAACTTGTCGAGGAAAACGATGTTTCATTTACGACGAACGAGTTCCTCGGTCATGTGTACGAGGCCTGACTGTTCTACACCCACGGAATCCATTGTAGTGTGGACAGGGCACATAGAAAACTGGTTTTCTGTGTACCCTTGCAGAGGCCTGTGTGAAATATCCCTCAGAGTTCCTCTTACTAAAATGAAAGGACAACATAAATGTCAGTAAAGTTGTCCTTTAAAAAGACTCCCACTCTCCCACGATAGCCAGCACAATAAAAAGATTTACCGTCATTCCAGCTCTTGAATCTTCGCAGTGCTTCCCTGCTTGATGCTGCGTGATATTTGCGAAAGAAGCATCCTGTCTGGATTCTGTGCCTAGTGTGCACATAGGCCACAGTCCTATTAATTTCTTATGCTTTGTCTGTACTTTTCTAAATAGCTGAAGCCTGCCATGAGTACTGGCCATAGGAATGAATGTCAAGCATTTTTTCAAACCAGGATGTTTTGATTGCAAAAGCTATGCACTTCCCGCCAAGGTATTTTAGTATGTGGACCACACTGAGGGGTGGAAGCAATGACAAAATCTTACCATTGGGGCAGAGAACAACTGTTGCTTCCTCTCACTCTTAATCAGGAAAGGGAGTGAGTGGAAAGCTCCCCAGTGGGGAAAGGTAGGGCCTTGATCCACTGTGCAAGAGACCACACACATTTCTTAAAATTATAGTTGTCTTGTATATATATATATATATATAGAATTGCAGTAATGAATATCAACACAGTTTGTAGGCACTAATATAAGGCGATAGAAGATTGGTGTTTACATAATGTTACCAGGCTTGGACCTGTATTCCCCTTAGGCAGCTGGGGGGTTTATGTACTAAAGCTGGAGAGTGCAAAATCTTACTTCTGCATATAAGCCAATCAGCTTCCAGCTTTTATTTCCAAAGCTTATTTAAACAAGCTGAGGTTAGAAGCTGATCGGTTTCTCTGCAAATGTGAGACTGATTTTGCACTCTCCAGCTTTAGTAAATAAACCCCCTTCTGCTGGAGTGGTGGCAGTTGGCAGTGTACTGGAACGGAACTATAATGCTGCTAAGAAGAGCCTTGTGTTCCTAATCCAGATACAGGAACGTTTCCTCAAGGCAGGTGTTGTCCCTATTCTGACCCTACTCGCCAGAAACCTTACCCTGCACTATACACTGCACTAGTCCATGAGGGGACATTTCCCCTAACTTACTCCACTATATTTGTATAATGACACAGAGCCACCTGCTGTACAGATATGACACCTACACCTGTCTACACAGCAATAACAGCCTGACGTATCTAACCCATCTCCACTCTTTTCAAAACAAAAAATGTTTTGGCTCGAGTTAGGCTTAATTGATTGGCCTAGATATTGGCCTAAATATTACACAGGTGACTTTATTTATGGTCAAACCCTTGAGGCTTTAAAGTTTTATATGCAATTTACCAAGCTACTCAGTGCAATGTACCCTGAGGATTTCCACCATATATCACCAATGAAAAATTTAGTCCAGCAAAATATATTTTGTAGATAGGTTTTATAAAGATCTTTTGGCCATTGTTTATTAAAAACTTGAGAAATTCATATCCCATACCATGGTGCAGAGAACATGAATGCAATAACATCAGCTGTATCTCTAATATACACACTGTGTGTACAGCCAATAACATGTATCTGTCAAAAAGCTTTTCCTTGGGGTATGGAGGTTGCAGTAATTGTTGATGGTATAGTAAAGCCACATGTTCATGGAAAAATAATGGGAATCACAAAAATAATTTCTTATAGATGTACAAGTTATCCTTTAGCAATATTGATAATTACATTTTATTACTAAGGTTATTTACAGCACTGCTCCCATATTGCCTGTACATTTTACCTTGGCACAGGATAAAAAATATAGCTGGACATAAAACATTTTTTTTATCAAGCTCTTAAATGTTAAATATTAACAGGGGTTCACTCTTAATTAGTAGGAATAAATACTTTGCATTATGAATAATAATAATTAAAAAAACAGGCTGTAATCAGCTATGTTAGTGGACAGAGTGCCACCTCAAGCAATAAAGAAAAGATGTATTCTTTTTATCATCAATACCTACAATGATTACTATTTTGAAATAGATATGTACATTTAAAATACTACATTAAACCACTAGTTTCTTTGAAAAATTTATTTTCTTTTTAATTACATGTGAATTAGCTGGAAGAAGCTGCAGGGAAGCCCAGGCTCTTACTGACTTAAGCCTTCTCAGCAGTTTGTTAAATTCTAGCCTCAAATCCCTTGAGGGAATGGTGGATTCAAAGCAGCTTTTAATCATACCACAGGGAGGGTGAAGTAACATGTAAGTAGGTCATATAGAAAGCACTGCAAGTGCATAGGTTACTGTTTTATTTAACAACGAGTGTGTCACATTTTCAATGCACCTTTGCTATTAACATTTGAAGGCGATGGTATGACTAGGGTCAAACACAATAGGATATGTTTTATGGAATTCAAATGCTATTTTAAAATGGTACATTTGATACACGTTTTCAAATCACACAAAGGAAAGTGTGAGTTAGTCCTCCCCACTTCCTGAAATAATATGCAAACATTCTTGAATGTCTTGCATCTGTGGTTATTGATATATCAATGAGTTCTGTATGTAGAAAAAATAAATAAATAAATAATATATATATATATATATATATATATATATATATATATATATATATATACACATACACTGAGCAACATTATAAACACAACACTTTTGTGTTTGCCCCTATTTACCATGAGCTGAACTTAAAGCGGTGGTTCACCCTCAATAACAACATTCTAGCATTAAATTAAGCATAGTAGCGCGAGCTACAGTATGCCTTTATTTATTTTTTTTGCCCCGTACTCACTGTTTAATCCTATAGTGAAGATTCAGACTCCCCGCGGGGAATGGGCGTTCCTATCCAGAGGGAATATGATTGACGGCCGGCTATGGCACGTCACGCTCCCCAAAGATAGCCGGAGTAGGTCTCGGCCCTTCACGGCGCTATACGGCGCCTGCGCACAGACTAGGCGCAGGCGCCGTGAAGAGCCAAGTCCTATTTCAGCTATTTCCGTCAATCATCTTCCCTCTGGATAGGAACGCCCATTCCCCGCGGGGAGTCTGAATCTTCACTATAGGATTAAACAGTGAGTACGGGGCAAAAAAATAAATAAAGGCATACTGTAGCTCACGCTACTATGCTTAATTTAATGCTAGAAAAAAAAAATTATAGGGTGAACCCCCTCTTTAAAGATCTACGACTTTTTCTATGTACCCAAAAGGGATATTTCTCTCAAATATTGTTCACAGCTCTGTCTAAATCTATGTTAGTGAGCACTTATCCTTTGCCGAGATAATCCATACACCTCACAGGTTTGGCATATCAAGTTGCTGATTAGACAGCATGATTATTGCACAGGTGTGCCTTATGCCCCGTACACACGATCAGGCTTTTGCCCAGCCAAACTCACATCGGAATTACGACGAAATTCCATTGGAGTAAAAGAGAACATGTTCTCTATCTAAACTCAGATGGAATTCCTCGGAAAAAAGTCAGATGGGACATAATCACGGTCAGAATTTTCCAGCTTTAGACTGACCACAATAAAAGTCCACTCTAAAATGTGCAGTTTTACTGTATTGGTGGGGTCAGGGGGGTCTGAAAACCAGTCAGTATCTGGTGTGACCACTTGGATGTTTTCAGCTTCCAGAAATTGTGTACAGCCAGTCAGTATCTGGTGTCACCACCATTTGCCTCATGCAGTGCAGCACATCTGCTTTGTATAGAGTTGATCAGGTTGTTATTTGTGGCCTGTGGCATGTTGTTCAATACCTCTTCAATTTTCTGTGCAAAGTTGCTGGATACTGGCAGGAACTGGACTACGTTGTTGTATACGCCGATCCAGAACATCCCAAATGCTCAATAGGTGACATGTCTGGTGAGTATGCTGGCCATGCAATAACTTGGATGTTTTCAGCTTCCAGAAATTGTGTACAGATCCTTGTAACATGGTGCCATGCATTATCATGCTGCAACATGAGGTGATGGTCATGGATGAATGGCACAACAATGGGCCCCAGGATCTCATCACAGTATCTCTATGCATTAAAAATGCCATCAATACATTTTACCTGTGTTCATTGTCCATAGCATATGCCTGCCCATACCATAACCCCACCGCCACCATGGGCCACTCAATCTACAACATTGACATCAGAAAACAGCTCACCCACACAACGCCATACATGCTGTCTGCTATCTGCCCTGTACAGTGAAAAATGAGATTCATCATCATCATGAAGAGAACACCTCTCCAAAGTGCCAGACACCATCAAATGTGAGCATTTGCCCACTCAAGTCGGTTACGATGACGAACTGCAGTCAGGCCAAGACCCCGATGAGGACGACGAGCATGCAGATGAGCTTCCCTGAGACGGTTTCTGACAGTTTGTGCAGAAATTCTTTGGTTATGCAAATCGATTGTTGCAGCAGCTTTCCGTGTGGCTGGTCTCAGACAATCTTGAAGGTGAAGATGCTGGATGTGGAGGTCCTGGGCTGGTGTGGTTACACATAGTCTGTGGTTGTGAGGCCGGTTGGATGTACTGCCAAATTCTCTGAAATGCCTTTGGAGACGGCTTATGGTAGAGAAATTAACATTCAATTCAAGTGAAACAGCTCTGGTGGGCATTCCTCTCAAAACTTGCGACCTCTGTGGCATTGTGCTGTGTGATAAAACTGCACATTTTAGAGTGGTCTTTTATTGTGGCCAGCCTAAGGCACATCTGTGCAATAATCATGCTGTCTAATCAGAATCTTGATATGCCACACTTGTGAGGTGGTTGGATTATCTCGGCAAAGGTGAAGTGCTCACTAACCCAGATTTAGACAGATTTGTGAACAATATTTGAGAGAAATAGGCCTTTTGTGTACATAGAAAATGACGTATATCTTTAAGTTTAGCTCATGATAAGTAGGGGCAAACACAAAAGTGCTTTATCCACTTAAGGACCGCCTCCTGCACATATACGTTGGCAGAATGGCACGGCTGGGCACAAGCACATACCTGTATGTCCTCTTTAACCTCCCTGGCGGTATGATTCTTTCAGAAAAAACATGCTAAAAGCGGTACCATTATTTGCAAGGAAATTTGGCGTTTTATATTGTAGGTCTGTAATTTTTAGAAATAACTCACTTAAATCTGACCAAACAAGATTCTAATAGGCATCCCGTGTATTACATTTTTTTAAAAACAAAATTATAAATTATAATATAATAAATAATTATAAATAATTATAACAAATAATAATATAATTATAATAAAAATTATTCAATAATGTAATCAAATCAAAATCACTGAAATTTGCTCAGTTGCAGAATTGTCGCTGTCATTACTTTTATTTTTTTATGACGAATTTCCCCACAAATCGCTATCGCACAATTCTGCAAGTGATTATAATTTATTATCGCTGTTTTTTAGCTGATCTAAAACTATTTTTGACATAAAGGGACACTTTTGGTTGCTATGGACAATCTACAGTTTGCAGGGAGAAAAAAAGGTTTTTATTATATAAAATGACATGCAGGACACTGGGCAGACCACTAGGGACAGGGGGGGTGTGTTTTTTTTACATACAGTACTGTAATCTATAAGATTACAGTATACTGTGTGTATAGTGTTTGTTTACGTTTTTGAATTTGGCGCCGTTCTCCGTCCCCGTGCGTCGTAAAGTCGCAGGGAACGGAGATCGGCGTCACACGGAGGCACTATGTGAATCGAGCGAGGTCCCGCTCGCTCACACAGCGCGGTGGCATCGCTGGATCCAGGGACAAGGTAAGTAAAAAGTGCCTGTGGATCTAGCGAGGCAAGCCCGAGACTGACTCGGGGTTACCGATAGTAGCAAGAAAATCTAACCCCGTGTCAGTCTCGGGAAGACCGCCAGGGAGGTTAAGTGCCCAGCCGTGGGTCGCGGGCGCTGTCCGAAGCTTCATGACCGCGGCCGCGGGACCCGCGGACCCGATTGCCGCCTGAGTCCCGCAATCGGTCCCCGGAGCTGAAGAACAGGGAGAGCTGTGTGTAAACACAGCTTCCCCGTTCTTCACTGTGGCGCTGTCATTGATCGTTTGTTCCCTGATATAGGGAAAGGCGATCAATGATGTCACACGTCCAGCCCCGCCCCCTACAGTTAGAAACACTTAACCCCTTCAGCGCCCCCTAGTGGTCAACTCCCAAACTGCAATTGTCATTTTCACAGTAAACAATGCATTTTTATAGCATTTTTTTGCTGTGAAAATGACAATGGTCCCAAAAATGTGTCAAAATTGTCCGATGTGTCCGCTATAATGTCGCAGTCATGAAAAAAAATGCTGATCGCCGCCATTAGTAGTAAAAAAATTATAATTAATAAAAATGCAATAAAACAATCCCCTATTTTGTAAACGCTATAAATTGTGCGCAAACCAACCGATAAACGCTTATTGCAATTTATTTTACCAAAAATAGGTAGAAGAATACGTATAGGCCTAAACTGAGGAAAAATATGTTTTTTTATATATTTTTGGGGGATATTTATTATAGCAAAAAGTAAAAAATATTGTTTTTTTTTCAAAATTGTCGCTCTATTTTTGTTTATAGCGCAAAAAATAACAACCGCAGAGGTGATCAAATACCACCAAAGGAAAGCTCTATTTGTGGGAAAAAAAGGACGCCAATTTTGTTTGGGAGCCACGTCGCACGACCGCGCAATTGTCGGTTAAATCGACGCAGTGCCGAATTGCAAAAAGGGGCCAGGTCCTTTACCTGCATTTTGGTCTGGGTCTTAAGTGGTTATATATATATATATATATATATATATATATATATATATATATATATATATATATATATATATATATATATATTAAATGAGCAAAGTGAATATTTGAATTACAAGGTAGTTATTGTTCACCTTATTTTCTAACATTTTCTTTGCAAAGAAAATAGCCCCTACAGATTTATCCGATTATCCCTTTATGTATATAGACATGTGTTATAATTTATGATGTATTGAACCATCATTATGGTACAACCCTGCCAAGAGTCCCTTCTGGTTTCCCTAAAGACATAATGCATGGCAAGGGGAATAGAGAGACACTTCTGCACCATATGCAGTGTGTTTTGGAATTTCCTTCTCTGGCCAATAGCAGGTTTGGCCAGGCCACAAAGCCAACTTAAAAGGAATGTGTAGTCTCTTTGTCAATAATCTTTCCATTATGAGTTAAGAAATTTAAAACATTGTTTATTTGCATAATTTGTAATTATATATGAACATGGGGACCGCCATATTTGCTAATTACATATTCAGTCTCTGCAGAGCTACACACTGGTTGGGCTTTATTGCTTATTTTTATATTGCAAGTCAAAAGACGCTTTTCTCATTGAAAATAATATACTTTAAAAACCCTACCCTGCCAACTCTTTTCACTATATCTTACCTCTTTTTTGCTTTCATCTTTTGCTTCCCTCTCTTTTACTCTTCTTTATCCTCTCTCTCACGATTTGAATGTCGATTTTGGTTTTTGCCTCATTTTATCCTTCTTTCTGTTCTCCAAGAGTATCCTCTTCAGCTACCTCCCAAGACCTACCAATGTGCCCTACATTTACACTCCTGGACATACCAGACATATAGTTATATTTTTTTATCAATAGTGGCTGCTCTATAAATATTGATACCCTAGACTTAGGGGTTAATTTACTAAAGGCAAATAGGCTGTGCACTTTACAAATTGCAGTTCCTCTTTGTAAGTGCAGTTACACCCAAGCTTAGTAAATGAGCAGAAGCTCTGCTGGCTTTCATCATCCATTCATGTGCAAGGAATTTTTTTTTATTATTTCATTGCACGTGGTTGGGTATTTTTTGCAAAATGTAGCCTTACCTCATTTACTAAGCTCTGGAGCAACTGCACTTCCAGAGGTCTATTTGCCTTTAGTAAATTAACCATTCAAATGTTAAGGTACTTTTCTTGGACTGCCTACATTTGGGGGACATGCACCTGCACCCACACACTGCGTTGATGAAGCGGCTGTAACCCATTAGACATGACTGCCTGCATGCAGATGCACAGTACACCTGTGCACCTCATCTGTGCAAAGACAGCCCTTTTATAGATAGGTACATCCATGTGAATGAGATCTAAAAGTTTTGATTTTCATGATCGGTTTGTTCTAGGTAATTTCTTTAACCTACTGAACCAAGAAATATGAAAACAAGTACAGGGGGTCCCCGACTTACAAATGCTATAAGGACTGGAGGTTTGTTCGTAAGTGAAATCTGTTCGTAAGTCGGAACATTGCTTGTAAGTGTAACTTCCGCCTGTACAGGGATGTGTGCTGTTCCGGCTTCCGCCTGTGCAGGAATGTGGCATTTTCCGGGCGCTTCTGGGGCTCTTCTGGCCACGCAGTACATGAAGTACTGCAGTGTGAAAAGTGTGGAATGTGGCAAGATAGCTGCTTGGAGGTACTGTATATGGGACCATCGTGGGGCACAAGCAGCCGGCATTGAGGCCCGTTCGTAAGTAGGAGCGTTTGTAAATCGGGGACCCCCTGTAGCATTTTCAGGAGGTTAGCTATGATACTCTCTATATTTCTTGTGCCAAAGGACTATTAACATTTTTTAGTTTCATATAGCAGATTAGGTGGGGCCACAGGTGGTGGGTTCCATCTGGAAAGCTATAGACTGTAGTCATCTTACAATCTTTCAATGACCACTAGTATTTACTGAATTATCACAATTGTAAAATATGCCCACATAGACATTCACTTATAACTATAGAGAAGTGTCTCCCCTTCACTACTGTTGGGTATTCTGGTAAGAATGCACATTCTAATTCATTGGTGTGGTTAAAATGCTTGCCATTTATAGAAAAGAACAGTTGACTTTCCACTGTGTGGCATTACCCATACTCAGTCTGAGTTTAAGCTTACCATTATATTAACAAAATGAGGGATTATAACCTATACTGGCATTTCAGTGTATACATTTAAATCCCTAATGTTTAATAAATCATGTATAATTGCCATTTTATCGTATTCATATGGGCGAAAGCATGAGTAAAATACCTAATATAAATGTTGGTACTAGCTAAAAAAAGAAAATGAAAAAAAAATAATGTTATATCTTCTATTCAGAGTCTGAAACTGTTAAAACTCTAATGCCACCGGATTAAAAGGAAGTAAAAAAAATCTCCTTGACTTTCCAATACAGCAGAAATATATTCTTTAGAAATAATATTCTGAAGAGTAGATCTAGACATGAATAGGTCCTTTTACATTTAACAATGTATTAGAAATCAGAAATTCTGCAAAGCTTCATTCCTCTGTTCCAGTGAATGTTTGTTTCAGCTTCCGTGGTAATTCAGAAGCAGATCATAATGCTAGGAGATGAATATTAATATAGATAATAAGCCTGCTTGGAAATAAACATATTTTCATGAATTCTAACATTCTTGCATTTTTTTGTGGGCTTCCACTGACTGTTTTTCTCCTCCTTATAAGAGGAAAACAGACTATTCCTTGAATCACGTCTTCCTTTCCTTAGAGATGCTATTTTGATAATCATTTATTAATGATTTAACTGAAGAGCAAGTGGTTTCACTTCAGAGAAGTGTGTCAGAAAGAGCTTATTTCACCAGATGCCTGTAAGGCAGTGCACTGAGAGTTCATGTGACTGTTTTTGATTTTTTTTTTGCCTTCAAACACCAATCAGTTTTAATGCATCTACAGTATATGTTGCCAGTGGCATTGAAATACATCTATGATGCCTTAACTCCACATTATGTAAAATGGATGCATAATACAGGCTGTATAGTATACAAAGTAGAACACTAGCTCTCTACAAGATCACATTTTTTCACCTAAGTGTGTCTTAATATACAGTGGTAATTCTTGTAGCCTATCTCTGCAATGATCATGTGGATCCAATAGGTTGTCAGCACATATTACATTTACTTATATCCGAACAGAAATAGTTGTATTCTGAACAGTTATGATTTACGAAGTGGCTCTAGTTTACTAAAGAGAAATGTAAAAGAGCAAGCATAAATCGCCACTGTATACTTGCATTGTGGAATGGCATGAGTATGGGGAGGTACTCGTGCATATCGAAATACGATTCATAAACCTATCCAGAAAAACACATACTGATGTACAATGCTTGCAATGTGGTTTGCAGTGTGCATTGAACATTCAAATAATGCTGCTTTTGTTGCTTCTGTTCTGACAAGGTCCAATAAGATATATGCCAAAATCTACCCTAAAAAAAATAACTGTAATGTGACAAGCAATGTGACTTTTAGAAGCCGGTTTAGATGCAAACGTGTAAACAATCTATGTGTAATCTTGCCATGGCCATGGCCAGAGGAAGTAGTGCATTATGATACCCCCGGAAGAGAATATAACTTTTTTTTTGTGTGTACTTTTTTATGCTGTCCTTTCAATAATATTACTACATACATGTGATTTGTTCCAACATAGGAGTGTTCAAAAATTACTAACACTGATTAGACCCAAATTTTATTATTTGTTTTTAGGATTGCCATGGCCTAAGAATAAAATACACTTCTTAGTAAATTCACCGTTTGCATGCTTATCTGCCTGCATTGAAGACACAAGGTAAATATTGTGAGGATGCGAATTGGTTGTTCATGCATGAACATGGTGCTGGCATACACAAAAATATATTGCTAAAGCAGATCCAGTGACTAAATTGTTAGCATGAACTTCATTTAAAGATTAGCCAATCTGTTCACAATTTGCTAGATTGCAAATATATAAGTGAATCTGAAAGTGCACAAGCTAATCAGTTTTTGCCAGTCTGTGTGCATATTGTGCATGCCTATTTGCATTGACTGCACTGGATTATACATAGTGTTCACAAAAAACATTGCTGAAGCATTTCTGCTTAACTGGATATAACTACTGGATCTCACATGCAAATCAAACAAGCTTTTTGATTGTCAATTTACAAAGTTAGAAACACATGTTTTCAGTTATGTTATGAGTCTAAGGCTTAGGAGTTTGCACTTTACACTAAATTTGAGTATGGAACTTGAGTATATACAGTATGTATGATATTAAATTGCCCACAAGTAAATAAATCTCAGCAACAATATTCATCTTTTTCCAATTCGAAGAATAGCCGTCGTTTCCCATTGCTTTCAATGGGAAGGAGCGGTAAACACACTGCTCCTTCACCGCTCAAAAGATGCGGCTAGCAGGACTTTTGGAGCGGTCCTGCCTGCAGATACAGCAGCCGCTGTTTCAGGTCAGTTTGCAGGCGCTATTTTTAGGGCAATAGCGCCTGAAAACCACCCCAGTGTGAAAGGGGCCTTAGTGAGTGTGGTTGGAAGCTTCACTTCACAAAGCAACAGCACTACAGTCTATTTGCCTTTAGTAAATGAATCCCTATTAGGGATCAGCCGAACACCCCCGCCTTTGAACTGACCGAACGTTCGCGCAAACATTTAGAACCCCATTGACGTCAATGGGACTCGAACGTTCGAATTCAAAAGTGCTCATTTTAAAGCACCATATGCAAGTTATTGTCAGAAAACGTCTTTGAGAACCTGGGTCTTGCCCCAGGGAACATGTATCAATGGAAAAAAGTTTTAAAAACGGTCGTTTTTTTCTGGAGCAGTGATTTTAATGATGCAGCATCATTAAAAACACTGCTCCAGAAAAAACTACCATTTAAAAAAAAAAAGTTCCATGACCCGGGTTCTCAAAGGCATACTATAGACACCCAGCAGGTACAATATTTAAAGGATTTTTTTTTTCATGATGCTTAAATCAAAAAAAAAAAAAAAATCCTTTAAATATTGTACCTGCTGGGTGTCTATAGTATGCCTGTGTAGCTTTATGGTGCACACTGCAGAGGACACAGGCAATACACCACATGCGAATACTGCAGCTAGCACAATCAACTACCTGCCAGTAAATTAGGAAAAACTGATCTAGCTAAGCTATACAGTGTATAAATATATGTACAACACCTGGGATGTATATATATCCTCTACACACTGTAACATTAACTGACTAACCTGCCTGCCTGCCTGCGCTATCTACCTAGAAAAAAATGACACTCTCTCTCTCTGACTGATCTCTAACCAGCGCCGGAACACACTACACAAGGCCGACCTGCAGGCGGCCTTTTATAGTGTGGGGCGTGTACTAAACCCCCTGAGCCATAATTGGCCAAAGTCACCCTGGCTTTGGCCAATTACGGCTCTCTGTACTGACGGCGCTGTGATTGGCCAAGCATGCGGGTCATAGTGCATGCTTGGCCAATCTTCAGCGCGCAATGCCGCAGTGAATTATGGGCCGTGGCGCGTCACTCGAATTTGGCGTGAACGACCCGTTTTGTTCGTATTTCGATGAACGATTGAACATACGATGTTCGAGTCGAACATACGTTTGACTCGAACACGAAGCTCATCCCTAATCCCTATGTATACTGTGCTTAAAATTAGATGCAGTCTGCTAAACAAATAGTGTCATTCCCACACATATTTTTGAATTTACTCACTGCAAGCTTTAGCATTGGAAACAACCTTACATTTTTATAGAGATGCCTTGGGTGCAATGTATCATATGGTAACATTGTAATGAATAATATGATTACAGTATAGGCAGAACCTAGTACTTATCTTAAAATATTTCAGAAAATGCACAGAATGGCCTTGCTCTAAATGAACATAAAACCAACAGTCTAAGGATCAGCAGTAATATCTGCTGAAATTATTCCAAAGTATATAGTAACCTTGTGAGGATATTTTTTCTTCACATATTTGTTGTTTCCGTTTCATGCAGTCAACTGTCAATAATGATTTGCCCAGTGGTATGCACAGAATGACATCACATGCTTACTCTTTTGCCCCAAAAATGAACATTTGACCAGATCCTTCAGACTACATGATAAAGTTCTGCATCCACATTCACAAAATCTAACCACTCAGTAAAAGGCAAGTCATCCATAGACATAGACAAGATTGAAATGTTCTTTTTTTTCTTACTATTTTCTATTCTCTAGTACTAAACCCAAAGAAGCTTATTTATTAAAAATCTATCGGAGTAAAAAAAACAAACAGAATCATGACATTCAGTTTCATTTGAACCCGTTTCACTCTTATTTTTACCTTTGTGAAGTACCTAACTTGATTGTCATCTGGGCTCTGGTCTTTCTTGGGTAAGCAATTGGTGACTTCATTCTCCTCACTACCATTTATTGATATTTTGGCATAATCACATTTTTGATTTGCTGTGCAACACCTCCTGAAGAAACAGCTTTTAGCTGCAAAACATGTAGAGGATATACAGTACATCATGAATCAAATGCTTTCAGCACCCGTTTGAGGCTACTATGTGACCAGTTAGACATGTTTTTATAACTTACTGTCTGTTGAGGTTGTCATGAATTGCTGTTTTACCATACACTGTGCATCTATGTCTTTTTAAACAATTTTGTACAAATAATTTTTTTTTTTTTATATATTTTTGTTTATTAATTGGATACCAAGATAGTCTATTGTTCTAACTACTGTTTTTTTTTTCAGGGGTCACTCCTAATTACTCTTCCCATTTTACACATTTAGTTATTGCTGTCTTGTATTTGCTATAATATGTGCAGCTTACCATTAATTATAGGATGAGCATGAGGATGAGCATGCAGCTACCCAGTCCCTCTTATAGTTGTACTTGTCAATAGGTTTTCGTTGTTTAATAATGCGTTGAGTAAATGATGTTTCATGCCGAGCATTCTGGTCCTTGTTTACAATGATTGCATACAATATATTCATAGTTTTGATGATAAGATTTAAAAAAATTATCATTGTATAACCTTCTATGGAACTTATGTTTTAAAATGTATGTAGTGGATATTTAAAATCCTAATACTGTAAAAAATACATTGTTATATACTGTATTTCTGTCTTTCGATGGCCACCAATGTAGCAGACATTTTGTATATTATTACCTAAACTGAGTACATCTCAATGTAGGGTTTCAAACTATGACATCTATCATTATAACATGTTGCTCTACAATGTTGGCTGTCAAAAAGAAGTAGTTCACAAAGAACTGATTGAATATATGATATTCATAAAATACTTTTACTCTCTGTTGCCTAGCAGCCAGAACTCCATTACCAAATAAACCTTATGAAGAAAATATAAACACCTAACGTGCTATAATAGTCAATGGTTCAAATGGAATGAGTTATTAATGGATTTGAAGAAAACAACAAATGATTGTAATAATAGTATATGAAGGAATATATAGATATATAGACACGTGAGTGTGTGTTGGCAAAATTGTAGGTTCTCATTAAAAATATATACTGTATATAACCAGCCAATTTCTTATAAAATAAGTATTTTCTAAATTAAAGTCTGCTTCTACGATATATCATTTTCATGGTACCTCCTTGAGACACTTGAGATGATGAAGAAGCAACACCAGAAAACATGACACCAAAACACTGCTAGATGCTTTGTTTAAAGCAGTGGATGTCTTGAATGTGCTATATAAATGGACTGAAACAATGTTGTGGTGTGTACCAGCATTGGCTGATGTATCTCTGAATATCAGTGTGCTACCTGGTCTTTTTACATGTTGTCATGAGCGTAACCTGGACCAGGTGTATGATTTGCATTAGCCCGTGTCTTGTAACATTTTTAAAGACAGACAGACACCCATCCCACATTTATTTTCTATGCCTGGTTAAGCCTGATCACTAAAATATAGTGGTTCAGTAGAGAACCAGTGCAACGTTTGGCTTTGCTGCTATTAAATGCCAAAGAGGTGGCACTCCAGGTGAAACGTAACTGCTGTTCCTTAACTTGTAAAATTGACAAGTACATATATTGTGATATAAAGGGACTGCTTAGTGCTACTGCAAGGAGTGTAGAAAAAAGAGAAACTTACTAACGTTACTAATACTGAAACTAAACAGGAATTTCCAAGGGGAAGCCAAGTTTCGGGATCAATTAAAAATCTCACCTATATCATAGAAAAAAAACAATTGTTTTTTTTTTTCACTTGCATTATTTTTGTAAAGTGTACCTTCTAAAATGTAATGACAACATACTTATTTTCAAGAACAAGAAGCTATGGCTGCCACCGTGATGAGGGATTTGCGATGAGTGGAAATTGTTGTACACAATAGGCATGCATATGAGCAGGATTGTGGGTGAGTTTGGGGCGGAAGTCATTGCACCCAATGGGCATGCATATGAGATGGATTGTGGGTGAGTTTGGGGTGGATTCAGTGGTGTATTTAGGTTTTGTGATGCCCTAGACCTGACTAAACTTCTGCACCTCCCAATTTAAATATGACCCAACCCTTCCTGTCAAGGCCACACCCCATTTTTAAGACCCACCCTGCAATTTTCAAGGGGGGGGCACTCGTTTCTGAGGGCCCTGGGGGTGGGCAATGGATTCCCTTAATTTGTATAGTTTTTCTCTCACTTCCTGTTTGGCTATGGGGCAAGAAGTGAAGGGAAATCTCTGCAATTGGACAGGGATGGTAAAAAATAAACTGACAGGGGCTATAACCCTCCCTTACTCTATCTAAAATGAAAAAAAAAAGTGTTGATTATAGTTCTACTTTAAGCCCAAATTTCTGATAATTTTATTGAGAGGACTAAGAAAATATAACCATGCCAATGATGCAACAGAAACATAGCACAGTGAGGACACACACACACACACACAGTTGCAAAATTTCCCGGGCGGAAGCAATGCGGCCGCTTTATGGGGGCGCTAGACTAATTTGCCTAACAGTGTAGTGCAAGCCAGCGGGGACTCTTTTTGTGCTGCCCCCTGCAAAGTGCTGCCCTAGGCCTGGGCCTTGTTGGCCTAGGCCAGGATACAGGGTTGCGTGGCTTAGAAGTGTACCAGTTGTAGGCTTTTGAAGCACATTGCTGCACACTTCTCTATCATTCCTTACTAGTTTCTGTATGTCTGCCATTGTCTTTTAATGCATTTATTATTACATAAGAAAGGAGCAGAAGCGGATGGGTGTTAAAGGCCAGGAAGCTCTTGGCTTATCAATCAAGTAATACAATGTTAGTGGGCAGGTCAGACCAGAAGTCTGCGACTTCTTGGTCTTCCTGCTACAGCAAACAATAACAGAATTATGTCATATTTCACTGAAAACCTCTCTACACAGGGGATATGTGGCTAGGGGAACAGTGAACATGGTTGCCACAAGTCTTACTACATGGAAATAAAGAAGACAGAACCCATATTAAAGTGTGGATTTCTCACTGGTAAAAAAGCCTGTATATAAAAAAAAAATTATGGTAGATATTTTTTAAAAGTCAGAAATTACCTTTAGCCCAGGTTCACACTGGGTACGATTTGCTTCGATTTGAGATGCGATTTCACTTGTGAAATCGCATCTCAAATCGGCGGCATTTGCCGGCAATTGTCGGCAATGACACTGTCCTAATCGATGCGACGCCGCATCTGCGGCGCTGCACCGATTTCAAAAAGTAGTTCCTGTACTACTTTTTTCGATTTAGGGCTGCGATTTACATATACATCTGTGCACAAACCTGCACAGATGTCTCTTAAATCGCGGCCGAAATCGGGACTGCCAGCGGGAGTGAAATCGTACGAGTTCAGCTGAACTCGCACGGCTTCACTCCCGCAGCCCAGTGTGAACCAGGGCTTACAGTAATGATTATAAATTATTGACCCTAATCCAGTTTTAATGTGCCCCTATCACTTTAAAAACATTGCTTACAAGTGTAAAGTTCAGGCAATTAGAGGTTCTGGTGAAAGCCAGCAGTTCCTGTTGCTATGCCTGAATACTGATTGGTTTACCTCTCACTTTTCTCATATATCTATTCTGGGCTCATCATTATAGTGGCTTACCTCCAAGAAGAATGGGTATGAGAAAAGGTAGAGTGGAAGCTTTGACTCTACCAGGAAGTGCCAGGACTGTGGCCAATGAAAATGGACTGTTGTTCAGGTTTAACCATAGGGATTGCAGAAACCTCCATCTACCTGCCTTTTCACTTGGCAGAAAACATATTTTTTACATTTAAACAAATTGTAAAGATTGTACAGTCTGACTGTAATGTGTGTGTGGGGGCTTTACAGTTATTTACCTGAACCACCAATTGAATGATTTAGGTAGTTATAGAAGTAAATAGATGTAAAACCACATCTGGTTTTGAAAAAGACCATTGTAACTCGGAGCTTTGATGGGGCAGAAGAATGCTTTTCACCCCATTTTATAGCACTGAGTGCATGAGCAGTCAATCAGCAAGCACAAGTGTTGTCAAGTGGGATAAGGAACACTAGGTCACATGCTGTCACATACCCAGAAGTACTGCAGCCAACGTGATCATGGGGAGTGAAGAGAGCAGGAGTATGAATTGCTTCAGAGATGGACATTGAAATGAACCTAATCTTTGCCCCGTAAGGTTCATTTTAAGATAAAGAATTTCCATCTAATGAGGTAAAGCAAATGGTTTAAACTGGCAAAGCTTTTCCCTCAAACCTGTAGCACCTCATATGCCATTCACCCGTTAAATCTTCTAAGACCTATAGAAATTCAACATAAAGTCATTTTACATAATGTCTTGTGATCTATAGTACTGCTTGAAAACTGTTCTGTATTTCATGGTGTAAAAATGAATTTCTTCACTGAGGCTTTTTTCATGTGGAACAAATTTTGTCTCACGGATCATGTGAGTGATGATCATGAAAATGACTTTAGAAGTAAAACACAGAGTTCTATCTATCTAATATTCATGACAATCTGACAACACCCAACTCACTGATTTGAAGATACACTCCTAATAAAACCAAGTGGATATTTTTAGGAGAAAGGTATTTTACTATAAAAATACATTTGAAATATCCTTATATTATAGCAGGTAGGTGAACAGGCTTTTTAATATTCTATAGATAAATATATGCATGTATGCATTATTAATATAAGTATTTAAGTACAGATCAGAACTACCATCAGCCAACTCGGCCGATGGCTTAGGCCCCGTACACACGACCAGTTTCCTCGGCAGAATTCAGCTTCCGACCGAGTTTCTGGCTGAATTCTGCTGAGAAACCCGGCCGTGTGTACACTTTCGGCCGAGGAAGCCGACGAGGAGCTCGGCGAGGAAATAGAGAACATGTTCTCTATTTCCTCGTTGTTCTATGGGAGCTCTCGTCCCGCCGAGCTCCTCGGCGGCTTCAGTGCTGAACTCGCCGAGGAACTCGATGTGTTTGGCACGTCGAGTTCCTCGGCCGTGTGTACGAGGCTTTATAGTTCTTAACTGCTTGCCGACCAGCCGCCGCAGTTATATGGCGGCAGGTCGGCTCTGCTGGGCGAGAGCACGTAGCTATACGTCATCTCGCCGAGCAGCCAATAGGGGCGCGCACTCGCTCCTGACTCCCGCACGCGTGCCCGGCGGGCGCGATCACCACCGGGCACCCGCGATCGCTCGTTACAGAGCGAGAACCGGGAGCTGTGTGTGCTTCCGGACCTGTCAGGGGAGAAATGCCTGGCGGTCTGTTCATACAATGTATGAACAGCGATCAGTCATTTCCCCTAGTGAGTCCACCCGCCCTACAGTTAGAACACACCCAAGGAACATACTTAACCCCTTCCCTACCCCCTAGTGTTAACCCCTTCCCTGCCAGTGGCATTTTTATAGTAATCAATGCATTTTTATAGCACTGATCGCTATAAAAATGCCAATGGTCCCAACAATGTGTCAAAAGTGTCCGAAGTGTCCGCCATAATGTTGCAGTACCAAAAAAAAAACGCTGATCGCCGCCATTACTAGTAAAAAAAAATATTAATAAAAATGCCATAAAACTACCCCCTATGTTGTAAACGCTATAACTTTTGCGCAAACCAATCAATAAACGCTTATTGCGATTTTTTTTAACGAAAAATATGTAGAAGAATACGTATCACCCTAAACTGAGGAAAACAAATGTTTTTTTATATATTTTTGGGGGATATTTTTTATGGTAAAAAATATAATTTGTTTTCAAAATTGTCGCTTTATTTTTGTTTATAGCGCAAAAACTAAAAACCGCAGAGGTGATCAAATACCACCAAAAGAAAGCTCTATTTGTGGGAAAAAAAGGACGCAAATTTTGTTTGGGTGCCACGTCGCACGAGTTGTAAAGGGAATTTTTGTTTTTATGAAATTACTGTTTACAGGTTATAGAGACGTAATAGTTAACTGATTCCTTTTAAAATTGATTAAAAATAGATAAAAATCAATCATATAATGTACCTTTAGTTTCGTTTTTGCATCTAGTTTCGTTTTTGCATCTAGTTTCATTTTTGCATGTTATCCTGCCTCTGTGCATGTACAGAGCCATAGAGCAGTGATGGTTTGGAAAATGAAACTAGAATCTCCCAGTACTGTGGTCATCAGGAAACAGACAACCAGGAAGTGTCCAGAACAGAGAAGAATTACAGCAACATCAGAGCAAAAAACGAACAATGAGGACATGAAACCAGGACTGCAGTAAGGTAAAGGAAGTTATTTAGCTAAAACAAATAAATCCTTTAGTGAACCTTTAAGTGGTTAATGAACTGCAAGGATGCTGTAGAGCACCCCCCCTGTAGTTCATTAATCTTCCTGTTCCCAGGTTCCCAGGTACCTGCCTGCCCATATGAGAGGTATGGGCAGACAGCTATCTTGAGAGTCTGCATGAGATGGACATTGCACCCATGATCTACTGGTTGATCTACTGGTGCAATGCTCTTTATTTTTACCTAAAAAAAAGTGCATTTATTTTTACCTTGATTGCCACTTTAAGTCAAATAGGTCACTTCAGCAGAAATAGGTACATTTTTTTTTTATACAGATATCCCTGTCAACACAGTCAGGTTCACTTTTCTCTACTGCATTATAGCAATAAAACTTGGTCAAGGACCACCCAATCCTGTAATTCAGGGATCCTCAAACTACGGCCCTCCAGCTGTTGTAGAACTACACATCCCATGAGGCATTGTAACACACTGACATTCACAGACATGACTAGGCATGATGGGAATTGTAGTTCCTGAACACCTGGAGGGCCGTAGTTTGAAGACTCATGCTGTAATTAGATAGCGAAAAGCAGCATCATACAACAAACAAAGTCCTATCAGTCATTATCCTTGTGCAATATAGTAAAGCCTCATTGGCGTGTAGTGCTGCCCCTCCCATCTCAGGAGAAAGGAAGGGGCAGCGCTACAAGTCAATGCTTTGCGGGAAACTACAAGACTTAACATAACAAAATAAAGACAAACCAATGAGTTATTTAAAAATACGATTGAGGAGCTTATTTAGTCAATACGTAATTTTATTTTTGCTTGAATTTATTTCCTCAAATTTAAACACATGGCAATCACCCTCCTGATCACATCCATCTGTGATATCCGTACTGTTTTACTGTGTTACCGCATAATGCAAAATCTCTAAAAATAGACAGTTGAGTCCATAAATAATTCTAAAACTAGCAAATCAGCTGCCAATGCAACACAACATGCTAGGTGATGGAAATGTCAATTTACCTGTAAACAGTGTAATGAATGTAGCAGCTAAGCTGCTGATTACACAGCTCTTGGGATAGGTACGGCTGTTTTGATTTTTTAAAGGATTACAATCTTTTCTTACCATGTTAACATTAATAGATTACTGTTTTCCACTAAAGTCCAGTTTGGTAGACAATATCTGTTTTCAATAATCAGTTAAAGACACAATGATAATGAAAAAGTTAATTACATCTGAGGAGAACGTTGAAATCTATCTAAAAGGTTTTGTGACTGGAAGACTTCCAACTAATGATCTGAACATAGGACTATTTCCTATTACCATTATCTTTGCTTAGCCATATGTGCTGAGACTTGTAGTGGTACAAAAGCAATTCAGATCCTATTAAAGTCCTATTAATGGCAATGTAACCTGCAGGTAATTGTCATGTTTAACCCATACAGCCCATTTTTTAATACTTTTCAGTGTGTACTTACAAGATAGCAAGGATAACTTGCCACACGAAAACAGACAGAGGCCCCAATTTTACAGCCATGCGGGTGTGGGTGCGTGTCCCTGAATGCACACTGTCCGCATTTATCGAAATATACCCACATGGCTGTCAAATTGGGACAATCATTTGTGTCCATGAAGCTGTTGCATGTGGGTAGACATGATTGGGATTGCCCACACACAGATGCACAGAACACCTGACTCTTCACACGGAAGTAAGCATAAGTACACCCATGTGAATGAGGCGTAAAGGACAACATTATTGTGCTATTCATTGAAGCGTAATTCAAGTGTGAATTGTTTTACAGGCCAAAGGAATTGTAATTCTCTCTGTACATTTGATAAAACGGCCAAATACATTTCCATGTGTGAGTATGTGCATAGTTGCATCTGTGCAGTGTTCACATTATTAGTCTTTACAAAATGGCAGCTAACCAAGATTGTTTTCAGGTGGTTCTATACACTTAGCTGTATCCCATTAAACAACACAAAGGAGGACGTGTTCTAAAAAATGAAGCGTACAAAATCTGGTGCAGCTTTGCAAGGAAACCAATCAGCTTCTAGGTTTTATTGTCAAAGCTTATTTGAACAAACTGAAGTTAGAAGCTATCTGGCTATGATGCACAGCTGCACCAGATTCTCAATGCTCCAGTTTTAGTAAACCAACCCCAAAATCCTACTACAGGCAAGCGAGAGGGTTGGATTGAGCCAGAAAATGTGGGGTCATCCTCCTTCTGTTCGCAATATCAAATACCCAAAGTAAGTGCCAACATTACCACTGTGTATTTAAAGACATCAAGTGTAGTATTATGTAATACTACAGCACAAATAGTATTACCACAGCCTTCGATTTTGCTTTTAAATGTCCTTATTTCTTCTGAGAAATCCTCACTTCCTGTTCTTCTGTCTGTAACTACACACAGTAATGCGAGGCTTTCTCCCTGGTGTGGAGAAAGCCACTTGAGGGGGGAGGGGGTGAGCAGGCAAGTCAGGACGCTCTCTACTTTGCCGATAGAGAAAGGAACTGTGTGTCAGTGGGCGTCCTGACACTCCTGCTCGCCCCCTCCCCCTCAAGAGACTTTCTCCACACCAGGGAGAAAGCCTTGCATTACTGTGTGGAGTTACAGACAGAAGAACAGAAAGTGAGGATTTCTCAGAAGAAATAAGGACATTTAAAAGCAAAATGGTAAGTGAAGGAGGACTGCACTAAGGAAAATTAAGCTATTTAGGGAAATTTTTTTTTACCTTTACAACCCCTTTAAGACCAAAAATACATTTGGTCCAACACTTGATTTTGTATGATACAAAAAAATCTATTGGTAAAAACAGTATACCCTTGCACATGAACCTAAGCATCTACTACAAAATGTCTAGCATGCAGAACCTATGTTTTGCTGAGACTGCAAAAGATAAAGAAAAACAATATGAATGTTACAAAGTTATGGAAATATCAGTGAGACTAGCCCCCTGGTTCCTAGAAAAAATGACATAGAAAGTAATTTGCTTTACATTATTAGATTTTAAATGCAAATGCACACAGTGCAATTATACAGCCATATATGCATCATACTTTTTAGAAAGTATGCTAAGTAGCTTTAGAAAAACAGATCTGTTACAGTTAGCCAGACAGATTACAACTATCCATGCAGAAAGTTATGTAAGGTTATGGGGATGAGAAGCAAAGATTACAGAGAATGTACACATCTCAGGTTAGCAGAGGACACAGACCTAGATCATCTTGTCACTGAACGCATTGGCCTGGCATAAGTACAGTTTATCACACTTTCTAGTTTAGTTTATAATTGACAGGAACGTCCAATGATGTTTAGTATTTCATAAAGATTATTTTATCTTGTTATTGTGTTTGTTAAAGTGCCACACTAGAAGCAATGTTTTAAAACTAAAAAAAAATAGGGAAATGTTAAAAAGCTTTGTAAGTGCTAAAATTATATTTTACTTCAATGTAGTGTTCTTCTTCTTTTACCCCAAATCACTACACAAAGTTTAGTAGCCTATCTTACGTTAGAGTACACTGTCATTTAAAGTCCACTTAAGTTTCACTAAATTATCTTTTTCAATAAAAAAATAGGGCCCAGATTCACAGAGAGCTGGGGCACATTACGCCGCCGTAGCGCAAACCAATGTACGCCACACCGATGCAGTGCAGAGAGGCAAGCATGGAATTCAGGAAGCCAGTGCTCCCCACGCTGCGGCGCCGTGGCGTAGGTTTCGAAGGCGCAGGCCGGCGTAGGTGGAAGTGGGCTTGACCCATGCAAACCCATGCAAATGAGGCGTGACCCCATGCAAATGATGGTCCGAACGCCAGACAAGTACTTTTAATGAACTGCGCATGCACCCTCACTTGGACGCATCCCTCTGCGCATGCTCACAACCACGTCGAAACAACTGCCTAAACTATGCCGGAACACTGCCTACGGCGTGAACGTAACCTACGCCCAGCCAGACACACCTCCAACGTAAACAACGTAAAATACGCCGGCTTGAGTTCCCTGGTGCAGACCTTTGCATGTCTGCTGCTGGGTTACACCTCCTTTATGGGGCTTAACTTTACGCCGGACGTTCAACTTACGCGCACATCGCGTAGCCTGCGTCGGGCGCAGGTACGTTTGTGAATCGCAGTATTTCCCTCATTTGCATATTTGAATTGCAAATCAATGGGAGCGCTACATGCGTCCAGCCTAAATATGCGCCCACTATACGCCGGCGTAGGCAAGTTACGATGGCGGGATGAAGCCTATTTTTAGGGGCATCTTAGTTTGTGGGTCCGGCGCATAGATACGACAGCGCACATTTGCACTTACGTCAGCGTATTTGTTCTACGTCGGCGTAAGTGCTTTGTGAATCCGGGCCCATGTGTTTTAATTGTTAGGTGTAACCAATCAGAAGTCAGACATGATTGATTCTGATTTGTTGCTTTTGGTTACTGCAATTAAAACTCTCTACTAAAGTCATTTATAATGTAGACTTTCAGTGATAACTCTCATTGAATGCAGACATTTAAAGGAGTTGTAAAGGAAACATTTTTTTTTTTTGCTGAAATTACTGTTTACAGGGTATAGAGCGGGGATATTCAATTAGCGGACCTCCAGCTGTTGCAGAACTACGATTCCCATGAGGCATAGCAAGACTCTGACAGCCACAAGCATGACACCCAGAGTCAGAGGCATGATGGGACTTGTAGTTTTGCAACAGCTGGAGGATCGCCAATTGCATATCCCTGGTATAGAGACATAATAGCTAACTGATTTCCTTTTAAAAATTATTAAAAATAGATAAAAAATCAATCAAACCTACAGTTTCAGTTTCGTTTTTGCATGCTGTTTCCTGCTTCTGTGATGTACAGAGCCACAGAGCCAATACAGGGCAGTGATGGTTTGTTAAACGAAACTGATTGGTGCTAAGGGGTTTTAGACACACAGTAATCACACCTCCTTGATAAGTGACCACAGAGAGAAAGCTCTTAGTACTGTGGTTATCAGGAAACAGACAACCAGGAAGTGTGGAGATCAGAGAAGAATTACAGCAACTTGAGATCAAAAACGAACAATGAGGACATGAAAACAGCACTGCATTAAGCTATTAGGATAAAAAAAATCCTTTACAAACCCCTTAACCACTACAGTATTCAGGCTATCATGACCAGTTAATGTCCTTGCATTTTTTTCACAAGCACATATATAAATATAACTGCATATTTATATATATATATATATATATATATATATATATATATATATATATATATATATATATATATATATATATATATATATATATATATTCATGTCTTTTTTAACCGTCACTAGTTTTATTTTATTTTAAGAGAACCGATCACTGCCCATTCGAGATAAAGCAACATAGTCTCTTACTAGCCTACCTTCTGATAAACTTATACTTTCCATTCCCATTCTCCCTGCAGCTATGCACCTTAGGGAGTAAAACATCATGTAAACTCTGAACCAAATGGTGTCAGAGCTTACACAGGATTTAAGACATTGTCCACAGTGAGTATGGACTGGAGAAAACAATCTCATCATGAGAGGAGGATACATGCTCCACCATACCCGAAAGCTCTGCATATTTATGATGGCTAAGAGGGAGCAATGAAATAGTGTAGGGAAAGTGAGCATAAGTGTGTTGAAGAAGGAAAAGAGGGTGCAAGTAAGAGACTCTGTCACTTTGCCCTGAATATATAAAGTAGCAGATTCTCTTTAAGTATGCATGACTTGTACAGATGGCTCATAGGTGTGCGCAGCCTATTACATTAGGGTGTGTACCCCAAAGCTCAAACACACCGAAGCATAGTAAACTGTGCTTAACACAGTGAGTGAGTGTGTTCAATAAGCAAAGATTTGGGTTGGTAAATGGCGCAGTGACCCTATTCTCCATCCTGAAACATCTCCTGCAGAAAGGGGGGAGAGGAGGGAAGCCAGCAGCACTGGGGGGGGGGGGACCCGAGGAGGCCTGGGCAGTAGGGGAAGTGGGCACTGCAAAGACTGATTAGGTTGTGCCCAGGCACACCTGGCACACCCCCTGCACACGCCTATGAGATGGCTACATATTTTGGCAAAGGTAAAGGTCAAGAAACCTGTGGGGGTAAACTTAGGATCACTCTATGCATGCACAAGAACAAAAAGATGTTATTTTGTATATAATTTATATTCAAAAGAGTTGGAGTGATCTTGTTTTCCCCATGCTGGATGGTACAATTCAAAGACTTTGATTTATTAAAGGAGTAGAAAGTTCACATAACCCAGTGAACCTCTGTTCACTTTGAAAAGCCATTTATGTTCAGGGGGCAAATAAAAGATTGGGGTTCCCTTGCACATGATTGGTTCATTGAAATTAAAAAAATCTTCTACTCTTTTCGTAAGTCAGCCTCACAGAAGGCTGCTCCTGCCATATAGCTATATTGGAACTAGGTAAAGGGAGTACTATTCTGATGTTTCTCTCATCCATTAGCCTAATGGAAAACTTAAACATTTGCCCTCCAAGTTTTCCCAATGAAATCCAAGGGATGTAGCTATCTAATTCATCTTGTCTACAAGACAGAGAGTAAATATATTCATGGCCTACATATGTGTTTCTGTCGATTCCGACAAGAGTCTTATCTTTAGAATCCAGAAACTGGAACAAGTGTATTTCAATCATATTTGAAAGAAGGCTTCCAGGTTTCTGTTCCTTTGTATGGCTGCCAGCACAGATGCATAAACTGTAATTCTTTCTCACAAATCTATGTAGTGCATCCTTGTACAGGTCAAGAGGAAATGGGCCAAGGTGCCAACAACCCGTGCTGCCCTGATAATACATGTCTTTCCAGGCATGGTGACATGCTTTCTCACCAGATGCCATTTCCAGTTACCTAATATAGGACTGACACACAAATAAATATGTGCTAACAGTGAACACACTGCACGGCAAAAAATAACACCTGCAGTTAATAATCTGTCATGACAGCATGAGGAGGGGTGATATCAATTTCAAAGAGAGTTTATCTCATCTGTAATCCCAACAAAAACCTATTTTACAATTTTTCCTAATGCCAAGAGCCTGTGGATTTACAGGGAGTGCACCGAGCAATTGTTTTTCTTGGCAGCTGTAAACTATACAGGTGATAGAAAACTATATAATGGGTCACTTTTTAAAGAAGCACCTTAGCTCAACATATTAGTCTTCACGGTTCCGAATATATCATTCTTTATGACACTTCAAATTAGACATAGATATTAGATGAATGTCGTTACTTAGAAAGCAATATCGTGCTCATATCATGCTATGTAAGCATATTTCTTTTGTAATCTAAACTGTAAATTACGGCATTATGCTTATGACTGTACTCAAAAACAACAGGGAATTGGAAGGAAATTTCCACCAAGGGCAATATAATTCTCTGTTAATGACTGTTGAGATAATTTACTAAAACTAATGCACTCAGAATCTGGTGCAGCTGTGAATAGTAGCCAATAATCTTCTAACTTCAGCTTGTTCAATTTAAATTTGTCAATAAAACCTGGAAGCTGATTAGTGTCTATGCAGAGCTGCATCAGGCCCCGTACACACGTCCGAGGAACTCGACGTGCCAAACACATCGAGTTCATCGTCGAGTTCTGTGTTGAAGCCGCTGAGGATCTCGGCGGGCCAACTTTCCTCATTGAACAACGAGGAAATAGAGAACATGTTCTCTATTTGGCCCGACGAGTTCCTCGTCGGCTTCCTCGCTGAAAAGTGTACACAGCTCCGATCGAGTTTCTGGCTGAATTCTGCCGAGAAACTCGGTCGTGTGTACGGGGCCTCAGACTTTACACTTTTCAACTTTAGTAAATTACCCCCTATATGTCCAATGTATTACTTGCAGCCTTGCCCATTCTGCATGACTGTCCAGTAAACTTTCTGGTGCTGTGGATATCAGGCCAGGTAAATTTAGACATAATGACCTGGCTTATATAAAAATGTTCGGAGGCACAAATAATGTACAATAATCCAGAACAACTATTAAAAATATATCTGATCCCACTTCAGTAATATGAAAACTGATTTATTTTTTATTTTTTATTATTAACTACCCTTAGCACATATCCATGTTTTTTCTTTGCTAAGGCTATATGTTTAATAAGCCTTTGGAGATAGCACATACAATGGAAAAATTACTGGGTGATTTTGTACCTGTAGTTAATTAAAATCTGCATGATTGTTAAAGGAACCCTATGCTGACCACCTAATGAAAATTGTTGTTGTTTGGCTGTCAGGCCGATGCTCTTCAACACTTTCCAGGCCCCTGACCCCTATGTTGTAAGTTAAGTTAAAGATCCAGATTTGATACTAGGTCAATGACTCAGAAGTACCATAGCTGTAAGATAGGCATGATGGTTTCATAAGAGTTCCAGCAATGGCCATCTTTGTGTTTTTACAAGCACATATTTCATTTCATTTGTTGCTATGACATTATTATTAATTTGCTCATTATACATGAGTTGCTGTGTGTAAAAAACACAATCGGCAAACCTATTTGTACATTATTTTTATAATAAGCAACCACCTGTGTTCATGTGTGCACTGCTGTCTTAGCCATTTGGAAAAAATGATATGCTACTTTTGGAATTTTTCAATGAGGGAGCTGTATATATGTGTAGGAGCAAAGCTCTCGGCATCTGCTGGGATAATACATTGAGAATTTAATCTACTAAACAAATCCTACATTGACTGGTTCATTACCACCATTTATAAATAAATAATATGAATCTATTGTCAGCCTACAGTAAACCATGTGAATGGTTCTTTCTGCATGTCTTCAAAGTCCAAAATGTACAATATGTTCCATGGAACAAAATGCCTCTACATGAAGTCTTTTTTTTAATTAAATGACCACCTGTTGTATATGGCAAGACAAGATGTTTTACCTTACAATAAAGGCAGAAGAAAAGACTCTGAGCACCAAGATCAAAAGTTCTAACAGCAGTCTGCTGAGTTTCAAATGAATGATTGAGGCTCCATTCAATGTGTTCCTACATTCTGTGCTACTTATTTGTTATAATGTTGGACATACACAGACAGCTAGCCTGACCATCATAATATGTATCTGCATAGGCCTGCACACAGGGTGTGCCAGATGTACCCAGGCACACCCTAATCACCCTGTGCAGCACAGATTCCCCCTATTGCCTAGGTTCCCCCCTCCTTCCCCTTGCAGCGCTGCCTGGTTCCCTACTCTCCTCTCCCTCTGGCTGTTGCTGCAGGGATGTTTAAGGATGAGTGGGAGAAGGGGACGGTAAATATATAACTTACCGCCCCCTTCCATTTCATCGTGAGTATGTGTTTGAGCTTTGGAGTGCACACCATAATGCAATAGGCTGCGCACACCTATGTGTATCTGATATTCATTCATTCTCTGAAGGGTCACAAAAATCCTCTAAACGATAAGGTCTATTTTCCCCAAATCAATAGGCTGGGCCCATTTATGTACTTTTCTACAGTCAAATTCTTGCACAATAAAAGCATAATTTCAACATCTGAGTTAGTGCAGATTAACAAAACAATATTAGGGGCCTTGAGATAGAAAAAGTTCAGACACAATGGAGTACTTAGACTAGCTATACAGATATCCTATGTGTTTATTGTGTGTAATATTGCATTACCCACACAAAGTTTCTAGTAAGAAAAGCTTACGTCCATTATATCCACAGAAGAATCAGAATGTGGACATAAGATAGAACATAGCACATGCTATAAATTCATACGTTAATGATTAAGAATATAATGTTTTATTAGATAATACTGTGTAACAGGGAAAAAAATGCAAACTATGGTAACTCATTGAAGCCTATACATTTTTATTTTATAGATAATAGAAAGATAAATTGCACAAGTGTCTATTCGGTATCATATTTTGCACAACACATTTCACTGCCTAGTATACATATCTGTGTGTAATTATCACTGCATGATTATATAACCTTAGTTAAGTAATATTATAAATACTGATAAAATGTGCCAGGAAAAAAAGGATGCTACCTTTTTTTGACAAAGATCCATTGTATAGATATAGTATATGAAGTTCCCATCACAAGTGAAATGTGTGCATCTAATAGGGAGGGGGGCACTTCCTCTTTGCATACATAGATTTTAATGACCAGTATGAAAAAGCCAAACCGGCTATAACTAAATGCTGTTTTGTGATGGCCATTGAAGGCTCACAGTAAGGCTTTTTCCCCAGAAGAACAAAAAAACTGGAATACTTAAAGAGACTCTTACTGAATAAGCACACAATGGTGCCTTGTCGTCTAGAGACATCACAAAATGTTTTGCACAGCCTAGTTCTACTTTTGCTGCTTTCCTCATGGGAATTTGGGGTATACATATTTATAGCATTACTTGCCGTATAAATTGGTTTACCGGGTCATGACATATACCTCGATGCAAACAAGATCAACAATTGTCACTGTGTTATTTGTTTTCACTTTTAAGAGAACAAGTTCCCTGGTGAATTTTAAAATGCACATTTTCTTTGGCATTTCCTGATTTACAAAATGGTCCCAGGGTTGTTTTTATTCTTCAGTAACTTGAAACATAGCTAGAACACTACAATGTTATCTTTCATACATAAACATGTATATTTTATAATGTATTATTTTATGATTTGTACTTGAATTGAGACTTTGTGGTCTTAATATACTGAACGGAAAATTATATTTTCTTTTGAGTAGATAAAGCAAAGTGTTAAACTGGAACAATCTGAAAGACAATAGGAAGCTAAAGATATGTAATCACTCATAAATATACATAAATGCAACTAGAGAAAATAAAGCTAGTTTCAGTGTCCACAAGGCATGGTAAGGAGGGTTTATTTACTAATGTGAAAATGTAAGAATAACTGTTCTATTTCTAACAAACAATATTTTATCTTTTATCAGCTCAGCCTTGGATTGGCCAGGATGAGTCGCTGTATATCACATGCACATGTAATTAAATAAAACCTTTCAACTCTCATGTTCATGTGACATTATTTCAGTAATTGTATTAAACACAGTAACACTGAAATCACATTAAAAAATAGAAATAATTTACAAAAAATAATTCTGCAAAGGATTGCATAAGGAAATTTAAACCTGAATATGCTTCTAGATACACGAGCAGTGGAAATATACCACAGAGTTTAATTATTGCATAAACTGTCTTTTTTTGGCTTGAGAAGTAGGAAAGTTCTCCACTGACAATCTTCATATTCCAAAACTGGCAATCTCATCAATATGTACGCTGCCTAAAAATTGTACTCCATACACTATCTAGTCTACCTGTAAAATGACAGATGCAAATATTTTGGGTTTTGGAAATGGGAAATCATGTTTCGCTCCTCCAGACATCATCTGCCATTTTAGTTGAGGTTTCATCAAGTTAGGTGTATTTCGGGGCTATAAGCAATGAACTTTCCATCAGCAGCATCTTCAGCTAATTAACCCTGCTGATTACAATAATTAGTATTGATTTACTCCTGAATGACTTCCTAAGCATCCGAGCCCAAGCTACTCTGCCTGCAAAGTTCTGGGTATGAATATTAATTTGATGTTCCTCTTTGTTTTGGAGCCCCAAAGGTATAGTTTGCAATCTTATACACTTCAATTTGATAACAGACACACTTGAGTTTTATTGTAATTTAACAATGAGTATGTGAATACATTATGTGATGATGATAATATTGCAGACTGTTGGACAACGGATGGCAGAGAACCACAACTATGATGTAGTGTAGTTTCTTAATATCTGCAAGACAAAAACATTTTCTTGCATTACACGTTTCCTATTTTCTTTGGCACTAGTCCTTTAAGAAAAATTAGTTTACAAAAAAATAAAATTTTGCTGGATTTTTTTTACCCATGGCGTTATATGAGAATATGTGGGAAGAAATTGCCCAGATGTTGCTCCTTTAAACAAAATGGTGATACATTGGTTTTAAGCCATTACAAATAGGCCCCTAATTCCAGATCTAAATGTGCTTTCTATGGATATAATCCTAAGAAATGTGCAGTATGTGCTTTTTAACTCATTGATTTCCAGATAGCAAATGCCTTCTTGTAGCTAAGAGGTTAAACTTGTAGCCAAGCTTGCCAAATTGTCTTGGCTGTCCTCCTTGGCAGCTGTAGGAGATGAAATGTAAAGCATTTTCTCATTCAGATTTAGTCCACCTTAAGCCACAAGAGATCAACAGCTCACACAAAGGGCAGACTTAAATAAAAAAAAAAACAGGAGCTGGACACATTCATTTAACAAGTGCCACGATAAATACACTCTGCTCCTGTCATCCGGTATCTGTGCAGCAGCCCAAATCTCAGTTTAACATAATACGATTTTCCTTCTTCTCCAGACATAGGTACAGTGGGTTTGTTATTTTCACTTTTCTTTGCTCCTAATCATTGAAGGATCAACTACCGCACTTCCTGCAATTTCTAAACCGGATAACTCATTGCCTTCATAACAACAGATATTGACAAGCTTACTAGTGTCTGACCAGCACCTTACTCTTCAATTTCTGCTATTCACGCCTTATGGCTGTAAAGGTCACTTTGTTATTGCAGGAAGGTGCACATCTCTGCTTAGCAATAAAAACTGTACTTTCTATGAACTGATACGTGCTAAGAGCACCATGGAACTATTTCACATTTAAAAAGAAGAAAAATTAAAAAAAAAAATAATAATAAAAAATAAAAGAGAACCCAAAGAACTAACATTGTTATCTCCATATTTAGAAAATACAGAATACTAATCCTTATAATTACAATACCATTAAATGTGTATTCATGGTATACATGTACATGAGCTGCATATTAATAAGGACTATTATAAAAATTTCTTATAGGCATCTAGCAGTTCTTCTAAAGAGATAATCAGTGGAATGGTAAAGCAGTTACACAAGTAGGCTGGATTCCAGGTATTTCCAAATGGGGGTAGATAGGCCTGGGGTACAGGTGACACTTGGGTCTTTAGCAGAGATCTGCAGCTGTCTCACTTCCTCAGCAGTATCTTTTGACTGATTCATGAAGTGGCATTTGCATTGGCTTCAAAATGAGCCACCTTGCACGCCCTCTCAGTAGGTGGCAATGGAATGGTGTATGGATGATAGCAGCTGCTAGCTAGCAATAAATGAGGCACTGTCTGTGCTAGGAAATCAGAAGCATCCACAGCAACAAAAAGCTCAGCTTTTACAGATGAACCAAGGAAATTAAATATACAACATGCAAATGAAGATTATTTAATTCAGTCAAACAACAATATATGTGTACATGCACCGCACAGGAGAACGGTCAAATTACTGATAAACAAATTACATTGAAATGGGTACGGTATAACATACATGCATACATACATTTGTCAGCTGCCAAATGAACCCTTTAAGACTTGCATTGCATATATAGCAGCTTTTATTTGCTTCAACATAAATGTGTGACACTCGGGTAACCCCGTGTGTGCTGAAGAGCTGGTGATCATAGGTGTAAAATAAACACTTTGTAATACGTTTTATGTTGGCTAAATTTAACATGTAAAGGTATTAATGTATAAAGGCCTATTTTAAAGGGAAAGTTAATAGTGCTGACGGGTAAAGAACAAAGATAGATAGATAGATAGATAGATAGATAGATAGATAGATAGATAGATAGATAGATAGATAGATAGACAGATAGATAGATAGGCAGGCATGGGTTTCCCATCAAGGGAGCTGTCATTTCTGCAACAACATAAACTGTTTTGGGGTCATTCAGGGACAGAATTGTTTTAAGCTCCCTTGCTTCCCTCTGTCAAATCTTTCAAATTGCACAGAATGCTAAGCTTTAAAAAGCTGTTTAGAAATAATGCTGCAAGATGTATGACACCAACCAGAAACATAAATCCAACCTGTATAAATGATAAACATGCAATGTATGCTACAACTAATGGCTTTAGCACATACATTACATACACTAGTAAGGAACAAGGGTTGTTCCACTCAGTATGTCAATACCTGAGGGAGCTGCCAGGCAGTTAATCTCCACATTGAAGCTATTTCGTAAACAAGTCTGATATGCATTTATACAACTTTATTGTACATCACGTACAAGGTTAGAAACACAGCATTTTTTTTATAGATGGCTGTCATGTTAAACTTTCTGAGCATGTGCAATCACTACACACAGCAAATACAAAACTATTTGGCTTAGGTGTCCAAAAAGGCTATACTTGTCATCTTGTTCTTTTGTTTTTAACAGCACAAGAAGAAAGGCATCAAGCATGCAAATTAAGATAAAAAAAAATGCAGGTTAGTGTAAAGCCTAAAGCATAAATAAAGATTTAGACACTTTACAAAAAAAAAAAAAAAAAAGATTGAATACAGTATGCCTGACTGATCTGCCCTTATGACTGTTGTGAAACCAGAGCCTCAAATAACTTCCAGCCACTGCCAGGATAAATTACTTTCAGGCACAAACGTATGAACAGACACATATGATGAGCTATAAAAAAAACATGACCCGTGCTTTATGGTCGCTATCATTTCCTTATTAATAAATGTCTGCTATCATTCTACAAGCATGTAAAACTTCAAATCATGCCTCTAGGAAATGGCAAGAAAAATTCCAGAGAACTAGGTAATTGTAAGATTAATGCTCCTATTAAAGACCTTTAAAATCAATAAGTTTTCCAACGTAGTTAACGAATGGCTAAGCTATAAATCTGAACTGTAATCCTGAAGACATGACTTTGCTTTGCAGAAAGTATGGTTTAACGGAGGATAGCAAATTAAGAAAAAAAAAAAACACAACAATAAGCAGCCAATACCTAATAGCCCGTGCTGACATTAGTCTGAGCAAACAAGATTATGGAAGTATAGAGATAATGAAAATAGGGCTGAGGGGAGAAAATACTGCCCCAGACATGCATTAAGCTACTTTGACAGCTCCATTGTTTGACTGTCCCATTGTCAGCCCCAAAGATGCATTCGGTGATAGAATGTCTAGTAGAAAATAAACAAAAGACTGTTTTTTTTTCCCCCCCACAACCTGAGGCCAGTTCACATACAGTTTTCAGCATTTAAAAATGATATTATACAAGGCAGTTTTTTGTACACTTAACTTGAGTTTCAGTAAAGAGCTAATAATATTAAAGTCCCCTGAACAAGACAGAACCCTAATGACAGTGTTTAGGTAGGCTAAGTCCAGCTTAAAGCGGCATTTAGTGATCTCTGTTATGAAGGCTTAGCTTCTTTTTTTTTTTTTTTGGATTATTTTTGTGCATGATAAACAACTGATATACTTTAATGGAAAGAGAAAGGGATAGCAAGCTGGTCTTTTAAAGCTATCCTTCCTACCCCTAAGAGAAAATCAGCTCTTGCTGTGGAGGTAAGCAGTAACAATTTAGTCCTCAACAGCAAAGAGAGCTACTTATTACACAGCAGGTTCATAGGAAACACCGTTCAGGACAACTGAATAGCATCTGCTAAAACAAAGGAGTATGCAACATACCTTAAAAGCAGCTCCTCATTTCTCATAGTAACAGCAGATTTGGGACAGCGCATGCTTTCTGCACAGATATTCTCAACAAAAGCCGGTTCAGAAGTGCGCTCAAACATCAATGGCACAGTAGCTTCTAATGGCTATGGCTAGTCCCTCGCTCTCTTTCTCTCCCTCGCTCTCTCTCGTCAATGCTGAGTGGTGAAGCAAAGGGGCCCCTGCAGACTCACTAAGCAGAAATAATCCTCTGTGACAAGTTATGTTGTCTGGCCATAATTTACATTAGTGCAGTGTGCTGCCTATAGGGGCCTTGACTGCTTTTGGTATTTATTGTCTTTTACATGTCCTAATTTTCTTACTATCAGTTGGGGAATATAAAAATAAATAATAAATTATCTTGACATGTACAGCAATGCAATACTGGTTTATTTTTTTGTAATAATAGACTAAAGTAAATTGGATTTGATCTTTTAAAATATACTTCAAAGGCTCAATAAGTAACATACAACGTTGTATACCTCTTAGGTAGCTAAAAACACTACCTATGCTATAAAAAAATAAAATAAAATAAAAACAATGCATTTTGGGCTCATCTGCATATATGCTGTTGTCATAATAAAATAAACAGTGAAATTAGGTCAGGGATAATATAAATAGAACAGTTTATTTTAAAGGAATTTGCTTAAAATATGTTAATTATATGGGGGTGTGATGCAGTCCTAGTAAGTACCATGATGCATCATTGTTTGCAATACAAATAACCTATTTTTCTGAATTCTGTGTTCTTTTTTTTTTGTAACCATCCTGGAGCACTAAGCCATATTTCATACATGTCTCAGAATTGGTTTTGTACCCAGGAGACTCAACAGCTATTTGAATTGATCGGACTGTCTGATCATGGCCATGTCATTTCTTTTGCAGTAACTCGATTATAACAGTCATCCAGGCACTAAAGACCTTAGTTTGACACCAGCTGGGGGAGCTGTTTAGAAACTCACCAACACTTTGGATCTAACTTTTAGTGCCCCAAGCAAAAAAGAAAAAGAATTGTTAGCTCTTCTTACAAAAGTCCACAGTCCGGTTAGTCTCATATTTAGAAACTACTGCACTTTTTATTTATTTTCCCAACACACGCTGGAATAGCAAACTTATAATAGCTACAGTAGGGTTCCCATCGGTCTTACCAGCTTGGCCTGGTTTCACATTTATTATCAGCAAATGTGTATGGATCTTTAGTAGACTCAGAGATGTTAAAGTGTTAGTAATGGCTAAATATAACAATTTTTT
This sequence comes from Rana temporaria, assembly GCF_905171775.1. Classification (NCBI taxonomy): domain Eukaryota; kingdom Metazoa; phylum Chordata; class Amphibia; order Anura; family Ranidae; genus Rana; species Rana temporaria. The sequence goes on along the minus strand of NC_053491.1, from coordinate 124,587,875 downwards.
AACCCCCTTCTACTTATCCTGCAAACCATGTGTAAAAAAGATCGGTGTACTTACCTTTTTTTAAGTCTGGTCTAGTCACATGACCCAGCAGCTCCAGTTCCTCTAAGTAAAGCCTCGTACAAACACGGGCAGAATGTTGGGCAGCATCGGCCTCTTCAATAGAAGCGGCCCGACATTCAGCCCATGTGTACTGCGACAGAAGCTGGACATTCGGCCAGCGTCTCTCAAAGGGTCATGACCAAAAAAAGTCTGCTGATCAGCTCCCGATCAGCGCTCTCAGCCAATGACTGAAATCGCTGACAGAAGGTTCTGGCGGATGGCCATCCTACTGTCAGAACTGAAGGGGAAATATATGTACTAACATTGGATTGTTAGTACATTGGCTCCGACTTGAGCTGTCAGTATTTTTTTTTCATTCAGCCTGCTGGGTTGAATGAAAAAAAAACTAACAGTGTATGTTAGGCTTTACTGGATGCTCGATGATGGCTTTGAATTCCCAGAGCCATGACATCACCCATAGGCTTCCAGAATCCATCTATTGTTGGCGATCCCTCCTCCCGTATGCAGAAGCTGTTTACTGACACAGGGACACTTTTGCATCATGTGACTGGAGCAGATTAAAAAAGGGAAGTACACAGATTTTTTTTTATGTAGGGTATGCAGAGTAGGTAGGAGGTGGGAACATTTATAGTCAGCTGTATCATTAATTTTAAGCCTTGTCATAATAGTTTAGTAAGTGGCAATATGCTGTATTTTAGTATGCAATATTACCTGTTGCAGGTAAATGAATTGTCATTGAATCGCAACATAAATCACATAACTGCACCTGTAAAGCGAATATGCTATGACACAGTTTTCTATTTTTACTTTGCTAAAACGCCTGCGTAAAAATGATCCATCCAGTGTTCAAACAGTGGCAATGGCACATCCATATACAAGTTGGCTATGTAGGAGATTTATTCTTTATCAGTGAGGCTGGTTGTATCTTAAGTTGTAATTGTGATTGCCAAATCTTGCAGAGAATAGAATGTCAAGGCCATTGGGTATCCCCAACATCTCCAAGTACTACCTAGCTGAACATCTCTCACAGCTAACAATGTTGCATGCTTCCTCGGACATTCCTTAATGTGTACTTCTGGAAATCCCAAACTGCGCTCCTATCCCAGTCTCGGCTCTTTTATGGCTTCCCTCAATTTTGCGTCCCCCTTCTCTTAGCCCTCTCATGACCCATAGCTTGCGTCTCTGGGACTCGGTCCGCTATTCAAGAGATTTAATGTCCCCCTTACTCCCATTCCTTCCTCTCCTGAATAACTTCCTCTTTCCTCCGGGGCTAGACCAACCCCTGGCTTTTGCCTGGTGGCCTCCTCTCGGCTATTCACAGGTACGTCACTTTTTAGGCTCCATCTTGGGCTTCCTTTTGTGTGACCTATTTTTTTTTATAAATCCTTTATTTTGATTATTCCTTTACAAAGATAACAGTAAAACATTTCATGAGTTACATTTATACAATATTTCTGTTATTTTACTCATAACATCTTCTTTCCATTTGTGTTACTTACTCTTTACAAACCATCAACATATCCACAAACGAAAAAGAAAAAAGGAAAGGAGAATTCCCTTCCCTTGAGTTCTCTCTCCTCTATCGCCTAATTTTTAATTTTAACCATGTTTTTTGTCCTGTTCTACTGTAGTACTTTATCTTTTTTTATTTTTGCTAACCTGGGACCCCCCCTTGTTGTCCCCCTTCCCTTAGAAGAATGCCCTAGAGATTCAGGCCTAGAACAGAACCATAGAAAAGAAGAAAGATAAAAACAAAGGAAAGAGAGAGAGATTTTTTTTTTAGAAAAGACCCCTCCACCAATCCACGCCTCTCCCTGACCCCTCAGCTCTCCCCTCCCCTATCCTAACCGCTCCCTGTATGCAACATAAGGAGCCCATATTTGTGTAACCTATGACGCACCCCCTACAGAATGGTTTAGTTATTTACAACTTCGACACTGGATTTCAACTCTCCATTGTAACTCTTCCTTCCTATTCCAAATGACGACTTTTGAACGCATCTGCCTTAATTCACCTGGAACCTGGGGCACTATCTCCTCAATGTATTCTTCTTTATCCGGGGGGGCTCGTCCCGCTTCCACCCATATGTTTCCAGATGGGAGCGAGACTTGATGACCTCTATAGAATTAGAGGATTGGAGCAAGGCCAAATGTTCCTTTAACCACTTAAGGACCCCTTCACGCCGATATACATCAGCAGAAGGGCACAGCTGGGCATAGGCACGTACCTGTACATTGCCTTTAAGAGCCCAGCCGCGGGGGTCGCGAGTGTGCCGCCGGTGGAGCGCTCGTGACCTGGTCCGAAGCTCCGTGACCGCGCCCGCGGGACCCACTGACCCAATCGCCGCCAGTGTCCCGCGATCGGTCACAAGAGGTGAAGAACGGGGAGAGGTGTGTGTAAACACACCTTCCCCGTTCTTCTGTGTGGCAGTGAAACTGATCATCTGTTCCCTGATATAGGGAACGACGATCAGTGATGTCACACCTACAGCCACGCACCCCTACAGTAAGAATCACTCCCTTAGGGCACACTTAACCCTTTAGCGCCCCCTAGTGGTTAACCCATTCATTGCCATTGTAATTTTCACAGTAATTAGTGCATTTTTATAGCACTTTTCGCTGTGAAAATGACAATGGTCCCAAAAATATGTCAAAAGTGTCCGATGTGTCCGCCATAATGTCGCAGTCACAAAAAAAAAACCCGCTGATCGCCGCCATTACTAGTAAAAAGAAAATATTAATAAAAATGCCATAAAACTATCCCATATTTTGTAAACGCTATAAATTTTGCGCAAACCAATCGATAAACGCTTATTGCGATTTTTTTTACCAAAAATATGTAGAAGAATACGGATCAGCCTAAATTGAGGAAAAATTTTTTTTTTATATCTTTTTTGGGGATATTTATTATATCAAAAAGTAAAAAATATTGAATTTTTTAAAATTGTCACTCAAATACCACAAAAAGAAAGCTCTATTTATGGGAAAGAAAGGATGCCAATTTTATTTGTGAGCCATGTCGCATGACCGCGCAATTGTCAGTTAAATCGACGCAGTGCTGAATCGCAAAAAGGGGCAAGGCCCTTAACCTGCATAATGGTCCGGGTCTTAAGTGGTTAATACGATTTCCATGGAAACAGCCTACAAGGTCCTCCTCCGCCGGTATTGGGTTCCGTCCCACATAGCTCATGTGAATCCATTGTACGATGATAGATGCTTCTGGGGATGTGGCCATCGCGGAGATGAGATACACATTTAGTGGTCCTGCCCACGACTTGTGGGATTCTGGTCTAGGGTCTATGGCCTCCTGTCAACTTTTTTTTTAGTGTACCTTTCCGCAAAGATGCCAGACATGGTTTACTCCATTGCCCCCTCCTGGCCTCTTCTCCTACCAACAAAAGCTGGCCACCTACCTCTTCATTGCTGGCCACATACCTCGGTTGGTATTGCAGAGGTGAAGAGCGTTTTGATCACCCTCATGTTACATGAAAAGATGACCGGTGTACTTCATTACACCCATGCTAAGTTCCTCAAAGTGTGGAATCCATGGTAGTCTTATGCTCTCCCTGCTCTGCCTCCAGTATATATATATTGTTTGTATTTGCGTGACATGTGATGTTTTTTCCCCTGCAACTTTGCCTTCCTTTTCTTCAAGCCAGTATTCTGGCTATGTTTTTTTTTTCAATAATTATTGTACCAGAATGTCAAGGCCATTATAATAAGGGGTAAAAAGGGAAATTTTCTGCAAGACATAGTAAATGAACCTTGAAAGGAAAGGTGCTTAATCTTCTGCTATCCCTAACATCACTGAAGTAAAATGTCATATTGACGTTATATTCCAATATTAGCAATTAATGGCGTATAAAGAGGGTAAACACTGTCAGCTTTACCAACGTTGGGATCCCTGGCTAAAATAAAAATTGCAAACCCAGAAAATGTAGCCTGTTTCTTGTAAGTTTTTATATCCAGATATATTTCAGCAGAAAAGTACCACTACTGTTGATTTTTTTTTATTTGAGACCACGTAAAACTGTAATGCCCCATACACAAGGTCAGACTTTTGACCGTCCAAAATCACATCGGAATACCGACGGAATTCCATCCGAGTAAAAGAGAACATGTTCTCTATCTAAACTCAGACGGAATTCCATGGAATTTCCAATGAAAAAAGTCTGATGGGACATCCACACGGTCGGAATTTCCAATGAAAAAAGTCAGTAAGACTTTTTCAATCGGAAATTCCGATCAAGGGTACAGGGCATTGCTTTCTTTACTACCATACAATCTGCAAGGAAATTTTGATTAAAAATGGGGATTTCTTCCCCTGATATGAAAGTAATGTGGGGTCTGTTTTTTCCTTTACAAAATGCTGACTCTATTGCTTCAATCCTGTGAGTCACCTGGAACTAGTAAGGAAGATAAGAGCCTCTGACTTTTCTCTGAGCTTTCAGATATGTATACTTGTTTTGGGTTAGTGTCACAAATTACAAAGCTAATAGATCAGTGTAACAACCAGGTAGCTGGCATTTTTAGAAGGTGGTTAATAGAGGCAGCCTCCATATTTCTCTCATGGCTGGTTTACTTTGGAAGGTTATTACGCATGCACAATAAGCATTGTGAAAATGTGACATTTACAGATATTTATTGCTTGAAAACTCTATACTTCCTATAACAATATATTCATCAGCTTCTCTCATCAGAAGGACCATATTTATTCAGGCATCTTTCAAGGTCAGCATTTACTTCCTGGACTGAGATACTGCTCAGAGAAGATGCAATCATGTAAATCCTAGTGGCTGTCCATTTCTTAGCTGGGTTCACAATTGTCTGGCACAGATCGGCCTCTGCTGCAGCCTCTCATATTGTGACTTGCCACAAAGTTACAAAGTTGCAATCTAATAAATGGGGAAAAGAGATTGATGAAATGCTTTCTCCTGTCTGTAGCAAACTGAAGACTTCATCTCAGCCTAGGCAAAATCACTGACAGGGGATAGAGAATGATTTCCTGTTGCAACAGCTGTACCAAGTTTCTAAATATGACTTTGTATTCCAGTAGGTACTAGATTATCAGTAATCATTAGTCGGTAACAAAACCTGTCTCACACACCTTCTCACTTCTTCTGCAATACAAGTCTGTGTGAGGACACTTATGCTAAAGGGTATGGCTGTCATTCATCTTTACCAACACAAAGCACTGAAATATAAAGGCAGGAAGTGAACATTCAATAAGAGAAAAGGGAATTTTAAGATATATCCAAGCAAAAATCAGTCCCAATTTATAACACACTGAGATACAGGATTATAAAGAGATAACAAGATATGAGACTTAAGTTGGGCTTTAAACTTTACAAAAAGGTCCCATAGTGAGATTGTTCACCCGTGGCCAACTAATTACTAGACATGTGCATTCTTCAACAATCTTCAGAACTTCCACGGATTGCTAACAAAATGCAGCTTTTTAAAGCTGAATTTCGGGTATACATTTTATTGTATAGTTACTAGACATGTGCATTTGTTTTAGTCTGAAAGCATTTTAGTCCAAATTTCTGGTATTTTCGTTATCGTTTTAACAAACGAAAATGAACACGCAGAATCCAAATCCGAAAGATCCGACATAAAAAATGCTTTATTTTTGTTTTCTTTGCTTTTTTTCAGCAGGAACGCGGGGAAACACAGTTCCGGCACCTCCAGCTCAGATTGTATGTAATGGCAAAGGGGTGTTGGGGTGTAGTGGAGTGTCTATTAATGCTGGCTGCTGGGGGATCTATTGTTTCTGGAGGGGATCTATTGTTACAGGGGAGGGTCTATTGTTGCTGGGGAGGTCAGTTGTCGCTTATAGGGGATCTATTGTTGCCGGGGGACTCTTATGCTACTGGGAGACAATAGTTGCTGGGAGACATCAACTGTTGAGGGAGGGGTCTATTGTTGCTAGCTGTTCAGAGTCTATTGTTGCTGGGGGAGCTCCATTGTTGCTGGGATCTATTTTACTTCCTATCATATACAAATTACTTAGCACCACAAATTGATGCTTGGTTCTGTATCCATTACTGAGAGGTGGGTAGGGGGTGGAACCAAGGAATGGTGCTTGGAGGTTGGTAGGAAATTGAACCAAGGAACGGTGCTCAGAGGTGTGTAGGGTGTGGAACCAAGGAATGGTGCTCGGAGGTGGGTAGGGAGTGGAACCAAAGAATGGTGCTCAGAGGTGGGTAGAGTGTGGAACCAAGGAACGGTGCTCAGAGGTGAGTAGGGAGTGGAACCAAAGAATGGTGCTCGGAGGTGGGTAGGGGGTTGAACCAAGCAATGGTGCTCAGAGGTGGGTAGGGAGTGGAACCAAAGAATGATGCTCGAAGGTGGGTAGAGGGTGGAACCAAGCAATGGTGCTCAGAGGTGGATAGGGGGTGGAACCAAGGAATGGTTCTCAGAGGTGGGTAGGGGGTGGACACAACAGGCGACTCAGAAGTAGGGAGTTCCTGCACCTATTCTCTTCTGGATAGAAGATATGACATGACGCTGACAATAGCAATCTGTGTCTATCGAACCTGTGGTTGAATGTGCCTAACCTTAACTCTATTAGTTCAAGATTATTCTGCATAGAGAGGAAAGATTCAAAGTTATAGAGACAGTGTTGGGGTAGACCATTCCACATGAACGACGAAGATTCAACGAAGCAGCGAAAAATATACAAACGTTGAATCTGTCATTGAAGGCTTATGGTGTCTGTCAGAAGTTCTAAGAAGATTCGACAAGCTGTACGACGCCTCAATCATACTCTACTGTTACTAGCTGCTCAGAGTCTATTGTTGCTGGGGGAGCTCCATTGTTGCTGGGATCTATTTTACTTCCTATCATATACAAATTACTTAGCACCACAAATTGATACTTGGTTCTGTATCCATTACTGAGAGGTGGGTAGGGGGTGGAAACAAGGAATGGTGCTTGGAGGTTGGTAGGAAATTGAACCAAGGAACGGTGCTCAGAGGTGTGTAGGGTGTGGAACCAAGGAATGGTGCTCAGAGGTGGGTAGGGAGTGGAACCAAAGAATGGTGCTCAGAGGTGGGTAGGGTGTGGAACCAAGGAACGGTGCTCAGAGGTGGGTAGGGAGTGGACCCAAAGAATGGTGCTCGGAGGTGGGTAGGGGGTTGAACCAAGCAATGGTGCTCAGAGGTGGGTAGGGAGTGGAACCAAAGAATGGTGCTCAGAGGTGGGTAGGGTGTGGAACCAAGGAACGGTGCTCAGAGGTGGGTAGGGAGTGGAACCAAAGAATGGTGCTCGGAGGTGGGTAGGGGGTTGAACCAAGCAATGGTGCTCAGAGGTGGGTAGGGAGTGGAACCAAAGAATGATGCTCGAAGGTGGGTAGAGGGTGGAACCAAGCAATGGTGCTCAGAGGTGGGTAGGGGGTGGAACCAAGGAATGGTTCTCAGAGAAGGATAGGGGGTGGACACAACAGGTGACTCGGAAGTAGGGAGTTCCTGCACCTATTCTCTTCTGGATAGAAAATATGACATGACGCTGACAATAGCAATCTGTGTCTATCGAACCTGTGGTTGAATGTGCCTAACCTTAACTCTATTAGTTCAAGATTATTCTGCATAGAGAGGAAAGATTCGATGTTATAGAGACAGTGTTGGGGTAGACCATTCGACATGAACGACGAAGATTCAACGAAGCAGCGAAAAATATACAAACGTTGAATCTGTCATTGAAGGCTTATGGTGTCTGTCAGAAGTTCTAAAAAGATTCGACAAGCTGTACGACGCCTTTAATCGTACATTTTCGGTCAAATGCTCGGCCCATAGGCTATGGAAGAATTCTGATGTTGGTTGACTAGTAATAATAATTTATAAATATAGCATTCAACCGGAAATGTACGATTGTGGCGTCTCACAGTTTAGCTGCTCCGTCGAACCTTCTTAGAACATTCGAGCCTTCAATGACAGATTCAACCTTAATTAATTCGGATTTTCTGAAGAATGCATTTTTTTTACGAAACAAAATAAATAAAAACTAATTTTGGGAGTAACTAAATTAATACATTTTTCGGACGAAAACAAAATTCCGAAATGAAATATTTCAGGGTGCACATGTCTGCTAATTACTTAAGGTTTCACTCATGGCATTTTTTTTTTGGAAAGCATGGGGAGGGAATAGAACTCTTGTCAGGTTTTATTGTGGTCTGTGCCCCGAGATTCACCCTCTTTATTTGCCCTGTTTACTGTTGTCATCAAAAGTGAATGTAAAACAAAATCTTAAAGTTTGGGTTGACATTGGAACAAGAATACAGGGAAATTCTTCCAAATAGGGACACTAGTCCTGGTGACCCTGCTGACACCCCAGGATTTCCTCACTTTCCTTTGGGTATGGGACCGGACGTGAAGGGAAATCTTCCTAATTGGACTCTCTTACTCTATCCAAAGTAAAAAAATAAGCTCATCTAACTGCCACCCAAACTAGCTGCAGTTATCACAATTTTCTGTTTTCTGATCTGCCACACTGTTTATCTACCAGGAGATAAAATAAAAAACCCTGTGTAAAATCAAATCATATCTGTCCATATCTGTCCAGAAATATGCAAGACATGTGATAACTACCTACTCAAGACAGTATATAGAAATAGTTGAAGGTTTAAGGCTGAAGACAAATGAAAAATAATAAGTTAGAATAGAAATCTTTATTTACACTAAGTCTATTAATGACAATGTCAGTTAGATGTCTAGAGTGGTTTGTATTTCTGTGCTGCACAGCTAGATTCTCTACCTATACTGCATCAGTAAAGCTTTGTCATGAAGAATTGCCACAAACACATCTGAGTCTACTGAAGCAGCATGTTGACAATCTCATGCCTCTGCACAGTCTGCTCTTTTGTGCTCTGGTTATTCTTTATGAACACATGTACAGTCACATAGAATGTCATTGGCTCCTAGAGTTGTCTCGCCCTCTCCCTGTGCCATGTTTGCTTTTGCAAGGGTTTACAACTGGTTGATAAAAATGCAAATTCTTGTACTTACACTAGTTGCATTTTAAAATCTGCAAGGAACTCAGCTTTATCATATAATGCAGAATGTTTGGGGTGTAAGTGATACCCTTTATTTATGTTTTTATGGCTAACACAGTACTTTTATATCTTATTTTTTTTATCAAAGTACAAAATCAAGGAACATATAGTGCCTGGTGCAAAACAATACCTTTTTTCTATCTTCAATTCAATTGTTCTCTGATAAACGTATTCATGACTAGAAATCAGATTCAGGTTTGCCACTACCATTGGTTTGAGGCAGATCCCACATGTTTTGCCCAACCAAATTTTTTGAAACCATCATGCACTGTCTGGCTTTAACCACTTAAACTGGCTTAGTAACTGGCTAAAAGGGGTTTTGGATGAGCCAGCCCCCTCACTATAAAAGGGTAAGGTCACAGTAGTCATACTATGCTTTATCTGTAATCAGAAAAGCATAAGGAGTGCTGGGTAAAAATGCACAGGCAGAGAGCAGATGCAAACCCATAAGTTGTCCATACACGGCATGAATGTTGGACAATTAGTGCTGTATCAATGGACATTTTAGTTGTGGGTGGCCCTGTCAGCTGAAAACTATCTGCATTAAGAGAATTCTATTAACGTCTATTTGGGGGCAAATATTGATACTAAATTCTGGCAATTTTCGGGGTTAATAGCTATTGCCAAAAAGGACATGGGGAGCTGGACACTGCCATTGGGGAATTTCAACAAACAGTGAGGACAGGGTCCCTTTAATGGTTACCCCCACTGGTTCACAAGGATATCCAGCAGGAACTGCGCTGTGCTTATTAGCCACATCTTGGATGGATAAGATGTCGCCATCTGCTGGACTTTATGAGCAATGTCATTGCTTCTGCTCCTAAATTTAAGTGCATTCAATTTCTCTTCTTCACGCTACCATTTTTTCTAATACTACACTGAGAGTTGGTTGTCCGCCTTTTTTTTTATTTTATAATTTTATATCTATCTAAGAACCCAAGATATTGTGTTTTCTCATAATGACGCATACTGAAGTATGAGTTTTCACCTGACAAGGTCGTCACAGTAGATCTATTGAGATGCCATATAGTGTTGCTCACGAATATTCGCATTGCGAATATTCGACTCCAATATAGCATATTCGAGAAATCGCGCTATATTTCGAATTTCGCGGTGAATATTCGCAATTCCGAATATTCGCATTTTTTCAATTTGATTTTTAAAACAGATCACATCCTATCGACGTCTAAAAGCATTGCTGGTATGATTAGAGACCCTGGGCCGAGTAGCTAAGCTGAGGCGATCCTTTTATGTTGCCAAATTGAAAAAAAAAAAATTGCGATTTTTCGCTATTGCGAATGCGAAAATGATTGCGAATTTTCGATAACTGTGGTAGGAGAACTCTGATTGTCTCTGATGCAAAAGGGGGGGGCTTTGTGTATGTGTATGTTATGAATATTTGTATGTTTGATATTATTATTTTTTGTAAGAAGGAAAAAATTGCGCATACCTTAAAAAAGGGGAGAATACAGCAGCAACTCAAAAATGTTATACAACATAAATTAATACAAGACAGAAAATGGAGTCGCTCTACAAGAATAAAAAATATGTCTAGTGACAAGACATGTGGGCAAATTATAAAATAAGCAAGCGCAAATAACTTGTGAAATACACAGTGAAACAAATATATAAAGAAATATAGTCCCAATAATAGAAAAATAATCTTTCATAAAAATGTCTTTGATATGTGAAGTGAAAAAAAGTCCAAAGCATGCAGCATGAACGTGTTCAATCTTCAAGGTGTTTGATTGACAAATGGCTGTGACAGATGGATAGAGTAAAGAATCACCACCAATGCAAAACACTTTTTATTTTGTATTGTAAAATATCACGAATATTCTGAGCCAATCAGAGTGCTCCTTCCGCATTTGCCGAATATTCGCAATTATTTTGTATTGTAAAATATCAAGAATATTCTGAGCCAATCAGAGTGCTCCTTCTGCATTTGCCGAATATTCGCAATTATTTTGTATTGTAAAATATCAAGAATATTCTGAGCCAATCAGAGTGCTCCTTCTGCATTTGCCGAATATTCGCAATTATTTTGTATTGTAAAATATCAAGAATATTCTGAGCCAATCAGAGTGCTCCTTCCGCATTTGCCGAATATTCGCAATTATTTTGTATTGTAAAATATCACGAATATTCTGAGCCAATCAGAGTGCTCCTACAGCATTTGTCGAAATTGCGCAATAAATATCGCATTCGCATGTTGCGATATTTCGATAAAATATCACGAATATTCTGAGCCAATCAGAGTGCTCCTACCGCAGTTATCAAAAAATCGCAATTATTTTCGCATTCGCAATAGCGAAAAATCGCAATCATTTAATTTCGATAAAATATCACGAATATTCGAATTTAGCGAATATATCTCGAATATTCGAATATATATTCGAGATATATCGCGAAATCGAATATGGCATATTCTGCTCAACACTAATGCCATATACTCCTATTTATGTGAATGCAATACTTTCTCTTTCACCACTTTCAATGAGTTCCCTCACTACTTACTACACTTGGTCACTGGTTTCTTCTCTTCCTCTTCTCAATTGTTCCATGTCCATTCCAGAAGCTGCTGCCAGCTGACATCATTATACATTTTGACATGCTATGTTAATTTTTGTGTCTGTGAGTACAATTCCTATTTTTTACCTATATCTTCACATAAACTATGCTTAGACAGTAGCTCTCTCACTCTCCCTTTCCCCGCTTTTTTTTCCTTACATGTACTGGCGAGATGACTCCAGAGCTTGCACGAAGGAGAGACTGCTGACGCTGTGGAAATGTGCTCTTTTACAAACAAATAGATTTTTTTTTCATAAGAACTCATTTTGCCACCTTTCCCTATTTCTGATAGAGAAGTATTGTACTAGTTTTTACTCTTACGCTTTTGTGCTGGGTTACATACATTACCCCTCCTAGGATCCGTGTTTTTGCATTGAATTTTTTATCTGATTCATTACAACTTGAAAAAAAAATTGGTAAGTAGCAAAAGGCCTAAATTTAGCGGTGGCAGGCGCAGTAGACCTGAAAGCTACAAAGTAAAGCCAAAACCTACAAATTCATACAAGTTGGCCATCAACAAAGGAGTTTAAAAGTATAGTTCATTTTGGTTTTTATTTATTTTTATTATGTGTGGCTGTACCACACTGTATTGTCTTAAAAGTGGCAAAATGAAGTGCACTAAACACATCAAAACCACATCACCACATTCCTTGATCCCTCTCCCATCCCTATCCCAAATTATTCTCAAAACATTAAGAAATTATCTAAGTAAGTAATGTTTGATTAAACAGCAAATAGAAAGAAACAAGGGTGGGGTTATCCTAAAATAGAAATTACAGTGTAATATTTGAGAGACAATAAGCACAAATATTTTTAAGTGACTGCACAGTAAAATAAATTTGGTTAGGCTGCAACAAAAGAGGGATAGACAGGGCAGCTGTTATATTAAAATAAACATTATCATGTATTATTTGAGAATCAATAGCCACAAATCATGTATAGTGGCTGGACATTTAAAAAAAAAATTGTTTTAGGATGCAACTTAAATGGGAAAGATGAGGAAGGTTTTATTTTGCAATACAAAATGAAGCGTATTATCTAAGACAATATGTAAACAGCTTGTTGAGACTAAAATACACGAGAAAGAGACAGGGTAGCTTTTATATCCAAATAAGTATTAGGATGTATTACCTTCTAGAGCACTAGATAGACCACGAAACGTCAAGGTACAATACAGAATTTTCCCTGCAGCAAACTGAAATGAAGTCTAACTGTGGAAACATGTTGTGCCTTCTTTATGGTGCTGGAGCATTAGTGCAAGCCACAAACTTTGTGGTGGAAAACAGGATTCACCTTTTCAGCAAAAATTAAAACATTTGGCAACTGAGGTTCAGCTACACTTAAAAAAAAAATGCACCCCAGTGCAGGATTTACCCTGCTGTAAACATTAGAAATTTGGCAGATGAGGTCTAGCTGCAGAAACATTGCATCACACCATCACAGTCCATGGGCACTGGAAGAAACAGAAAACATGAACATGAGCTGCCTATCAATCTGTCACATACCTGGTAGAGGTTGAGCTGACAAGAGCTTCTTTTACACCTTCAGTCCAATACCATCATTGTGTAGCAGAACAAGGAGTCACATGGGTGCCTGGGATAGGTATTGGCACAATGGGTGGTCAGACAAGAGTTTCTGGGTGCTAAAATAAAATTATTCAAGGTACAGGTTCTGGACATACATAACCTAACCCAAACATTAGTCCGATGAAAAAAATCATGGAATAAAGGATATTTTGTGATGAACTGCTGCACCTCAAGGTTGAGGACATGTGCCAGGCAAGGTATAAAGGTGTGATATTTCCCAAGCAAAGGAAAGCCAACAAGCTAGTTTAATTGCCACAAATACCCTTGCCTGGCTGAAGATGTTGTAGAAAAAGTCATTTATTGACCTTGGCCTGAAAAGCTGACATCAACTGTGGCCCAGGGTCCCTGCTGTCCCCCAGGTATATGAGATATAAACCCTCATTTATTATCTGGTGTTGTACACCTCTGGAACCCATTTTGTTACTTATCTTGTCACTAGAGGCTGTAGATGTTGTATCAAATGCCGCAAGAGAAAGGTGAGTGGAGAGAGGAGGGATGGGGAAAGTAACAACAAAGAAGAATAGTTGGACCTTTTTCTGCTGACTTATCTCATTGACACATTGCTCCCATCAAGCACTGTGGTGCAGAGTTATATGTTTCCCTCTGCATATGATACCAAAATGAATGGAAAATTTACCATGGGTAATATGCTGCAGGCATAGGTGGCAAGCGACAACGATGCTGTCAACAGCAGATGCATTAAAAACTTTCCACATTATAGATTTCTGTGGACAGGCCCTGAGGATAGCAGTGGCCTGGACCTGTGGGTCAGGGCCACCAGTCGGATTTGGATGGCTGCTTCCTCCAGTCCTCTGCAAGCTTCCAATGCCCCTGGACAAAATCTTCTTACTCTCCATCATAACTTTCCTCCTTTCCAATCCATGGAACGTACGAATGGACTGCCAGATCAGAATACAACCTTATAATCACTTCCCATCACTGACCACAGTACAGTACATTTTAGCTGCTGGAACATCACTCTTGCTGCTTTCTGCCTGATGTCACCTCTCTCTATGGTCATGGTGCTTTACTTCTTTCAGATATTAAAGAAGGAGGTAGAAGCGGGTGCATTTTCAACAGTTGCAGACAACTCATTGCCCTGCTCCTGCTTTTGTCCTGCAGCCTTTTTCTAGCCTTTCCATATCCACATGCACTACAGTGATAACAGGCTGCAATGTGTTTTTTTTTTCCACTGGGCTTATTTCCTAATTATTGCTGATTACATTTTTTTTTTCAGGGGCCTTTTTTTTAAATGTCGACAGTGGAACATGTCTAGGCAGTGTGCACCAGTACAGCAACATATCATTTCCATTGGGAGAGCCTGTGACAGTGTGATTTACAGGCAGGATTATGGGAGTCAGTGGCAGTGTATTGTTACCATATAACACAAAGTGCCAAAACAAAGACCTTTATATATCAGTTGTCACCACATAACTCAAAGTGCCCATAACAGTATCACCAGTTTGATTTATATATCAGTATCATAAGTTGATCTTTTCTTTAAAGCCAACAAAATAAAAAAGACTTTTCAAGTGATACTATCATCACAGGGGGCGGGTTCTCCAGGTAATGTCACTGGATGGGCACGCCTCATGGCTATATAGAACTAGCAGACACCGGAGTTGAAACAACAGAGGGTGCCAGCGTCGAATGAGTACTTTTCTTTTATTTATAGCAGATCGGCGGTGGTGGAGGAGGAAGAAGACACTGGAAAGAGAAGACAGCAGATGGAGAAGACAGAGGAGAGAGAAGACATCACCGGAGGGAGAAGACAGCGGAGTGAGAAGACCACAGGAAGAAGACATACGTGGCACTACCAGAGAAAGAAGACACGTTGGAGCTATGACGGGGGACATTCTTCACTTTTAAAAAAAAAAAACGTCTCTTGTTTTTTGGAACACTATTGTACACTGCTTTTTTTGTGAATAGATACTTATTGACATGGGGGGTGAGACCCTGGGGCCATCTTTCTTTAAGGGGGCTTCCAGATTCTGATAAGCCCCCTGCCCGCCGACCCCCAAAACACCGGCCAGGGTTGTAGGAAAGAGGCCCCTGTCCCCATCAACATGGGACAAGGTGCTTTGGGTGGTGGGGGGGCACCCCCCTATGTTGAGGGCATGTGGCCTGGTATGGTTCAGGAGGGGGGGCACTCGCTCGTTCCCCTCCTTTTCCTGACCTGCCAGGCTGCATGCTCAGATAAGGTTCTGGTATCGATTTTTATTATAACTAGTGGGTGGAGGTAAGGAGCAGCTGTCATGAATATTTATGGGACCTAGAAATGGGCTGGCAGGGGGAATGAGAAAATCCCATAATTAGACATGGGCCATGCACAGCAGGGGAGGCTGGTGGAAGATGGAGATCGAGTGCTGAGGAGAGGCTCTCGGTGGCCAGAGACAGGGAGTAATATCAGCAGAGTACAGGGACAACACAAGGGGAGAGACTGTCAGCTCTAGCAGTGCTCTCTGAATATAGTGTTGTGCTCAAGTCTTCATCCTTGCCCTGGGGAATCACAGTGGAAGTGTGCCAGTCAGAATGGAACTAAAGAGTGTTAGTTCTCCTGGAGTGATCAGCAGGGGCTGTACATGTAAAGCAAGTTTGTGCAGGAGGAAGAAAAAAGAGGACCATGTGCAACTAAGGCCTAGTACACACGAGAGGATTTATCCGCGGATACGGTCCACCGGACCGTTTCCGCGGATAAATCCTCTCGAGGATTTCCGAGGATTTTGATCCGATGGAGTGTACTCACCATCGGATCGAAATCCGTGCCGAAATCCCATCGCGATGACGTGTCGCGCCGTCGCCGCGATGATGACGCGGCGACGTGCGCGACGCTGTCATATAAGGAATTCCACGCATGCGTCGAATCATTACGACGCATGCGGGGGATTCATTTGGACAGATTGATCCGGTGAGTCTGTACAGACCAGCGGATCAATCCGTTGGGATGGATTCAAGCGGATAGATTTTAAAGCATGTCTTAAAATTTTTATCCGCTGGAAATCCATCGCAGGGGATAAAAATCCGCGGAAACAGATCCGCTGGATTGTACACACCAGGGGATCTATCCGCTGGAGCCGGTCCGCGGATCAATTCCAGCGGATGGATCCTCTCATGTGTACGGGGCCTAAGGAGGGAGTTGTCCTCTTTGTTCAAAGTTCTGGACATTATTCAAGTTGGGCATCCCATAAATTCCCTACTCCATCCAAGTTATTAACCCCTAATAAATGTAGCGCCTGGTTACTTTCCAGAACCGGTGCTAGTGTAAATTTAGAGGAGGTCAGAGAGTTAAAGGGGTTGTAAAGGTTCGTCTTTTATTTTCTAAATAGGTTCCTTTAAGCTAGTGCATTGTTGGTTCACTAACCTTTTCTTTCTATTTCCCTTCTAAATGCTTTTTTTCTTTGTTTGAATTTCTCACTTCCTGTTTGTCCTCAGTAAGCTTTCCACCATCATCCGAGCGGTGGAAAGTCATTTAGAACAGCTTACTGAACACCTTACTGAGGAGGAACAGGAAGTGAGAAATTCAGACAAAGAAAACAAAGAAAAAAAACATTTAGAAGGGAAATGGAAGGAAAAGGTCAGTGAACCAACAATGCACTAGCTTAAAGCAACATATTTAGAAAATAAAAAACAAACCTTTACAACCCCTTTAAAGCAGGGATATGCTATTAGCGGACCTCCAGTTGCAAAACTACAAATCCCATCATGCTTCTGCCTCTGGGTGTCATGCTTGTGGCTGTCAGAGTCTTGCAATGCCTCATGGGACTTGTAGTTCTACAACAGCTGGAGGTCCGCTAATTGCATATCCCTGCTTTAAAGGGTCACTAAAGGAAAAAAAAATGTTTTGCTGAAATGACTGTTTACAGGGTATAGAGACATAATAGTTAACTGATTCCTTTTAAAAATGATTAAAAATAGATAAAAAACAATCATATAATGTACCTACAGTTTAGTTTCGTTTTTGCTGTTGTTTCCTGGTTCTCTGATGTACAGAGCCAGAGAGCCAATAGAGGGCAGTGATGGTTTGTAAAACAAAACTGGATTGGTGCTGAGGGGTTTTAGACACACAGTAATCACTAGACATGTGCACACTGAAATATTTTGTTTCGTAATTTTGTTTTCGTCCAAAAAATAAATGTATTTAGTTACTCCCGAAATTCGTTTTTATTTATTTCGTTTTTCGTAAAAAAAATGCATTCGTCCGAAAATCCAAATTAAGGTCAAATCTGTCATTGAAGGCTTATGGTGTCTGTCGAATGTTCTAAAAAAAAAAAAGATTCGATAGAATCTTTAAAAAAAAAAAATGTTGACTCGTCATGTCTCTCTATGTCGAATCTTTTCTCTCTATGTCGAATCTGTCATTGAAGGCTTTTGGTGTCTGTCGTAAAGGGTTTTTTCGGGAGCAGTGAATTTAATAATGCTAAAAGTGAAACAATAAAAGTGAAATATTACTTTAAATTTCGTACCTAGGGGGGGTGTAAAGTTAGCATGTGAAATAGCGCATGTTTCCAGTACTTAGAACTGTCTCTGCACAAAGTGTCATTTCTGAAAGGAAAACAAGTCTTTTAAAACGGGCTTTGCGGCTATAATGAATTGTCGGCTCTGGCAATTCAGAGCGAATCCATTTATAAAAAAATAAAAAAAATAGCGTGCGGGTACCCTCAAATTCCATTACCAGGCCCTTCAGGTCTGGAATGGATATTAAGGGGAACCCCGCCGTCAATTAAAAAAAAAATGATGTGGGGTTCCCCCCAAATATCCATTCCAGACCCTTCAGGTCTGGTGTGGATTTTAAGGGGAACTCCACCCCAAATTTTTAAAAAAATGGCGTGGAGTTCCCCCAAAAATTCACCCTTATCCGAGCATGTTAACCTGGCCGGCCGCATAAAAGAGGGGAGGACAGAGTGCGGCCCCACCTCTCCTGAACCGTACCAGGCCACATGCCCTCAACATGGGAAGGATGTCCCCATGTTGATGGGGACAAGGGCCTCATCCCCACAACCCTTGCCCGGTGGTTGTGGGGGTCTGCGGGCGGGGGGCTTATCAGAATCTGGAAGACCCCTTTAACAAAGGGGACCCCCATATCCTGCCCCCCTATGTGAATTGGTAATGGCATTGTACCCCTACCATTTCACGAAGCAAGTGTAAATAGTTAAAAAAACACACACACACACACACACCTAGAAAAAAGTCCTTTATTAATAAAAAAAAAAGAAAACAAAACAAAAAACACCTGAATCTGTTATTTCCATTTCTACTAAATCTCTATTCTTCACCAAGTTCTACTGTTTTTACCCAGCTGGGTAATAAAGAGCACAGAAAAAGACACCTGTTGTGTGGACATTCCGTTACTGCAACTTTCACCAAATACCCCTAGACGACGGAGGAACATAAGGTAACATGCCACCCAAAACAAACCAGCAGCTCCTTCGGGGGTAGTGCCTTCAACATTCAACATTTTTGGACTTTATTTGTTTTGTTTTTTGGCAAAAAATAAATAAATAGTGGTGATTAAATACCCCCAAATGAAAGCTCTATCTGTGTAAACAAAATGCTAAAAATGTTGTTTGGGCACAGTGTTGTATGACTGCACAATTGTCATTCAGCGCTGAAAGCTGAAAATTGGCCTGGGCAGGAAGGGGCCAGTAGGCAAGTGGCTAAAAGGCAGATAATTCATATTTCCTTGCAAGCTTCCTATAATGCAATTGGGACCCTTCTAAAATATATATCCTCATTAACCCCTTCACACCGACGTAACACATATATGCGGCCTCACAGAAGTGGGCTTTTTTCCGTGGGGTCACCAAGACCCCAAAACTGCCGTACCAACTATCAGGACTTGGATCTCATGATTCCGGGTCACCTGATCGCTGTAATAGCCTCCGATTGGCTACCACAGTGATTAGTCATTGTAAAGCCCAACCCTGTGTTTTTTTTTCTCTGTGAATGGAGAGGAAAGATGCAATGGGGGTTATTTACAAAAGGCAAATCCACTTTGCACTACTACAAGTGTAAAGTGATCTTAAAATTGCACTGAAAGTGCACTTGGAAGTGCAGTCACTGTAGATCCGAGGGGGACATGCAAGGAAAATAAAAAACAGCATTTTAGCTTGCACATGATTAGATAATAAAATCAGCAGAGCTTCCCCTCATTTCATATCTACCCCTCAGATTTACACTTCCAAGTGCACTTTCAGTGCAATTTCAAGTGCTCTTTGCACTTGTAGTTTGCATTTGTAGTGCAAAGTGGATTTGTCTTTCGTAAATAACCCCCAGTGTGTTTTAGGTAGGACAAAAAAAAAAGCAAAATGTGCACTATTGTTTCTGAGCTGTACAATCAACAAATAACATACACATATGTGGTATCACTACGATCGCCTTAAAGGTTTTTTAACCTGTTCAACACCGGAAAATTAAGCATCAAGATTGCCACAGTGTGCTTCTCTGAAGTAATTAAAATTAGTGGTGGCATTTATATGTTCTGAGATCCTCACTTTCAAAAGGTGTATAGTGTATCCTACATATTGTATACGGCAGGCACTAAACTGTACAACATAAACCACCGATTTGGAATTTCAATTTATATACTGTTTAATGGCATATGTTTTTTGGTTAGTGCAGGACATTACTGAGGTACTTTTCTTATGTCTATTGCACTGCCTACAGTTATTTGGTCCACACATACATATACAGTATGACCCTGTAGTGGATAATGTCTGTGGTTTAACCAGCTTTTGTGAGAAAAATAGGCTAGGTGATAACCTACTACCCATTGTGTGGGCTCTTCTACATGAAAAATGTAAATCTTTGTCTGCACACAAGCGAGGAAGATTTGTTTTTAAATAGTATGAATCTTATTGTACTGTAATGCCGCGTACACATGATCGGAAATTCCGACCGTGTGTAGGCCCCATCAGACTTTTTCTGTTGGAATTTCCAAAAGAAAAAATTTGAGAGGTGGTTCTCAAATTTTCGGATGAGAAAAGTTCTTGTCGGAAATTCCAATCATCTATACGCATAAAAAAAACATGCATGCTCTGAACCCCCCCTTTACTTACCTGACCCCTCGAAAGTCCTGCACCGTGAACGCGCAGGCTTCTCGGCTGTCTTCCTGGCTCTGTCATTGGTTGATTGAAAGCAGCGCAGCCATTGGCTCGCGCTGCTGTCAATCATATACAATGACGCGGTGCGCCGGGGGTGGGGCCGAGTGATACAGTCGGCGACTATGGCCGCCGGCTGTATCACAGGAGCGCGCCCGCAAAGACTCAACACCATGCTCGCTCGCATGAAGGTGTTGAGTCCTTGCAGGGGCAGCCGCAGAGGGACCCCAGAAGACCAGGTTCGGGGCCACTCTGTGCAAAACGAGCTACACAGTGGAGGTAAGTATACCATGTTTGTTATTTAAACAAACTAGGGAATAAGGTTGTGAGAGGGACACCATTGTGGGAGGGGGCACAAACCATCACTTGCAAATTTCCCCACTGGAGTTTGCTAAATATGGTGTGATGGACAAAATATCAGTTCTAGGGGGAGTTGACTTTTTAAATTACATCCAAATAAAATAAGTTGCAGATGTATATAGTAGACTGGCTTTTGATATATAGTATTACTTCAGCTCTCTCTGAGGAGCATGATCTTTTTTTTACCTGTTATCTGAAAACTCTCTAATTTGAAGTTGTTCCTGTTATATAGTGTCCAAGTATTCCTAACTACAACATTTATACATAACAATACACCCAGTTGTGCTAGACATTCCGACATCAAAACCGTGGATTTTTTTCCAACAGATGTTGGCTCAAACTTGTCTTGCATACACACGCACAAATGTTGTAGGAAATTCCAATCGCCAAGAACGCGGTCACGTACAACACGTACAACGGCATTATTAAAGGGAAGTTCAATACCAAGCACACCACCCTTTGGGCTCCTTCTGCTAATCTCGTTTTAGTAGAAGTTTGGTGAGAGACAGCAAATGTCCGATGGAGCCTAA
This sequence comes from Rana temporaria, assembly GCF_905171775.1. Taxonomy (NCBI): domain Eukaryota; kingdom Metazoa; phylum Chordata; class Amphibia; order Anura; family Ranidae; genus Rana; species Rana temporaria. The sequence goes on along the minus strand of NC_053491.1, from coordinate 124,566,620 downwards.
ACATGGTCGGAATTTCCGACAACAAGCTCCCATCGAACATTTGTTGTTGGAAATTCCAATCGTGGGTACGCGACATAAGACTTAATGAAACATCAGACAATTAATTAGTTTTTTCTTGAAATTACATGATCTGCCACTGTAGAGGAAATGCTGAAAGCATGAAGACTGAAGTCACACGGGCCATCGTGATGCCAGTGTTAGGATTGCTAAGAGACTGCCACCCTCTCTAGTGTGAACAGTGAAATATCAACCATGCTGCCCATTAAAAGAGAGCAAGATTCAGTGTTTGGGGCCAGCAGGTAAAGATTCCACAGAGGTAAATGGAGCGTTTTCCCCTTTCCCACATAAATCTGCTTCTAGTGAAGTGTTGCCACTTGTGTGACATCAGCATTAGTCAAAATGGGATGAGCTTGTCAGTGCCTTAGAAAAATCATTTAGGCAGAGCTGTTGTTTTCTTTCTGGCATCTTTGGGGTGGATTATCATTTTTGCTTTTTGCATTAGCAAAGTCATTGTAGATTGCTCATTATACTCTATGATTGCTTAGTGGTTCATCTATTACAGTAGTTTACCTAAACTCAGCATAACATGGAACTGGCTTAGGGTTGCACACCGACAGTCCATGGATTGGACAAACTGTAAAGCCGCGTACACACGAACGGATATCTGATGGAATTTAATCCGATGGATTTTTTCGTCAGATAACCGATGAAGCTGACTTTCATCAGTCTTGCCTACACACCATCAGTCAAAAATCCGACTGTGCCAAAACGCGGTGACGTAAAACACTACGACGTGCTGAGAAAAATTAAGTTCAATACTTCCGAGCATGCGTCGACTTGATTCTGAGCATACGTGGATTTTTATCCGATGGACTTCCACACAGGCGATCGTTTTTTTATGGTTCAATAAGTTTTTATTATGAAAAGTTTTTTAGACAGACATATCAACATATCAGCATCGATCGTATCATGAACCCAACAAAGGGTGACCCGGTCGATAAGAGTAAGAGCGGAAAATTGTTACAAAATAGAAAACATTTAAATAGCCATATACAATGCTTGAAAAAAATACAAATAGATGTTAAGCGGTCATATTACTCTTATATATGTATAAACAGTGTAGTCCAAGATCGAATAAAAACCCTCCGAGCCTCGGCCGTCCCACTAGGAGCCCGTCGAGGTCAGGGACTAGGGCGGGAACGTCCGTGGTGTTTATACAATCTGGGTTAGGGTATAAAGAACCCCCATCCAACTTACAGAGTGCACCATAGTCTGTGAGCTCGGTGAGAACACCAAACCTGCAGAATACAAGTTAAAGCATAGTATGGTTTATTTGGTTTGTCCTAAAGAAGGGTTACGTAACAATAAATGAAAAAAGAAAGAAAGGGAAATAAGAGAGAAAAAAAAAAAATAGATAGTAAAGTTCAGTTGAAAAAAAAAGATATAGAGGAACAGAGGAGGAGACAAGGGGGGGGGGGGATAGGGAGGAACCGGAGGGGGAGCGGCGTGCTCCTTTTCGAAGCGGTCTTCCACTTTCACCAGGTGGGATAAACCTACACCTAGTGCTAAGCAAGACATTATTATGGTTGGTTCAATCTGACTTTCACTTTATCTGAGGTGGAATAATATTTCCATATATTCCAGACAAAGGAAAATTTAGTATGGGTGTCAAGGGATTTGGCCTGTAGTTCCTCCATAAGCATAATATTGTTCATCTCACATACCCATTCGGTTAATGTCGGGGGGATAGGAGATTTCCAGTGTCTGGTGATCAATTGTCTGCCGGCGCTTAGGCAAAATTTCAAGAGGGTATTTTTTTCAAACTTAAAAGAGCCTGGGAGGATAGAGAGGAGGGCTATAAGAGGGGAAGGAACAAGTGTTTTATCATAGAGGTCTGTATAGATCTGAAAAATCATGTCCCAGAAGGGACGAATCAATTCACATTCCCACCATATATGGCAGTACGTACCTATGGCCTTATCGCATCTCCAGCAGGAGTCAAGAGCGGATGGAAACATGGTCCTGATGGTGACTGGAACATGATACCACCTTGACAGTACTTTATAATTCTTTTCTTGAGCATAGCTCGAAATCGAGGACTTGTGTGTATAAAAAAAAGATTTACACCAATCTGCCTCGCTAATAACTCTGCCAAGATCCTCCGACCAGGCTGCAGTAAACCTCGGTAGAGAATCATGTGTGGAATCTAAAATCAGTTTGTAGATCTGAGAAAGGGTATGTGACGGAATGTCCGGGGACGAGCATAATTATTCAAAATCGGTCAAGGGTCTGTGGACCTGACCAGTGTCGTGGAGTGATTTACAATACATTGAGAGATGTAATCTGGTAAGCCAAGTTACTCGGGAGATGTTAGATGGTTTAGATGAGAAGAAAGTCCCAGAGGAAGCATTGACAAAGCGGTGAGCAGTGGGCCAAGAGGTTCTCTCATAGTCATCTATAGACAAAGTTGATCTACTTTCCGGAAGAGCAGGGTTATCAAACAGCGGAGTTAAAGGCCCCGGGTCGGTAGAGAGGGCGTATACCTCTTTCTTCCGATACCAGATGGCTAGGGCGTCTTTTGTCAGGGGGGACAGACCCGTAAGGGACCGATGTATATTGGCGTATCCCCATGGGAGAGCCCGGATGTCTACCGGAGACAAATCCTGCTCGACCATGGTAGAGATCTTACGTAATGGACGAGGAAACCACTCCAGGACTCGGGAGAGTACCGCTGAGGTGTAATATAGTTCAAAATCAGGGAGGCCCGTTCCCCCTCTAGTGACGGGGGAGCATAAGAGTTTGTATTTTAATCTTGGGCGGTTTCCCTTCCAGACAAACCGAATAGCCATCGAGCGCAGTGAGCGAAAAAAGGCTGGTGGAAGGGCTATTGGGAGTGCCTGAAATAAATATAATACTTTAGGGAGGACATCCATTTTTAACACATTCATACGTCCGAACCACGAAATAGGAAAGTCTATGCGATCCTCCATGAGGCGTCTGAGTTTAGTTAATAAAGGGATATAGTTCAACGTGTAGACCTCCGACGACTGTACAGGGATGGCGGTTCCTAGGTAGGAGATAGACTTCTTCCGCCATTGGAACGTGAAATTAGATTTAAGAGTATTGAGGGTTAATTGTGGTAGGGATATATTTAGAGCTTCTGTTTTAGATAGATTTAATTTATAGTTACTAAATCTGCCAAATCTAGCTAATTCTTGCAGGATAGATGGAATGCTTATATGGGGTTGTGTAACATAAAGAAGCAAATCATCTGCATATAGAGATAGTTTGCAGTGAGAGGATAGTGTTTGTATACCTTTTATACTAGGGTTTGCTCTAAGTGCCTGGGCCAAGTGTTCTATGACAAGAACAAACAAAAGAGGGGATAGGGGACAGCCTTGTCTGGTACCATTTCTAATCAACACCGTATCTGACTGAACCCCATTGACCAATATAGTGGCAGAAGGGGAAGAGTATAAGGACATGATGCGGAAACCATTCTCGGTCCCAGCCCAATCTGGGTGAGAGTGGCTTGCAAAAATGGCCAACTGACACGATCGAAAGCCTTCTCTGCATCACAGGAGAGAAGGCAAGTCGGTATTCGATGTTTATGGGTATAGGCTATCAGATGGAGAGTCTTAGTGGTATTGTCCCGAGCCTCGCGGCCAGGGACAAACCCCACCTGGTCTCCATGCACGATATTTGACAAGAGCGGCACAAGACGATCCGAAAGAATTTTTGTAAATAGCTTCAGGTCAACATTCAAGAGGGATATCGGCCTGAAGTTAGAACATTGAGAGTGGTCCTTACCTGGTTTAGGAATGACCACTATCTGTGCCAACAGAAGAGAGGGAGATAGAGAACATTCTTCATTTATGGCATTGAAGGCTTTCACCAAAAGGGGGGCCAATTGTGTGCCAAACATCTTATAAAAGCGAGGGGTAAAACCATCCGGGCTGGGACTTTTACCATTTTTAAGTTTTTTAATGGCTAATAGAAAGTCAAAATCAGTTAAAGGTTTTTCTAATTCATCAGAGTCAGTAGTTGCAATAGGTGGAAGAGCGGTTTCAGTGATATAGGCAGACATATCAGATGACGTGCTGCTTAAATCAAACGGAGATGAGGGGAACTGGGGTGAAAGATTATATAAGTCCGAATAATATTGACGGAATTCTTCCGCGATAGCGGAGTTAACCATCAATTTGCCCTTACTAGGGGAGGAGATAAAGGAAATATGTTTCCTAATCTGGCACGGGTTAAATGTGTTTGCCAATCTTTTACCGCATTTGTTGGCCTGAGAGTAGTGCGATAACCGCCCCTTGTCTCTGGCTACCAATGATTGTTCGGCAAAAATCTGTAGGAGGTCCCGTCGGGCATTAACCAGATCCACCATTTTGGATGTATCCGGGGAACGCTTATGGGAATCCTCCAGAGCCGTGATATCTGCCAGAAGCCGGTTTATGTCTGCCAAACGGGTTTTTTTAAGTCTAGAGCCGTGATTAATAAATGTGCCTCGTAGGACACATTTAAGGGCTTCCCATTTCATAAGTGGGTTAGTCTCATCATGTATGTGATCAGTGATAAAATTTGTAATGGTCTGGGTGATGTCAGCAGAACAAGACGGATCAGACAATAAGTTATCATTAAGCCTCCATGAGGCTCTATATTTATAAAAGGGAAGTTTCCCCAGGGACATATGGATCGGTGCATGGTCTGACCACAACCTTAGGCCAATGGAGGTGTTAGGAGCAAAGTCCTACAGCGACTGGGAGATCAGTATATAGTCAAGCCTACTATAGGATATGTGTGCAGGGGAGAAATATGTGTAATCCCTGGTAGAGGGATGGAGTACTCTCCACACGTCCACCAGGGAGAGATCAGTGAAGAGAGTACGCAGCCTGGTCGTGGTGGCTAAAGAAAGCAAGGACTTACCGGTTGATGTATCAAGGCGAGGTATTAAAGCGGCATTAAAGTCACCCCCGAGGATCACGTTGGTCACGCTGAACTTCCTCAGGCGGGAGAGCATGGTGGTGAAGAATTGCAGCTGATCCTGATTAGGAGCGATCGTTTTTTTAATCGTTTTTTTATCCATAGGAAAAATGTAAAACATGTTCTATTTTTTTTTTCACAGATGGAAAAAAGACTGATGGGGCCCATATCCGATAAAAAAAAGTCCATTGGTCTGTTTTGAATGGACAAACTGATCGTGTGTATAGGGCTTAAGTAAGAAAAACTATTTCTGTTGTCAGTGGGGGAAAAAAAGCATTGGCGTTCAGTGTTTTTTTTCCCCCCAGTGGACAACAATATTTTTTCCCTTCTGCTGACCCTTGACAGTAGGGCATTTTTTCATCCCGCTCACCAGCAACATAAGGACACTATGGGGTTTATTTACTAAAGGCAAATCCACTTTGCACTACAGGTGCACTGCAAACTGCACTGCAAGTGAACCTGAAAGTGCACTTGGAAGTGCAGATCTGAAATAAGGGGAAGCTCTGCTGATTTTATCATCCAATAATGTGCATCTAAAATGCTGTTTTTTATTTTCCTTGCATGTCCCCCTCAGATTTACAGTGACTGCACTTCCAAGTGCACGTGTAGTGCAAAGTGGATTTGCCTTGGGTAAATAACCCCCCAAGACACATACTGCTGTATGCTGCACTCTGTACATTGTAGTGTACAAACAAAGTGCTTACCACTGTATATTACATAGTCTTGACCAAAGTGTCTCAACAGTTGCTGGTTGCTAGGCAGTTTTCAAGAGTTTTTGTGAAGTACCTCTTTAAAGTCTGCTCAGAAAAAGTGTAAGCTCTCACTCCCTATTCAGTTTTAATTGTAATGCTTTTGTTTTATGTGCATCTTTGAAATTCCTGATTTTGTAATAAGGGATTATTTTGTGCGCACAAGGACTGTTCGGCATTGTGTAATAAGGGATTAATTTGTGCGGCATATGTGTGTAGCGTATACTGTGAGTAGGCTCAGTCTGTATTTGACAATGTCATTTTAAACTATTCCCAATATTCACCCTAAAATAGCCACATCCCAACTTCATGTAGTATGAGAAGAAGGGATATTTCCTCAATCAATATACCCAGCTTTTGGAAAGCTACCAGGTCTAGTACACCTTAGGCGGGGCTAACTACTAGACCATTTTCCTCCACCCCCTGCTAATGCTTCCACTCCATTCACTACCATCCATCTCTATATCAGAGTTCAGTTGGTTTCTCGTCCTGCCTTTATTAACTCTCTGGCCATGGCTCATTTCATTTGATGACCCATAGCCTTATGCCGCGTACACAGTTTTCACAACTTCATCATTAAAACTACGTTGCCCACACACCATAGTTTTTAAAAAATTATCTAGCAAAGCGCAGTGACGTACAACACGTACAACGGCACTTTAAGGGGAAGTTTCATTCGCCTTTGGGCTGCTTTAGCTGATTATGTGTTAGTAAAAGACGATTTGCGCTTTTTTGTCTGTTACAGCGTGATGAATGTGCTTACTCCATTATGAACGGTAGATTTACCAGAACGCGCGCTCCCGTCTCATAACGATCATTTTTTACAACCCAAAAAAACACATTGTTTAAAACAACGTTTTAATGCAGCATGTTTGGGAATTTTTTTTTTTTTTTCAGAACCTGAAAAACGATGTGCAGCCCACACACGATCATTTTAAATGACTTTTTTTAAAAACAAAATTTTCTTCATGCTGAAAAATGATCGTGTGTACACGGCATCAGATGTCTGGCTCATCCTGGAACCCACCTGCACTTTTCTCCTTGTGTTGGCCAGTAAGGGGTAAATGGTGCTCCTTGAGATGTCCAGCAGAGTTTTAATTCTGGAAACCCTTTCCTACCATGTCTTGCAGGGGGATGCAACCCGCATCCAATTCGCACTGATGTGAACTGGTGTGAACCCTGCCTAAGTGTAAAAACAACCATGCCATTTATCATGTAAGGCAACTGTTTTTGGGAAATAGTTAAATCAATGGGTTTAGCCCAGCTTAGCCCAGGTTCACACTGAGCTGTGGGAATGAAGCCGTGCGAGTTCAGCCGAACTCGCACAATTTCACTCCTGCCTGTCAGTCCCGATTTTGGCGGCGATTTCACAGACATCTGTGTGGGTTTTTGCACAGATGTCAAAAGAAATCGCACCCCGAAATCACAAAAAGTAGTACAGAAAACACTTTTTGAAATCGGTGCAGCGCCACAAATGCAGCATTGCACCGATTAAGACGGTGCCATTGCTGGCAATTGCCGCTGATTTAACATGCAATTTGACATGTCAAATCGCATTTCAAAGCGCCCCAATGTGAACCAGGGCTTAAACATTTTTACTGTCAATCAGCAACACAAGAAAATGAAAGGTCTTTTGACCTGCAATTGCCATTTCTGTTTAAGTTTTGTGTCCTTATCCCTTCAACTCAGCAATCGTGTTTTTATTTTGACTAAGAATATATCAAGCATTAACTCCCTGAGCATGAACATTCATCCAAACATCTAGCATAAACACATCCTTAACCACTTAACCCCCGGACCATATTGCTGGTCAAAGACCAGAGCACTTTTTGCGATTCGGCACTGCGTCGCTTTAACTGACAATTGTGCGGTCGTGCGACGTGGCTCCCAAACAAAATTGGTGTCCTTTTTTTCCCACAAATAGAGCTTTCTTTTGGTGGTATTTAATTACCTCTGCGTTTTTTATTTTTCGTGCTATAAACAAAAATGGAGCGACAATTTTGAAAAAAATGAATATTTTTAACTGTTTACTATAATAAATATCCCCCAAAAATATATTAAAAAACGTTTTCTTTCCTCAGTTTAGGCCGATACGTATTCTTCTACATATTTTTCATTAAAAAAATCGCAAAAAGCGTTTATTGATTGGTTTGCGCAAAAGTTATAGCGTTTACAAAATAGGGGGTAGTTTTATGGCATTTTTATTAATATTTTTTTTTTACTAGTAATGACGGCGATCAGCGATTTTTTTTCGGTACTGTGACATTATGGCAGACACTTCGGACACTTTTGACACATTTTTGGGACCATTGGCATTTTTATAGGGATTAGTGCTATAAAAATGCATTGATTACTATAAAAATGACACTGGCAGGGAAGGGGTTAACACTAGGGGGCAGGGAAGGGGTTAAGTATGTTCCCTGGGTGTGTTCTAACTGTAGGGGGGTGGACTTACTAGGGGAAATGGCTGATCGCTGTTCATACATTGTATGAACAGATGGTCAGGCATTTCTCCCCTGACAGGGCCGGGAGCTGTGTATGTTTACACACACAGCTTCCGGTTCTCGCTCTGTAACGAGCGATCACGGGTGCCCGGCGGTGATCGCCAGGCACGCGCGCGGGAGTCAGGAGCGAGCGGGGGGCGCACGCGCGCCCCTAGTGGCCGCTTCGTCTGCCGATGTAGAGCTACGGGCTCTCGCGCAGGAGAGCCGACCTGCCGCTGTAGAACTGTGGCGGCTGGTCAGCAACTAGTTAAAGTGTGTTACCCTTAAAAAAGTACTGTGTGCTGTGTAATTTGGCCCCCTGTATAAATAAAAAAAAAACTGGCTCATCCTGCCTGGTTCTGCCCTCCCCCTGTAAACTGACTACGGTTTATCATGGCTGCTGAGCCCTAACATCGTGATCAGTTTATGTGCCTCCGTCATCCACTGTGTCTCCGCTATCCTCTCCCCCCTCCCCTGCCTGTCAGCTCCAGACACTGCCCCCCCTGCTGCTTTAGAAATGATATCATCTGTAAACCATTCCATCATTTATATAATGCTATGTGTCCCAGTGTCTGTGCTGCATAAAAGAAATGCAGATTTCTACCTTATCTCAGAATGTCTCCTAGCACGCACGCGACTTCTCAGGTTTCTGCTCCTCTTCCCCCTCCTCCCAGCCGATGTCAGCGGGGGATTCTCGACCCTGCCCGCTATAGCTGTCAGCCAGGGAAAGAAGAGAGCCGAGGAGTCACATGAGCACCAGAGGATGCTCTAAGATAAGATAGAAATCGTATTTTCTTTTTTATACAGCATAGACACTGGGACAAATAGCATTATATAACAGATGGGATGATATTCAGATGATATATATATATTGGCTTAACAACCACTTTACCAGCGCATCCCTCCTAGTATCCAATTTTACCTTCCCTCTACCCCATCATAACCATTTCCTCTTCTCATACACTGAAAATGGCACCTCCTCTTCACAAATATGCCCTCTGCTGTCCCAATCAATCCATTTCACTTCACAGGCTTACCTGGGAATATTTCCATTGTGGAACAATACACTTTTGCTAGTTGCTATATTTATTTTGTATTTGGAAAAAGGGCCCTCTTTCCTAAAAACAATGGGGTAGATTCAGGTAGATTTGCGCAGTTTTTACGGAGGCGCAGCGCACCGTTTTGCCGCTGCGCCTCCGCAAATTACCTGCGCTACCCTTGATTCATGGAGCAGTAGCTCTGTAAATTGCGTGGGCGCTCCGGCAAAATGCCCGGCGTAAGCGCGCGCAATTTAAATGATCCCGTAGGGGGCGTGGATCATTTAAATCAGGCGCGTTCCCGCGCCGAGCGTAGTGCGCATGCTCCGTCTGGAAACTTTTCCGATGTGCATTGCGGTAAATGACGTCGCAAGGACGTCATTTGCTTCAAAGTGAACGTGAATGGCGTCCAGCGCCATTCACGATTCACTTACGCAAACGACGTAAATTTCAAATTTCGCGACGCGGAAACGACGGGTATACGTAGCATTGGCTGCCCCTGCTAATAGCAGGGGCAGCCTTACGCAAAAACCGACGTACGCAAACGACGTAAACTGCATACGCAGGGCTCGCGTAGGGTTGTGAATCGGCGTTAGTATGCAATTTGCATACTATACGCTGACCACAACGGGAACGCCACCTAGCGGCCATCGTAAGAATGCAGCCTAAGATATGACGGCATAAGGAGACTTATGCCAGTCATTTCTTAGGCTGCAGTCGGCGTATCGGGGTTCCTGAATCAGGAGCATTCGATACGCCGGGGCAAGTAAGCAATTGCGCTGCGTAACTATGGTTACGCAGACACAATTGCTCTTTGAATCTACCCCACTGACTTGTAGCTTCATTGGAGATGAAAAGGGCTGATGTACAAATGCCTTTCAGCTTCACCAATTAGTTCATTTTTAATTACAACAGCACTGATATACCCCTAATCGTTCCTGTAGAAAATATCAGTTTATCCCTTTTGATAAATTACATTTGCCTAAATTCCTAGTGACTGTTTTCTCTGCATTATGTTATTGTTTTATCTGTACTCTCCTACATGTAGGATAAACATCTGTTTTCTTTTTATATGGTCCTATGGTCTTGGGTACATTTTAATGCATGGTACATATGTAGAAACAAATAAGCACACATAACATTAATATCATATTTTTTATTGTAAGCTTACCAGCACTACACTGACCTTCAGATAACTACTCTGTTACGGAATCTGAGCTCTCAAAACAGTCATGGGTCTTCTTTTGTGGAAAATGTTATGTCACATTCTATTATATTAGATATGAGGGTGCTGTCATATAAATTATTTCCTTGTAGTTGGACCCTGACAAGTATTCACTACTTCAGTGCTGTGAAGTATGTCATCTATTGAAGAATTAGCCCAAAATAGATCTCCGACAAAGACTGAATTAAAGTATTCATTCTAGATTCAGTGTTTATGCTTAATTATTTTCCTTTGTGATAAATCCTTAATGCATGTACAGATTATATTGCCTGTATTTGAATATTTGCATTTAGCTTGTGTTCTCTCTGCCATCAGTATATTTACCAAATATATACATATTTTGTTTTCTTTCATTAAAGCCAGCACACCAGTCAAGCAGGCTTACAAGCTCTTGCCCAGAAGCAAAAGCAAGATCACAATGCTACATGAGATACAGCTGTTATGTGTTGTAAGGTAATAAGGCATATAATATTTGACATAATAAACTAAAAGAAAGAAATGAAAGATTGCAAATGGATCTTTTGTTATTTCACCCTTTATCTGACCATATGATGGGTATAGTATGTGTAGCAATCATATAATGGTATATCCGCGCTAGGACTGTATGATAAACGCTGCTGCCCCCCTGTTAAAACCCTCAAGTGAAGGTCAGTGATTGTAGATAAAATTTGTATTCAGGGGATACAACTTAGCAACTTAGCGGCACCAATTCCCCTGAATACAAATTTTATCTATAGTATGTGTAGCACCCACTAATGCACACTAATAAATACAGTTATTTAGGGGCAGGAGAGAATCTGAAATAATATTAAAGTTGAAGTTTAGGTATGGGAATTTTTACATGGTTACATTGGTCCATGTTGGAACCATCTAGTAATGAGTGCCAATACCTATGAGATATCATGGATCAGGGGCGGACTGACTATTCTGGCACTCGAGCACTGCCCGAGGGCCCCATGCCACTAGGGGGCGCCATTAGGGTTGCCAGCCTCAGTAAAACCAGGGACAGTGTTTTTTTACATCTGTCCCTGAAATGTCCCTTACCGACTTTCTTTTGGTCTAAAAATCCCAAGATTATAGCTCCCGCACGTCTCCAGTACCTTTTCAGTGTGTGTATCCTGTGTGTATGTATATTGTGTGTGTATACTCTGTATGTATAATGTATGTGTGTGTATACTGTGTGGCCCCATAATCTCCTATTGCCTGGGGGCCCCATAATATCCTATTGCCCGGGGGCCCCATAATCTCCTATTGCCCGGGGGCCCCATGAGTTGTCAGTCCGCCCCTGTCCTGGATACTGAAAATCCCCATAGAAGGCACCTTTACTATGGCGATTGCCACAAGCTTTACGCCAACCTACTGATCTGTATTGTGAACCTAAGAGGTTGCTCACTCAGCATAAACATCATTCAGAGAGCATTTTGCAATTTCTCAGTGGATGCATTTTCTTTGATTGGTTGGGATGGAGAAGCAGGGTGATGAAGTCACTATCGTCACCCTGTTTAATCAAAGAACACCTTTGCATCATTGTGGAAAATAAAATGTGTTGTCTGAATAGTGCCATTGCCAGTGAGTGGCATCCTGTGTTTAGTAATCAACAGGGCAATCAGGGGCTAGTGCAGGAATGGGCAAACTACGGCCCGCGGGCCGTATACGGCCCGGCAGACCGTATACGGCCCGGCAGACCTTTTAATCCGGCCCACGGAGCCAGGGGAGCGACATTCCGTGCCTCCTCCTAATTTTAATTTCCCGTGTCACCGATGTTTGGCCGCCATGTTTAGTGTCCGGCGCCCTATGATTGGGCATATGGGGGTCATGTGAGGCGTGGGGCTGGAAGTCCCGCCTCTGCACATGACCTCCATACGTCCAATCACAGCGCGCCAGGAAACTCTGAACATGGCGGCGGGAAACAGGCACCCCTCCGCTCTAGTACGGCGCTGTGTGGTGATGGGAGCATGGAGGGAGTTGCAGCGTCGGAGGTCAGTGCCATTACCGGGTGCTATAGCCTGCCAATTGTGTATATGTGCTGGCTGCGTGCCCCCCTACCCCCTCCAGTACTGCCGCCGCCCCCCCTCCTGACCCCTCACCTTCAATCCCGGGATCCGCTGCCCCATTAGCGGCCCGGGACCGGCTCGGGAGGGTGTCAGGAGGTAACATGGGACGGAGATCAGCATCTTCCTCCTTGCTGATCTCCCTCCAGGCTGTGAATGCAGAAGTGATGTGTATTACATCCGCATTCACTTGTCAGTCATCTGGCTGCTATAGTCAGAGAGAAGAAGCAGATCTGTGCTTCATCAGCTTCTTTTGGGGTCCCCAGGTGATATTAGGAGTCCTAGAGACCACTAATGTCTCCATAAAGAGGACCTGTCAGTGTACCCTTGCTATTACAGTATATAGGGGGATTTTTATCCCCCTATGTAATAGCAATGACATCAAGTGTAAAAAAAACATAAAAAGAGTAAAAAAAAAATAAGTAAATAAATATAAACAAAGTTTGAAAAAAAACTCCAAAATGTTTAAGTCCCCCACCCCCACGTTTACGCACATATAAACGTGGATGTTTATATGAGGGGGGCGACAAAAAAAATTCCGCCCCGGGCGCCCATAACTCTGTTTACGCCACTGCTGGGCTTCTGCGGCGACTTCACGGCTTTCGCAGCCGCCCCCGCATTTACATAGCCAGGCGCACGGTCCATCTACTCTTGGTCCGGCCCCCGGGTCCAATATATGAACCCATTGCGGCCCTCGAGTCAAAAAGTTTGCCCACCCCTGGGCTAGTGCAATCACTGTAGCAGCAGTTTCTACAACAGTAATTTCCAGCTTTCATGGGGATTCCACAGGTATGGCACGTACATTCTTCAAGCTGAACAAATGTAACTATGTAAAAATTGCCATACCTAAATTCCAGCTTTAGGCTGGGTTCACGCTGTGTGGGGCTCACAGCAGGGGTTCTGGGCGTCCCTGTTCTCAGTTTCAGGAATGCATCAGACCCCTATTTTTTGCTGAATTCGGACCTGAAACAGAGCCAAAGAAAAAAGAAAAGAAGCACAGGAACCATGTGCAATGCGCTCCATGGTCACCCAGGAGATGTGTCAACTGGCTTCATTGAGAGCTGGTCACAGTGTCCTGTCATACGAATTGGATGCCGGAAAATCGGCATCCAATTCGCATCAGTGTGAACCCAGCCTTAAAGTAGAACCAAAGGAATTTATTTTTATTTTGAATAAAGTAAGAGAGAGCATAACCCCTGTTAATTCCCGCCATTCTCTTTACTTGTTCCATATCCAAAACAGGAAATCCCCCAAAGTAAGGGAATCTCTGGTTGTCACTGTGGTCCCCGGAACTAGTTTCTCCAATAGAAGATTTCCCCTCTATTCCTCACGATAACCCAAATGATAACTCAATTTTTGAGATTTTCTTTTTTTTCACTTTTGGCGATAACATTAACCAGCACAGACAGAGAGGATGAAACTAATGTTGCAGGAGTCTAAACAGGTGAAGGTTTCTGAAAGGTGGGTACCCAGACTTTTGCCTGCTGATCACCAATTGTGTGTTTCCAGACACCATCTGATTTGCTAGCCCGTAAAACATAAATACGCTCAGAGATTGCTTGTGTACCCAGCCCAGGCAAAGACTTGCAGACAAAAAGGAAACTATCACTTGATTATGTGGGTGGCAGGGGCTTAATAAAATAATAAATGACATATGAGAAAAAAATGCAGCACATCAAAGTCTATTCATAGAAACTAGGTTTTACAGAGTGACATAAATAGCTATCCGATGTTCATAAATATAAAAGTCCATATATCATAGAGGACATCAAAAGTGGTATGACAAACTGAAAACGTACTCCTACACTGACACTACAGCACACCAGGCCTCTTATCCCAAAATATGGACCACTAAATTATAGGTGGTCTAGAAGCGCTCCAGCGCTCCTCTGGCTTGCTCTTGTTCAACAGACACAGCATCCGATAAAATCTTGTTAGCCCCGCCTCATAGTGTAGTAAGTTAGAATGTTCAAAGGTTTATTAAAAAACAATTCCAATATACTCACATTATTTCAGTAAAAACAAGTGTGACCTCTGAGCCCTTTAATATATATATATATATATATATATATATATATATATATATATATATATATATATATATATATATATATATATATATATATATATATATATATATATATATAAAAGAAATAAAATATAAAAAATAAAATATATTTTTTATAAAAAAAGGGGAGTTGCCATCCGGGGCCCTGGGGACATCTGGGCCCTTTATTAATAATAATAATAATATTAATATTAATAAATATATATATATATATATATATATATATATATATATATATATATATATATATATATATATATATATATATAAAATAAATAAAAAATATATAAAAAAAAACCCTACCCCTAAAACAAAAATTGGCCCTTTAATAAAAAATAAAATAAAAATATATTAGAATTTTTTTATTTTTATAAAAAAAAAAAAAAAAAAAGGGGGGGGGGTTGCCATCCGGGGCCCTGGGGGCATTCGGGCCCCTGGGACCTCTAAAAAAAAAAAATTGGCCCTTTAATAAAAAATAAAATAAAAATATATTATTATTATTTTTTTTATAAAAAATAAATAAAAAAAAGGGGAGTTGCCATATGGGGCCCTGTGGGCCTCCGGGCCCCTGGGGACCTCCGGACCTCTAAAAAAAAAAAAAATGGCCCTTTAATAAAAAATAAAATAAAAATATATTATTATTATTTTTTTTAATAAAAAATAAATAAAAAAAAGGGGAGTTGCCATCCGGGCCCCTGGGGACCTCCGGGCCCCTTACAGGTGTACAGCCCGTACCCCCATGATGGCGGCCCTGAGTATCCAGGTCCCACCCTATGCATTTCATCTAATCAGAACATTGTCAGGGGCTTCTTCCTGTCCCAACATGACTGCACACTAGTGCAAAAACAAGGTCCATAAAGACATGGATGAGCAAGTTTGGGGTTGAGGAACTTGACTGACCCAAACAGAGTCCTGACTTCAACCTAATAGAACACCTTTGGGATGAATTAGAGCAAAGACTGTGAGCCAGGCCTTCTCGTCCTCATCAGTACCTGACCTCACAAATGCGCTTCTGGAAGAATGATCAAAGATTCCCATAGACACACTCCTAAACCTTCCCAAAAGAGTTGAAGCTGTTATCGCTGCAAAGGGTGGGCCAACTCAATATTGAACCCTACGGACTAAGACTGGGATGATATTAAAGTTCATGTGCGTGTAAAGGCAGGTGTCCCAGTACTTTTGGTAATATAGTGAAACTGAAGCTGTATTTTTGTCTGAAAAATACAGTGATGTTATCAGCTGTTTTTAGCCACAGTACAAACATAAAAATAAAAAGATTTTTTTAAGTCACAGACAGTGACAAAAGTATTTTTCTTGCAGTAATGACTGTGCATTTATTGTATTTCCTGCATCATTTAACCTTTGCACTACATCAACTTAAAAAAAAAAAACTATAAAAATATAACATAACAATACGTTGCCGTGTTCACAATTCATTTACTATTGCCAACAGGGCTGGCGCTAGCGCAAGGCAACATGGGCACTTGCATTACGGTGCCAGCGCCGCCAGGGAACAGGGCGGAAAATTGACCGGGACAGCTGCCCGCCCGATGGTAGAGTGTGTCTGTGGGCCCGGCTGCCGCTGCGGGCGGCATCTGAAGGAATCAGGATGAGTCAGTGTGAGGTGCCCTCGGACCCTCCCCCAGTCCGTCCATCTGCCAGTGTGAGGGGCCTGCCAGTTAGTTAGCTGCGCCGTGGGAGGAGGAAGGGTTTCATCCGCTGATAGTGTTGAGGATGAGGGGCTGGGGAGAGAAGGCAGAGCTGAGACAGTGGATGTGGACCGCCCAACCCCGACCCTATCCAGTGAGAATGTAGGGAGGCGAGGGCGGTCACTGAAAAAGAAAGTCAGTTGACCAGCTGACACCAATCACGTAAAGGGGGATGAGCTCTCTCCTGGCAATCCATGAGGAAAAGGCATCCCTAGAGTTCTGAGGAGGAATTGATTGCCTGAACTAAGTAAGTGACAACACCACCGCTGCCACCTCCAACACCACCGCTGCCACCCCCCTTAATACCACCACTGACACCCCCCTCAACACCACCGCTGCCATCCCCCCTCAACACCACCGCTGCCACCCCCCTGAACACCACCGCTGCCACCCCCCTCAACCCCACCGCTGCCACCCCCAACACCACCCCCTTTAATACGACCGATGCCACCCCCCCTCAACACCACCACTGCCACCCACCTCAACACCACTGCTGCCACCCCCCTTAATACCACCGATGCCACCCCCCCTCAACACCACCACTGCCACCCACCTCAACACCACTGTTGATACCCCCCTTAATACCACCGCTGCCACCCCCCTCAATACCACCACTGACACTTCCCCTCAACACCACCGCTGCCACCCCCCTCAACACCACCGCTGCCACTCCCCTTAATACCACCACTGCCACCCCCCTTAAACACCACCGCTGCCACCCCCTTAATACCACCACTGCCTCCCCTTCAACACCACCGCTGCCACCCCCCTCAACACCACTGCTGTATGGTGTGTGTGTGCACGTGTGCATGCGTGCGCGTGTGCGTGTCGGGGGGGCGGCAAAATGCACCTTCGCCTGAGTTGGCAAAAATCCTTGCACTGGCCCTGATTGCCAACTAATATCCACTAAGTACAATTTTTCCCCAAAGTTGTAACAAAAACAAAGCTATTTATTTGTCTATCAGCTTTCAGTTTGCAGTGACAAAATATATGCTTCCTGCATCAAGCTACGCTTTTGTAGTCAATCACGTAATCTCAACAATATTTTTACTTAATTGAACATAGGTAGATGAGCAACAATAATGCATTTTGTGATTGTTTTATGTGAAACATTTAGAATAGTTGTTATTTGTGATCCTTGCACTTTTTGGCTTTTGGCTGTACTGTATATGTCAACATTGGGTGACAGCTCAGTTGAAGCTTGTCTTGTCCCCCTGTATTCAAGATGACATAATAATAATACTCCATGTTTCTCAGCATACAGTACATTTTATTGTTCTTTGGCATGCGTACTCTATCAAACTCTTTTCCTCTGATGGTGCTTAAAGTGTCACTAAAGGAAAACATTTTTTAAGCTAAATAGCTTCCTTTACCTTACTGCAGTCCTGGTTTCATGTCCTCATTGTTCGTTTTTGCTCTGATGTTGCTGTAATTGTTCTCCATTCTGGACACTTCCTGGTTGTCTGTTTCCTGATCACCACAGTACTGGGAGATTCTAGTTTAATTTTCCAAACCATCACTGCTTTATGGCTCTGTACATGTACACAGGCAGGATAACATGCAAACATGAAACTAAATGCAAAAACGAAAGTAGATGCAAAAACGAAACTACAGGTACATTATATGATTGATTTTTATCTATTTTTAATCAATTTGAAAAGGAATCAGATAACTATTGTGTCTCTATACCCTGTAAACAGTCATTTCAGCAAAAAAAATGTTTTCCTTTACAACTCCTTTAATCATAGGGTAAGTGGAGCTGGAATCCAATTGCAGAGATATCACCTCCAGTTTTAGTCAGATACATACTATAAGAAGCTAGTATGTGATTTAACATTCTAATGTAAAGTTGAAATTGTAAAGGTTTTTAACTTTGCTTTTACACACACTTTTATTTTGTTTTTGTTTTGTGCAGTGAATATTAGTGCTTTTCTGTCTACTACATTAGGTTTTCTACAATACCATGCAAGCATTTAAATAATAATTTGGTTCTTATTTAGGTAAATTAGAGTGAGATTAGTTGTAAAAAGAGCTCCTATTTAATGTCCTTCTAAATGTGCTATGTATGTCAGCATTAATTGCAGTGCTCTTAGCATTTAAATGAGATGTGCCCCTTTGCCCTCTGCTCACCATGATCTGGTATGTCATAATCACTAGACATTTCTGCTGCATATATAGATCACATAACCAAAATGTACAGTCTCTGTATAACTACATGATGTGCTCCCTTCAAAATATACTCCTAAATCCTAAATTACTAATAGCTATTATAAAGGGAATCAACAAAGTGACCTTTACAGTATATTAATGAACAGACAAAAAAAAAAAAAAAAAAGAAAGAAAAACTGAAAATATCTTTCCTGTATTTAAAATATTTAAGGCTTGCTATTTGTATATAGTACCCATTATAAATAGTAGTATCAGCAATTAATCTTTCTGAAGCAAAATTAATTAGTTCTGTGTAGGACATCAATACCACTAATAGTGCTTAACAGGTAAACATGTATTAGATTTTTTATACATTTTGATGGTATCACTCTTGCCATTTTTTTTAAAAAATGTCCTGATTTGTATGCTTTGAACATTATCTAAATATATATGGCACATCTTTTGTACCTGTAATTTCATGATATCCTTCAACTAGAATGTTCTAGAAAAAAAAAAAAAAATATTATATTAAAAAAAACTCCCATAGCCGCCGTTCCCTCATCCTGTTGCTAGGATGTTGCTGTGGCACTCCAGCTGTTGATGCCCTCCTCTGCCATTGCTAGAGCACGCTCTATCAGATTCAAACACTGCACATTCTCTCCCTTGATGCCATGAAGCTCACGGTGCACTGTGCATGTGTGGCGTGAACCCCAGTGCATTCTTGTGATGGTGGAGGCAACCATCAATGACTGGAGAGCCATAGCAAAATCCTAGAAACATGATGGGGCACCAAGAAAATGTTTGCCCAGGGTCCAATCAATATAAAAAATGGCCCTACAGGTATGCGCTATATTAAGCCTCCTTTAACCTCCCTGGCGGTAATCCCGAGTCTGGGTCGGGGTGAAACTTCAGTACTAATAGCGGTAACCCAGAGCCAGACTCGGGATCGCATCGCAGTATCCAGGCAGAGTTACTTACCTTGTCCTCTGGATCCTGCGATGTCTCCCAGCTGTGTGATCGAGCTGTCTCCTCGCTCGATTCACACAGTGCCCGAGTGCCGCCGAGCTCCGTTCCCTGTGACGTTAGGACGCACGAGGCGGAGATCGGCGCCAAATTTAAAAAAATTCAAACACAGTACACATACAGTATACTGTAATCTTACAGATTAGAGTACTGTATAAAATAATTACACATCCCCTTTGTCCCTAGTGGTCTGTCCAGTGCCCTGCATGCAGTTTTATATTATAAAAACTGTTCTTTCTGCCTGGAAACTATAGATTGTCCATAGAAACAAAAAAGTGTCCCTATATGTCAAAAGTGGTTTTAGACCAGCTAAAAAACAGCGATAATAAATTAAAATCTCTTGCAGAATTGAGCGATAGTGATTTGTGGGGAAATTCATCATCAAACAATAAAAGTAAAGACAGCGACAATTCTGCAACTGAGCAAATTTCAGTGTTTTTGATTTGATTACATTATTGAATATTTTTTATTTTTATTATATTATTATTTGTTATAATTATTTATAGTTATTTTTATATTATAATTAATGATTTAGTGTTTCAAACTTTATCATACCCGGGATGTTTACTAGACTCTTGTTTGGACAGATTTAAGTGAGTTAACCAGTGGGCGCAACTTAACTTTTCCGATTTAAGTTACACCGCCGCAAATTTTTTGCCTAAGTGCCCGATCCACAAAGCACATACCTGGAAATTTGCATCGGTGTATCTTAAATCCGTCCGGCGCAAGGCGGGCCCAATCGAATGGGGTGAGTCCCATTTAAATTAGGCGCGCTCCCGCGCCGGACGTACTGCGCATGCTCCGTCGGGTAAATTAACCGACGTGCATTGCGCTAACTGACGTCGCACCGACGTCATTTGCTTAGACGTTAACGTAAATGGCGTCCAGCGCCATTCACGGACGACGCCATACTTACCATGGCTTAAGAGAACTAGGGCTCAGCCCTAGTTTTACGCAGCGTAACTCGACGGAAACGACGTAGATTTAGATCGACGGGCCGTTCGGGACGTTCGGGGATCGCCGTAAGTCTTCATTTGCATATTCTACGCCGGCCGCAATGGCCTCGCCACCTAGCGGCCGGCCTAGAATTGCATCCTTAAGATCCGACAGTGTAATTCAATTATACCTGTTGGATCTTAGGGCTAGCTATGCGTAACTGATTCTATGAATCAGTCGCATAGTTAGAAACAGAGATACGACGGCGTATGAGTAGATACGCCGTTGTATCTCGTTTGTGAATCTGGCCCTACATTCCTACAATATAAAATGCCAAATTTCAATTAAAACAATTGTACCGCTTTCAGCATCAAAAACCTGACATAATCATACCGCCAGGGAGGTTGAGTTGCCCAAAAAACATGATTCTTGTCCAAATGTTAATCTTTCACAGTCTGCTAACTTTGCAAATCTAAGCTTCTGTAAAGTGTAATTTTTTTAACCCAGTGTTTTTAATGCAACCCATTGTCGACAAGGTATAAAGTAATAGAAGGATATGTATATAGATATTACTAGGATTGCACGGATACCGGTATCAGTGCCGAAACCGGGTGTTTGCGCGAGTATTCGCAAAAATGCTCTGATACCAAAATCTTTGCAGTGTGATTTGCAGCCATACAAAAGGAATAGGTTTAAATCAAAACTGCAAAGAATCACATGCGATTTGAACATGAATGCGGAGCAATTGCTGGCTGAATTGCATCCGGTTACTGTTACCGCTCCTGTGTAAATCCAAGCTTGCCATAGTGGGCCGGATTCAGAAAGAAGATACGACGACGTATCTCCTGATACGCCGTCGTATCTCTGAGTCCGGCCGTCGTATCTATGCGCCTGATTCATAGAATCAGGTTACGCATAGATATGCCTAAGATCCGACAGGTGTAAGTGACTTACACCGTCGGATCTTAGGCTGCAATTCCAGGCCGGCCGCTAGGTGGCGCTTCTGTATCTTTTACGCGTCGAATATGCAAATGAGCATTTACGCTGATTCAGAAACGAACGACCGCTCTGCGTTTTTTTTACGTCGTTTGCGTTCGGCTTTTTCCGGCGGAAAGTTAACCCTGCTATAGGAGGGGTAAGTGCAGCGTATTCTATGGTAAGTATGGCCATCGTTCCCGCACCGAGTTTTGAATTTTTTACGTTGTTTGCGTAAGTCGTTTGCGAATACGGCCGGACATAATTTACGTTAACGTCGAAACCAATGACGTCCTTGCGACGTCATTTGGAGCAATGCACGCTGGGAAAATTTGCGGACGGCGCATGCGCTGTTCGATCGGCGCGGGGACGCGCCTGATTTAAATTTTAGATGCCCCCTAGCCGCGGAATTTGAATTCCGCCGGGGGATTTACGATATGCCGCAGCAACTTTAGAGGCAAGTGCTTTCTGAAAAAAGCACTTGCCTCAAAAACTTGCGGCGGTGTAACGTAAATCAGATAGGTTACGCGGATCTAAAGGTCCGCTGACCTATCTGAATCCGGCCCAGGGACTTCAGCCTGGATTCACACAGGAGCGGTGCAGGAAACCGCATTCAATTCGGAAAGTAGGGCAAATCACATACAATTCTTTGCAGTGCGATTTGAGCCCATTGGTACTCGGTATAGCTGGTAAAAAACGGTATTGGTGCAATGCAGTGCAATGTGGATTACTCCCCCAGGAAAATGGGTATTCGGATATTTACAAGAAAAATATGTTTTTGTATGAGTATGTTTCAAGCTCAGGTTTAAGCAGACTCAAGCCTTAGCACAGGGAGATTCCTTTTTACAGTATATTTTCCTTATTGTTGCAGCTGTGTTATGAATGGAATCATTCCAAATAGTAAATTATTGAAATAGTGAAATTACCAGCACAGGATACTTTCACAAGCAGTTTTTCTTAACTCTAAATTGAGCCTGTCATCTTTTAGCAGACATGAGAGGGGTAAGGAATAAATTGTGTGAATATTCACTTCAATTATCCATTCATGTGAAAAACAAATTCCAGTTTACTTATTTTATCAGCACATGATTGGATAATTGAAGTTAAAATTCATACAATTAATTGAGTGAAGATGCTCAACTTCTTTAGTAAATCAGCCTAATTATATCATTCTCTCTATCTTTATTTCTCTTTCCAGAGAGGTTTGTCTATCAAATTTAAAGCTGGCTATACTTGGACCAAAATTCAGCTGGTTCAGCAAGGACAGGCCAAATTGTGATCCAACTGTGGCCTCTACTGCCTTGACAGATAAAAGCACTCCAGGCAGTAGGCTGCAGCTCTGGTCTTCATATACAATGACACAGCCAGGTCACAATTTAATGACACAGCCAGGTCAGAGTACAATTACACAGCAGGAGCATTCCCCCAGCCACCAAGAATGTCTGGATGGGGGAATTGGTTTAGTTTTTTCATCTAGCCCATTGTGTGGCCAGCTTAACTCTTCCTATCCTAACCTACTGGTGCTACAGCATTATGCACAAAAGATAGAGAAAGAACACACACAGGACTTCAGCAGGCCTTAACCCCTTCCCACCCACGCTATAGCCGAAAGATGGCTACAGCTCTGCTCTCCAGTTCTGTGAGGGTGTCCATGGGCATCCTTCCAGAATCGTACCTCCAGCACACTCCCCCTGGAGCACGCATCAGGAGTGCTTTGTTACCGCTGTGTCCATTGGATGCAGCTGATCACAGATCATGGTAAAGGGCCAATCACAGCGGCCCTTAACCATGTGATCAGCTATTCCAAATCACAGCTGGTCACATGTAATCAGCAGTCCTTTCCTCACATGCTGTCTCTGTGTGAGGGAAGGAGAGACAATAACCGACATCCTCAGTGCCCTGGTTATCAGTGCAACCCCATTAGTGCCAGTCAGTGCCTATTAGTGCCGATCAGTGCAATTTATCAGTGCTTATCAGTGCAGCTTATCAGATCCCATTAGTGCCGCCAATTTGTGTCCATCAGCGCAGCCTCTTCAGTACAGCCAAATCAGAGCCCATCAGTGCAGCTTATTAGTGCCGCCTCATCAGCGCCCATCAGTACTGCCTCATCAGTGATGGCTCACCAGTACTGCCTCATCAGTGATGGCTCACCAGTCCTGCCTCATCAGTGCTCATTGTTGCAGCCTCATCAGTGCCCATCAATGCAGCCTATCAGTGTCAATCAGCGCAACCTCATAAGTCCACACCAGTGAAGAAAAATTACTTATTTGCAAAATGTTATAACAGAAACTAAAAACATTTTTTTTTTTCAAAATTAAATATCACCCAAAGAAAGATCTGTCTGTCTCCAAAAAACTCAATTTGGGTACAGTGTTGCATGACCGCACAACTGTCATTCAAAGTTTGATCGCACAGAAAGCTGAAAATTGGCCTGGGCAGGAAAGCGGTGAAAGTGCCTGATATTGAAGTGGATAAAACTTGCACTCCTACTTACATTAAAACATGTATTGTTTTTCTTCTGACTAGCTAGTTCTGGACAATTTTGTATTGTAGTGTTTTGTGAGCTTCCCAGGCTATGTGCACCTTTCTTTCTACAGGTATAAATTGATAATCACAGATGCCATTTTTGCTTTGTTTGCTGGATTTGGTGTAGATTCACATAAGGTCTTCAAGTGCCACCAAGTCTGAGCTTCTGGTATGTCCTCCTGGTGTTTCCTGTGTGACTTCAAGGAGGACAGAGCTACCTCCAAGACATGCCCGCTCTTAATTTTTCATTGCTGTATATTTAGTCAGGTGGAAGCTTTGTAAAGCCATCAACACATGTACAGAAAGTCAGCTAATGACCGCCTCTTGTCAAACAGCTTTGCGGGAAAACCAGCATTTGATCAGAGCTTGCAGCCAATGGCTGCAAGTGCTGGTCAGTGGGCATCCATCCCTCCTGTCAGAATGCAATAGCACAGTGAGAAAGACCCCCACATCATTGTGGTAATGGAAGGAACTGCCAGTGTGTTTGTTTATTTCATTTAAAGTGGATGTAAACCTGATTCATGAAATTTGAGCTGGGCACATATATCTGCAGTATTTAATTAATTCTCTTCAATGAGCTTATAGCTCTCTTCTGAACAGTTCCTCTGGTATCAGCCTGAGAACTCCTGACTTTTGTCAAAGGAGGTTGCTAAAATAGAGTAGCAGAGAGCAGCTCCTATTACAAAACAGCTCTGCCTATGATGAGAGGGGATGTGTGACTTTCCTCCAATCAGCAATTTTAGCTATCTTGGCTGTATGCCCAGACATCACACTTTGTGTTAACCAGGAAGAGAAAATCTACTAACAAAATCTGAACTTTCTAAACAGTATAGAAATGTGAAGCAGATATACATATAAAACCAATGTAGGGAGATTTGGTTAATCTCTGTGTTTCATCTAAAGGCTCATCCACTTTAACCACTTCATTACTGGGCACTTAAACCCCCTTCGTGCCCAGACCAATTTTCAGCTTTCAGGGCTGACGCATTTTGAATGACAATTGCACGGTCATACAACACTGTACCCAAATTATATTTTTTTAATTTTTTTCCCACAAATAGAGCTTTCTTTTGGTGGTATTTGATCACCTCTGCGATTTTTATTATTTAAACATAAACATTATATAATCCAAAATAGTTAATATGCAAATACAGTGATACCTATTATAAATAAGGTGCCAAATGTGATATTAAACAGCGCTCAAAAAAATATGTGAAAATGTAAATATCAACAAATATAATATTGGTACAGTGACATAGTGAAAAATAAATAAATAATCCACCCTCTAAGTGAGTCAATATATAAGTGTCCAAGTGTTGGCGTGGCTAAGTTTGCCCCCAGCCTCGCCAACCTGTTTATGGCTGAGTGGGAGGACAGGCACGTTTTTTATAACCGGAGACCCCAATTATTATTTTATCGGAGGTTTATAGACGATATTTTATTTATATGGGAAGGATCACAACAAGAAGCACTCCAGTTCCTGGGAGAACTCAATAATAATTCCAATAATATTAAACTGGAATACACGATCAGTGGAAATACTGTCAATTTCTTGGATGTGACTATTCAAAGAGAAGGAAATAAATTAAAGACTAAAGTGTATTTTAAAACCACTGATCGGAACAGTTACCTGTCCATTAATAGTGGACACCATCCAGCGTGGATTAAAAATACCCCTAAGGGGCAATTTTTAAGAGTTCGACGCAACTGCTCAGATGTCACTGACTATCTCTCACAAGCACAAATACTCAAGAATAAATTTGTTCAAAAGGGATATGATGAGCCAGCTTTGAATACTATGATTGAAGACATTGCTGTTATCCCTAGAGATAAATGCTTGGAGAAGAAGGCAGAAGAGCCAAACAATAATCAACACCAATGCGGATTCCTGTCTGGGTTTCATGCCCAATATAGGGAGGTAGAGGCCATTTTTAAAAATCATTGGCACATCTTGGGCAAGGACAGACACCTTGCCGAAATTCTTCCGAGTCAACCACGATTCATCTACAGGAGGGCTCCTAATTTCGGTGATAAGGTGGTTCGTAAGATTTTAGATCCCCCAGACCAACAGGCCCTTAGAATAGATCTTAAAGGATTTTTCTCCTGTAGGAAATGCATCTGCTGTAGAACTGTACGAACAAGTAACAGGGGTAAACAACAGGTCATGAGTAGTGATGGGAAGAGTTTTTCTATTAAAGAATTTATTACGTGTAACTCTTCTTACGTAGTATACCTGATCTGGTGCCCCTGTGGGCTACTTTATGTAGGGAGAACCAAGCGGTTATTGCGGATTCGAGTGGCTGAACACCTTGCGAATATTAAGAAAGGCTTCGAGTATCATAGTGTGTCAGTCCACTTTAAAGAAAAACATAACCAAGACCCCTCGTTAGCTCAGTTCTGCGGCATTGACTGTGTGTACCCTTCGTGGAGAGGCTCAAATAGGGTGAGAGACCTGTCGCAGCGCGAAACTCAATGGATCTTCCTGTTAAAAAGCCATTTTCCGAGGGGACTAAACATAGAACTGGATGTGAATTGCTTCATTAGCAATGCCTAAATTATGAGCAATAGATTTGAGACATGCGTTTTTACATATATAGGATGATCATGAGCTATGTTTATATAAGGGGGCCAAACAACTGGGCTACCCGTCATGATCAGAGTTTTGATGAGTGCATGCATATGGGGATGATGTAGTACACCCACTTACGTCTAAACCAGAGCATTTATTTGTTTTACTAACGTATATTTATACACATGTCATTTACAGCTCATGGCCCAGTTTATTATCTTTTTCCAGTATTCATTTTAATATAATGTTTTTAAATAATTTTAACATTTTTAAAAATATATGTATTATTTTATATATATTGTTTATTCCTATTAATATCTTTTAACTAATATTTTTATGCATTTTTAATATGGATAACAATATCTGCAACTCTTTTATATACAATTTTTAAAATATCATTTATATTTTGTATATACACTTATTGTCTAGAGATGTGTTTGTAGATTTTAGAGTGCTATATAATATATATTTTATATATGTATACATGTCATTCATAACTATACACACCACTAATTGGCTGGCTCTTGTGCTTAAATAATGAGAGCCAATGTACTCTGTGTTTCTGAATTTATATTGCTATACTCTGTATGCATAGACCCTAGAGGTAACTTGTGGTCATAGGGACATCCGAAAAGCTGACAGTCAGCAATATTTGGTTTTCATCCCTCCATTATGGAATACACTGCAGGCAGGTTGAGTGTCATACCCCAGTTTAACCATCGGGGTTAGACATTACATTCGATACTAGGCAGTGGGATGTGGTGTAATACACCAACGTCGCCACTGAGGGCCTCCACCACGTTGGAAGAATGCCAGCTACAGCGTCATGACGATGATGCTGCTCTGATTGGATGAGCGGATCAGCTGCATGTTAGCATGGCTGGGAGGAACGTAAGTCCACTCAGCTGCAGCTTGTTATGATGCGTGCCTACTGATTAACACAAAGGGGGAGGGAGGACCCTGGCAACTATATAAAGCGGCACTAGACAGCTGGTAAGTAACCCCATGAAGAAATCATTTCGATGAAACATGTCGGGGAGTGATTACTGAAGTCACAACCGCACACCTAACTTTCTAAGCTTGAACGTGGAATGGTCTAATCTGCCACCAGCTCAATTACCTAAGCAGCAGCTCCAGTACACCTGCACAAGGGCTGTGAGTAACACTTGGGCTATTCGTTGGTCCGCTGTGACCACTAGTTCACCTGGAGGATATCTTTATTTTTTGTTTTACACCGTGTCAGTTTTTGGATTTATACACTGCTTGTAACAAGAGTTACCTTTGTGAGTGCATTCTTTGGGAGATTTGTAGTGTGTTATTAAAAGTTGTGTTACAGTATCACACTATTGTGCTCTCTTTTTCTTATTTGCATATGGCTGTTATCTTGGAGTTTTCTTTTTGCTTCGGATCTCCATCTGTTTAACTGAATGCTCCACCCTATATGAAAAGAAGGAGTTCTATCAACTAAACTGAGGGGGTCAGTTAACAAGCCTGTGTGCCTAAACACGAAAGTGTCAGGCCATTTGTTGCGGTGAGTTTGCATTTCTGATGGGTGGTGGAAGCACGCAGTCACTGTGGTGTGGTGAAAGCACTTATTGAAGATCGGGAAGGATTTTTTCTTTTCCTTTGCTCTCCATTTATGAACTATTTATATATATTTTTTTGTTCACTTAGACAGTTCATGGACTTTATTTGCCAACCTGGTATTTTTTGATGCGATTTTTGCACGGATTTTTGGACACTTATATATTGACTCACTTAGAGGGTGGATTATTTATTTATTTTTCACTATGTCACTGTACCAATATTATATTTGTTGATATTTACATTTTCACATATTTTTTTGAGCGCTGTTTAATATCACATTTGGCACCTTATTTATAATAGGTATCACTGTATTTGCATATTAACTATTTTGGATTCTATAATTTTTAAAGCAGCAGCTCTTGCATATTTATTAATTTATTCATTTATTTTATAAATATCACTAGTGTTCACATTTATTCTCCAGCTACGCGCAGTGAGGGTGGCTCACATTAGACGGCCCTTATCTCCACCCCTTTTTTCTATAAACATTATATAAACATAAAAAAAAACAGAACATTTTGAAAAACAAAACACAATATGTTTTACTTTTTGTTATGACAATATCCCATTTAAAAAAAAAAAAAAAAAAATTTCCCTCGGTTTAGGCCGATACGTATTCTTCTACATATTTGTGTTAAAAAAAATCGCAATAAGCATATATTGATTGGTTTTTAAGCAAAATTTATAGCGCCTACAAAATAGGGGATAGATTTATGATTTTTTTTTATTTATTTTTTACTAGTAATGGCGGCAAACTGCGATTTTTTTGTCAGGCCTGCGATATTGTGGCGGACGTATCGGACACTTTTGACACAATTTTGGGACCATTCACATTTATACAGCGAATGTAAATGTATTCCCTGGGTGTGTTCTTACTGTGTGGGGGGAGGGGACTGACTGGGGGAGGTGACCGATGCTGTGTCCCTATGTAAAGGGACACAGATCGGTCTCCTCTCTCCCTGACAGGACGTGGAGCTCTGTGTTTACACACAGAGCTCCACGTCCCTGCTGTGTCACCGACGATCGCGGGTGTCTGGCGGACATCACGGCCACCAGGCACACGCATCGGCATGCGCATGCGCCGGGCACGTTGTTTCCCCGCTGTGTGCCTCCAGCGGCGCGCACGGGGAATGACAACAAAAGGACGTCCAAAGATGTCCACTTGGCACTTGAGAGCCGCGCTGTGGACGTCTTTCGTCCATAGCGCGGATCCCAAGTGGTTAACCCACTGGTTGAATGAACTAAAACTGAACATGCATAGCCCAGCTTTAGACTAGATTTAGGGACAACACTGGGATTGATTTACTAAAGGCAAAGAGACTGTGCGCTCTGAAAAGGGCTTATTAAATGAGCATAAACTCTGCTGACTTCCATTATCCAATCATGTGCGAGCAAACATTTTGTTTTTTAAATACTCCTTGCATGTGATTGGGTATTCTTTGCAAAGTAAACCTTTACCTCATTTACTAAGCTCTGGAGCAACTGCACTATATGATAAAACCAGAGCCGCAAAGCTGGAGCCATCTGACTGAGCCTTGCACAGTGCACCTGAGAGGAGTGAAAGAGAAGAGACAGAAGTGACAACCAGGGACACTGTAGTATTGTGAATAAAAAAAACGTTCTTGCAAATTACAAAATGAGACCCTCTTGCTGTCTATATTACACAAATAATGATAACAATTTTACTTTAGACACATCTCTTTAGTGAATACCCGCTGAGCTTGAAGTATTTCAGGTTATTATTGGTTATTTTTGTCCTATCTCTCATACTTCTCATTGTGAGACTATACATGCATAAATTAAATCGAAGTAAACCTATATATAGAACAGTTTCACCACCAATGGCATGCTGTGAAAAATGAGCGAACATTCACACTGCTGAAGTATAATTAGATAAAGAACACTTTCATTAAAATAGAAGGATTTTGTGTGGTTAATTTCATCTGCAAGTGCAGCAAGGGCTCAAAATAACGGAAAGAAAAACCTAGCAAGCTTCAGAATATTCAGGTGCCCATAGGAATTCTCTACACAGTATCAATAAATTTAATTATTTTCTTTATATCCTTTAGTTGGTGAAGGAAAGTGACATGTAATTAGAAGCTAAATAGCATCAGTTTCCTTCTGGTAATTTACTGCAGCTAATTTTGTTAATAAGACTGGTAATTGTTTTACGCTCATTCAGTATGTAAAGTTTACC
This sequence comes from Rana temporaria, assembly GCF_905171775.1. Lineage (NCBI taxonomy): Eukaryota > Metazoa > Chordata > Amphibia > Anura > Ranidae > Rana > Rana temporaria. Next base: position 124,536,348 of record NC_053491.1, on the reverse strand, counting down.
TAATACTAAAGCCTAGATGAAGTAGAAAATAAAGATATTTTTCAAGAAATCAGTGCTATTATTAAACATAATAGGAATGCAGAGTCAGATGAGTGCAAATCTCCTGTGGGCTTATTTCACTTTTATATTCATGGCTAGGATAAGGTTATTATGAAAGAATATTCGTGTGATGATTGAAAAAAAAGCATACACTTGGATCTAGAGCCCTTGCTGATTTTTACAGATTTTATGGAAATTACCTTAGCGTTGCTTTGGCTTTCTTCAGATCATTAACCCCTTGTAATCATTTTAGTGAGTCCAGTCATTTGCAAAATGAGTTATATTGGTTGCTGAAATGCAATATTACACATTCAATTACACATTAAAAAATATGTTTGCCTGCATTTGATTTTTTTTCTGTTGAATAATTTACTATTCAGAATAAACATATAGTTTAAATATATTAACCTGCAAGGTTTCAGGGCAATGGCAGGAAAATACTTGCACTAACCCTTTTAAAGCTGAATTGTTTTTTCTTGTATTTTGGGATATGCCAAAATGCTGTTCGATAATCATATTCATTGATGAATAATACTTCAGCATACTATAGACTGCAAATATAGAGACAAACAGTGCAGATAGAAATAATTAACCAAATAGTTGTACAAATCTCTAATAATGACACTGGGCATCATTGATTGCTATAGTGTTGGGGACCTGCCTTCATTCCACCACGGCAAAGCATGATGTTGGATCAGGGCAGGTGGTATGCAGACCTGCTACTAGCATTTAGGAGAGGATGGAAATACACCTCCTCTAGACCAGAAATCCAGATAATATATCTCACGTCAGTAGTGATAGTCTGGTTTGTATCTAAGTGACCCCCCATCTCTACATCGACCTGACCGACTTTGCTGACGTAACCTGGCTGCCTCAAAGGGGTCTCCCATTTCTCCTCATGGACTCCTATTATGGAGGCATGCAGTAAAGATGGCATCACCACAGCTTCTCACGCCATGGGGCATGCCCCTTTTTCTGGCCATTTACATTCAACCTCTATCCACGTTCCAGCCTGACTGAACAGGAACGGGCCAAAATACCACAACGTGTATTGAACCACACAACATAGTTGCAGCCTATGATGCCACTGCCCACAAAAAGGGGCCTGACACAACTGCACTCATGGTATAGACCAGGAAGGAAAGAAAGATACAAAAGCCACTGCAGCCACCCTTCATCACTAGGAGTCTTTCCACTCAATGAAAAAACTCTAGTATAAACAATGGAAGTAGAACAGAAGGGCATGTGAAAGGGTTCAAATCCAGAACATTTATTCAATCGATAAAAACAATATCCACTTACATAGTTACATAGTTAGTCAGGTTGAAAAAAGACACAAGTCCATCTAGTTCAACCATAAAAAATATAGATTTATGTGGGCAGGCCCTGGGGATAGCAGTGGCCTAGACCTGTGGGTCAGGGCCACCAGTCGGATTTGGATGGCTGCTTCCTCCAGTCCTCTGCAAGCTTCCAATGCCCCTGGACAACATCTTCTTACTCTCCATCATAACTTTCCTCCTTTCCAATCCATGGAACTGCAACTGCCAGATCAGAATACAACCTTATAATTACTTCCCATCACTGACCACAGTACAGTAAATTTTAGCTGCTGGAACGTCACTCTTGCTGCTTTCTGCCTGATGTCACCTCTCTCTCTGGTCACTGTGCTTTACTTCTTTCAGATATTAACCTCCCTGGCGGTATGATTCTTTCAGAAAAAAGGTGCTGAAAGCGGTACCATTATTTGCAAGGAAATTTGGCTTTTTATTTACTGTAGGCCTGTCATTTTTAGGAATAACTCACTTAAATCTGACCAAACAAGAGTCTTGTAGGCATCCCGGGTATGACATTTTTTTAAAAAACAAAATTATAAATTATAATATAATAAATAATTATAAATAATTATAACAAATAATAATATAATTATAATAAAAATTATTCAATAATGTAATCAACTCAAAATCACTGAAATTTGCTCAGTTGCAGAATTGTCGCTGTCATTACTTTTATTTTTTTATGACGAATTTCCCCGCAAATCGCTATCGCACAATTCTGCAAGTGATTATAATTTATTATCGCTGTTTTCTAGCTGCTCTAAAACCATTTTTGACATAAAAATACACTTTTGGTTGCTATGGACAATCTACAGTTTGCAGGGAGAAAGAACCGTTTTTATTATATAAAAGTACATGCAGGACACTGGGCAGACCACTAGGGACAAGGGGGGTGTGTATTTTTTACAAACAGTACTGTAATCTATAAGATTACAGTATACTGTATGTAACGTGTTTGTTTACGTTTTTGAATTTGGCGGCGTTCTCCGCTCCCGTGCGTCAGTAACGTCGCAGGGAACGGAGATCGGCGGCACAGGAGGACGCTGTGTGAATCGAGCGAGGTCCCGCTCGCTCACACAGCGCGGTGGCATCGTTGGATCCAGGGACAAGGTAAGTAAACACTTCCTGTGGATCCATCGAGGCGAGCCCGAGTCTGACTCGGGGTTACCCATCCTAGCACAAAAATCTAACCCCGAGTCAGACTCGGGAATACCGCCAGGGGGGTTAAAGAAGGAGGTAGAAGCGGGTGCTTTTGCAACAGTTGCAGACAACTTATTGCCCTGTACCTGCTGTTGTCCTGCATTCTTTTTTCTAGCCTTTCCATGTCCACATGCACTACATTGATAACAGGCTGCAATGTGTTTTTTTTTCACTGGGCTTATTTTCTAATTATTGCTGGTTTCATTTTTTTTCAGGGGCCTTTCGAGAATGGATTACATCACTGGAATCTTTTCTTTCTTTTTTTCTTTTTAAGAAAGGACTTGTCCCAAGCTGTCTCCTGTGTTTTTTTAACATTTTGACACTTTTTTTGTGAAATGGTAGGGGTATAATGTACCCCGTTACCAATTCACATAGGGGGGGCCAGGATCTGGAGGTCCCCTTTGTTAAAAGGGGCTTCCAGATTCCGATAAGCACCCCGCCCGCAGACCCTCATAACCACCGGGCAAGGGTTGTGGGGATGAGGCCCGTGTCCCCATGTTGAGTGCATGTGGCCTGGTACGGTTCAGGAGGGGGGCGCTCTCTCGTCCCCACTCTTTTCCTGCGAGCTGCCAGGTTGCATGCTCAGATAAGGGTCTGGTGTGGATTTCTGGGGGAAACCCCATGCCATTTTTTTTATTTTGGCGTGGGGTTCCCCTAAAATCCATACCAGACCTAAAGCGTCTGGTATGGATTTTGGGGGGGGACCCGTACGCCATTATTTTTTTTAAATTGGTGCAGGGTTCCCCTTAATATCCATACCAGACATGAAGGGCCTGGTAATGGAATTTGTGGGGACCCCCACGCACTTTTTTTGTTTGGGGTTCCACTTAATATTAATACCAGACCCAAACCAATGTCGTTTTATAATGACTTTTATCTATATTTCCGGGACCTGACAATTCATTATAGCCACGAGTAGTTTTAAATGACTTTTTTTCCTTTAGAAATGTCATTTTGTGCAGGGACTTTTCTAAGCACGGGAAACATACGCTACTTTACAGGCATACTATAGACACCCCCAGGTATGAAATTTAAAGGAATATTTCACTTTTTTTGGTTCACTTTAAGCATTATTAAAATCACTGCTCCTGAAAAAACTGGCATTTTTAAAACTTTTTTTTGCATTGATACATGTTCCCTGGGGCAGGACCCAGGTCCCCAAACACTTTTTATGACAATAACTTGCATATTAACCTCTAAAATAAGCACTTTTTATTTTTCATGTTCGTGTCCCATAGACTTTAACAGTGTTTGCGTGTTCGAACACATTTTTTGCCTGTTTGCATGTTCTGCTGTGAACCTAACCAGGGAGGGGGGAGGGGGTGTGTGTTTGGCTCATCCAACTTAAAACCTATATATATATATATATATATATATATATATATATATATATATATATATATATATATATATATATATATATAAAAAAAATATATATATATATATATATATATATATATATATATATATATACACACACAGTTTACATACCCTGGCAGAATTTATGATTTATTGGCCATTTTTCAGAGAATATGAATGATAACACAAAAACGTTTCTTTTATTAATGGTTAGTGTTTTGCTGAGGCCATTTGTTATCAATCAACATTATAAATCCTAATGAAATTATAAACTACCCAAATGACCCTGATCAAAAGTTTACATACCCCAGTTCTTAATACCGTATATTGCCCCCTTTTACATCAATGGCAGTTTGAAGTCTTTTGTGGTATTTGTGAACGAAACTCTTTATCTTTTCAGATGATAACGCTGCACATTTCTCTTGCAAAAAAGCCTCCAGTTCCTGTAAATTCTTGGGCTGTCTTGCATGAACTGCACGTTTGAGATTTACCCAGAGTGGCTCAATAATATTGAGGTCAGGAGATTGGGATGGCCACTCCAGAACCTTTACTTTTTTCTGTTGTAGGCAATGACAGGTCTTGGCCTTGTGTTTTAGATTTTTGTCATGTTGGAATGTCCAAGTACGTCCCATGCACAGCTTCCTGGCTGATGAATGCAAATGTCCCTTCAGTATTTTTTGATAACATATTGCATTCATCTTGCCATAATTTTTGACCAAATTTCCTGTGCCTTTGTAGCACACACATCCCCAAAACATCAGCGATCCACCTCTGTGTTTCACAGTAGGACTGGTGTATCTTTCATCATAGGCCTTGTTGACTCTTCTCCAAATGAAGCATTTATGGTTGTGGCCAAAAAGCAAAATTTTGGTCTCATCACTTCAAATGACTTTGTGCCAGAAGTTTTGAGGCTTGTCTTTGTGCTGTTTGGTGTATTGTAATCGGGATACTTTGTGGCATTTGCATAGTAATGGCTTTTTTCTGGCGACTCGACCATGCAGACCATTTTTCTTCAAGTGTCTCCTTATTGTGCTTCTACTGTAGAAATAGCCACACCACATGTTTTCAGAAAGTCCTGTATTTCACCTGAATTTATTTGTGGGGTTTTCTTTGCATCCCAAACAATTTTCCTAGCAGTTGTGGCTGAAATTTTAGTTGGTCTACCTGGTTTCAACAAAACCCCTCATTTTCCACTACTTGATTAGAGTTTGAACACTGCTGATTGGCATTCTGAATTCCTTGGATATCTTTTTATATCCCTTCCCTGTTTTATACAGTTCAACTGATCCTTTAACAATTCTTTTGCTTTCCCCAATCCAATGTGCACTACTTGGAAGTGAAGTCACTGTAGATCTGAAGCAAAGATTTGAAATGAGGGGAAGTTCTGCTTATTTCTATCATCCAATCATGTGCAGGCAAAAATGCCATTTTTTATTTTCCTTGCATGTCCCCCTTAGATTTACAGTGACTGTAGTGCACAGTGGATTTGCCTTTAGTAAATAAACCCCTTTGTGTCAATTTGAGTTGACCTGCCTTTGAACTGTGAATACAATGAACTTCATGGACTTTCCATTCATGCGGATGTAAATACTCTATATGCACTACAATTATTATTTATTTAAAAAACTTTAGCATAAACACCCTGAAGATAACCATATAGACTAAATTGATTTAGAACACACATTGTAGAAACAGTCATACTCCGTGTCAACTCATTGCACAATGTGCATTAACTATCTCCATTTCATTGAAAAACTCCTCTTATTCAGTCTACACTAATATTACTCTCCTTTTTAAAATCTCCTTTCCCTAATTCTTTGGAAATATATTCCACCATCTGACCAATCCCTGGGGAAGTGTACCTGGTAGGTGGTCAGAGAAGGAGATAAAAATGCCTAGGCAAACTGAATTAGTGGATACCTAGTCCTACCTGCCTGAGGAAGGACTGCTGATGCTTCAAGGGGTTACTTGCCCCAAAGCCAACCAGGACTGGCTGCTAGACTACTCAGTGCTTTGGGCAGAACCCTCAAAATATGTATCTCTCTCAGGTCTGTGAGTAGAGCTTGAATACTGAGCTGCAGTCTCCATGGTGCCATCTGTGAATAGTGACTGCTATAGAGAGAAGTGTCCTCAGCTTAAATTGGCACTCAAGCATTTTGGAGTATCCCACTCCTAATTGTTCCCCTTCTGTTCATGTTTTAAAGCAATAAACCTCACAAAGACATCCCCTGGACTGTTTTATAAATCAGAGTGCATGCTGTGTGCTTTACTGCCTCTGCACTGAATAGGTAAAAGCAAAATCCAGTGGCCCTTATGGGGGTTAGCGCTAGTATACACATTTATTTATGGAGAAATACACATGCATAACTTTGACAGCCCCAATGACCACCCCTCCAACATGTTACACCCAAAAGGTTTAATGTATTTAAATTATTTTTATTGTTTTCACATAAATAGAAAAACTTTACATACTTTCTTAAAAAATCTTTTTAAAATCAACAACCATTATAAATTTCACAAGTTCTTCATACATATAACATTAACATATACAAACTACATGCTACAAAAATACAAAAAAAAACATTTGTGTGGGTACAGAGCTAGGTCCTTCCTTATAATACTGCCTCAAAGGTTACCCAAAAGGTTTAAGTCATTTCTACAGAAAAGTCCTGCAAGACAAATCAACTGAACACATCTCAGGAGATAGTGAGATGCTGAGAAACTAATTAGACTACCACTATTGACATGGGACATTAATTATATGAATTTCTTCCTCTAGAACTGTGAGCTTTTTTTAAATTCGTGTTCGCACTTTGAATTTTAACAACAATTTGTGGGACAGTGTTTTGGCAAAAAGGGGCTAGTTAACCTGTCGGATTTTCACTATCTTCCTGTGAATTAAGATTTGAAGAATTTACACAAGTGCCCCCATAGGAAGCTACTTGCTATGAGAGGATTTACGAGAGAAGAGCCAGAAGTGCTGGTGGGGTACCCCAAAAAAAATATTTGCATTTACACCCTTTTCACACTGAGGAGTTTTTCAGGCGCTTTTGGGCTAAAAATAGTGCCTGTAAAGCGCCTGAAAAACGGCTCCCCTGCAGTCTCAGTGTGAAAGCTTGAGTGCTTTCCCACTGAGGCAATGTGTTTGCAAGACGTAAAAAAAACTTCTGCAAGCAGCATCTTTGGAGCGGTGAAGGATCAGTGTATACACCGCTTCTCCACTGCTCCTTCACATTGAAATTAATGGCCAGCATCGCCAAACCGCCGGAAAAGTGCATCGGCACTTAGCGGGCAATTTTAACCATTTTTCAGCTGCTAACGGGGGTTAAAAGCGCCCCGGTAGCGACCAAAAACGTCCTCAAAGACGATGATAAAGAGCTGCTTAAAATAGGTGCACTGAACCTGTAAGTAAATAAGAGAACTAAAATCTTTGCTAAATAGAAGAGTGTGTTTGATAATTAAATTTGCAGTGCCTCCACCCAAGACAGGGTCACTGTGAAGTGAGGGGGTTGACCTCCTGGGAAATTAACCAGTAATCTAATCAAGGTTTTTCTGAGCAGGTGAACTACTGCATCCAGTATATACTGTAACATTAACCATAAGTATATAGATGTACACTAGTATGGAAATAGTACAAGCTTTATATAAGAAACGATTAATAATAGTACATATGCCCAATGTGCAAACATATTATCAGCAAAGGGACCAACAAGAGTCCTAGAGAAATTGTTCTGTATAGTAAGGATGGGTTCAGGTGTGTTCGCAACTCCACGTGCCTGAGCCCACCAGGAATCTGACAATGTGCAGCGCTAATCACAGACACATTTCCCGATCTACACCTGCACAGATCGAGAAATGTCTCACTACCTGTGATTAGCAGTGTCAGCTTCCTGGCACGGGTGGGCACGTGGAGTTGTGAACACACACCTGAACACATCCTTACTGTATAGTTATTCAAATATATACCTCCAGATGAATGTTGTTTCAAAGTTCAGTTGCAGGGGCCCCTGCGGATGATGGTGATGCAGTGTCCTCCTTTGTGTTGGAGACTTGAAGATAAGATCAGTAGTGATGGAGAAATCCTCCAACCATTTTTATGAAAATAGGAGAGGTATAAATAGGTATGACTAGCACCACATCTCTTATTGGCAGAAATTATAACAAAAGATGGGACTTTATGGGTGCCAATTTCTCAGGAATAACAATACACCTACACATATTTTGAAGTATTTTTTTTAAAATCCACCATCAAAATTGTGTGTTTTTTTCCCTCAAACAGAAAAGGAAAATCCCACTCTGTACATAAGGGTGCTTGGAAATATACAAATATTAGTGCCAATACATCTCACAGTTCTTTCATTATAAATCCTCCAACCGTTGTCGAACCAGTCTGGAATGCAGCTTATCACCAGTAGAAGCTGTGGTGTGGCACTGGAACGCAAAGTCACCTATCTACTCTGTGTCTTAGGGCCAGATTCACAAAAGAGATATGACGGCGTATCTCCTGATACGCCGTCGTATCTCTGTGATCCGCCCATCCTAACTATGCGGCTGATTCATAGAATCAGTTACGCATAGATAGCCCTAAGATCCGACAGGTGTAATTGACTTACACCGTCGGATCTTAGGATGCAATTCTAGGCTGGCCGCTAGGTGGCGAGGCCATTGCGGTCGGCGTAGAATATGCAAATGACTAGTTACTGCGATTCACGAATGTCCGCGATGCCCGTCGATCTAAATTTACGTTGTTTCCATCGAGATACGCGTCGTAAAATTAGGGCTACCTCCTAGGTGTTCTAAGCAATGTTAAGTATGGCCGTCGTTCCCGCGTCGAAATTTTAAATTTCACGTCTTTTGCGTAAGTCGTTCGTGAATGGCGCTGGACGCCATTTATGTTAACACCGAAACCAATGACGTCCTTGCGACGTCATTTAGCGCAATGCACGTCGGGTAATTTACCCGACGGAGCATGCGCAGTACGCTCGGCGCGGGAACGCGCCTAATTTAAATGGTGTCCGCCCCATTTGAATAGGCGGGCTTGCGCCGAGCGGATTTACGTTACACCGCTGCAAGTTTACAGGTAAGAGCTTTGTGAATCAGGCACTTACGCTGTAAACCTGCGGCGGTGTAACGTAAATGGGATACGTTACGCCGCCGAGGAGTAACGTAATTGTACCTGAATCTGGCCCTTAGTCCCTAGTAGTTTCTAATCTGTCATGCAATAGACCTATAACTACCATAAGTGGCTGTCAGATGCCTAACCTGGCTCTAACCTATGTTGGTTATTGAACCCTAAGCTAAAACTAGCTATAGAATCCCAGACCAGAAGGGACAGGGCTGCATATGAACTCTATTGCAAAAAAACAGGTTCACCTACTAACATTCAGCAAGTTGATCACTGCACATGCACATAGATCACAGATTGGGGGTCTGTTCACTCTGATTTTCCCGAACCACTGCTGTGAACTAAAAAAATCCACCACAAAATGTACAAATGTGCATGATAACCTTTATTTCATTTAATGTTTTTTTTTATTAATTTATTATATTATTATGTATTATTTATTACACTTGTGTGAGTTAGTATTGCAGCAAACACATACAGTATATGAAACTATTAAACATAGAAGCACTTGCCTATTAATCCCTTTCTGAACTGGATTTAGCAGTAGCTTTTCCATGAATAGGACATGTGGTCCCATACTTTCTCTCGCTCTACTTCTTCTTTCTGGGGTTTCCAACCCAACAACCCAGTGCATACATAATATATTAACAGCCCTGTCCTCTACAGACAGTAGAGGGCAGCGGATCCCTACACCTGTTAGAAGCATAAAGTAGGGGCATATGCATAGCAGTATGGTACAGACGGTACTTTGGAAGATATATGGTAAAAAAAAAAATCACTGAATAATTTATATACTAGATCTCAGTGATTGGGCACCCAGTCCCCTGTATACATTTTAAATATTAAATTACCATAGTGTGCCTTTTAATAATCTTGTCTTTTTAAGGGGATTTAGACCCAGTGCCTTTTCTTATTTTTATGTTTTTTTTTTATGTACTGTACTTGGTTTGGTTGAATTGGATTGGTTAAATGAGGTCCAAAATCCTGGTTCTTCTTTATAGTATTTAGTACTTGGTTTTTACTAAGTACTCCAGGCCATGGCAAGGGGTTGAGATGTTTTGTGATAGTTGACAACATTTTGTTAGGACAATGAGTTTGTTGGCATATCAAGAACAGAATGAGATGATACATACAACACTAGTTAAGAGTTGTGTTTTAGATTTGAATATTCAACATCATGTCTCGATTACAAAAGTGAGTGAAGCACTTAAATGTTTCAGGTTGATAGAACTACAAAGCAGTTACATTACTACTCAAACAGGAACTAAAGTCCAAAACACTTACCTTACACTTACCTTTGCTTCAATGGTTCAACACCAGTGAGGTCTCTTGCCGGCATCTTTGGCTTCTTCCAGGTGCCAGTGTTCCAAATGACATCCCTTCAATGCATGTGCAGGAGTAAAGTCATTTGGTCACACAGGCACCGTGACAGAATGTAAACTGAACTGTGCATGCACAGCACAGCATACATTCTTCAGAGTACTGTGAGCAGGCAAGTAGATTTATATTATTGCAGAAGAGAAATGTTCTGCAATAAAGAGCCTGTCACCTCCCAGTTTTTTTTATTTTAGACTTTAGCACCATTTTAAATCTTTCCACAGATTTGTTTAAGTTGAACTCCAGGCAAAGAGCTAAACATGTGAGTAAAATACACAGTATATGAGCGCTTGGGCATGGATTCAAGATACATATAGACCATCTTTGGACCTGGCAAACCAATGTGGAATGTTGCTGTCATAACAACCAACTACCAACAACGTTCTTCCTGTCCTTTGAACTTTGGTCAGTTGAAAAGGGCCAATAAAGGGGTATTCCCCACACTATAAAAGACTGGGTTCTTAGAAGTCATATTAACACTGTACTAAGCTACGATAGGGAAAGCTTAGGAAGTGCTGCTGATAAAGGGCATGGGGGACAGGTTTTGTATGGACCTTGGTCTTTGTAGATATAAACCCTTATGCCGCGTACACACGATCGGAATTTCCGATGGCCTAAAATCAGATGGAATTTTTTGTCGGAATTCCGTTCAAGCTGTCACACTGTCAGACCAAATTCCGACCGTCCAAAATGCGGTGACCTAAAACACTACGACGAGCCGAGAAAAATGAAGTTCAATGCTTCCGAGCATGCGTCGACTTGATTCTGAGCATGCGTGGGTTTTTTCTCTGTTGGAGTTGCACACAGATGATAGGAATTTCCTATTGTTTTTTTTTCCATTGGAAAACAATCAAAACATGTTCTATTTCTAAACACAGACGTAAAAAATTATGATGGGGCCCACACACGATCTGACTTTTTTCATCGGAAGTTCCGATTGTGTGTATGCGGCATTACTGATTACATTTGAGTAGCAACATGCTGAGTATATTGGGAAATTTGGTGGTTGGGGTAAAAAATTGTTTTTACATCTTAACACTGCTGATGTTCTGCTGCTTCTTTACAGCCTGTCCCTGTCCACATGCACTTCGGTCATAGCAGGCTGCATGTTCTTTTCTCACAGGGCATATTCCCTGATTTTTCCTGGCTGGTTCATAGAGTCTGCCCATTTTTTTTTTTTTTTTTTTTTATACATGTTCTTTTATACATTTTTTGTCTGAGTATAGATCAATGTTTGTCCCGAACATGTTTGAAGCTACAGTATTTCCTGTTGGAAGTTTATCCCAAGCATCAACTACCCTTTTGATCTTTAGTTTGAGGACATGTCCCCTTGTTCTTGATTTTGGTTTCTAATTCAACAAACTGCCCTCCTGAACCTTATTCAGCCCCCTTAAAGGTTTCAATCATGTCTTCCCATTTCCCTTCTTTCCTCCAGACTGTACATATTAAATTGATACTAAAGCCTCGTTTTTTAATCACCCCTTGATGTACAATTACATTACCCCTTGTTGTACAATACAGCACAGTTTTTTTTTAATCTCACATACATGGAATAACTGTTTGTTTGTAGAACAGATGCAGTGCAGATACAATATACTGTATACTGTACAAGGTATCTAATATATATATATATATATATATATATATATATATATATATATATATATATATATATATACTGATAATATAATAATGCCCCCTCATACTGCTGCAGGGGCTTTGCTGTGTATTTAATGAAGAATGTATTGTGTGAAGAATATATTGCAGAGTTATTAAACAATTTGGCCTTTGGTATATAATTTATCAATAGACACCAACACATAATTTCACAAACAATAAAAGATTTTCTATATAGGAATGAGCTAAGGGTCTTATTTAGCAAATCTGTATCAGAATAGATATTGATTGATTTACCCATGTCCAATAATAGACAAATAAATAGATAAAAAATATATCAAAAATGTAAAAATAGCACATTTTTTTCTACGCTGTATAATTTCTTCTTTATTCCTAAACGAAAATTTAAGTATATCTTGTAGATCAACTAATCAATACTGTAAACATAGAGATAAAATACTAAATACAGCCATTGTATTCCTCTTCTTTTTAGAAAGATAACACTACAGAGTCTTAAAGTCTTAGTTTGGCTGAAGAAGATGATTTAATAGGAAGGGAGGATTGTCTGACATTTGAAAACTATGGCAATTGTTTACACAGGCAATAAATCAAAGATTAATTAGAATGTGTTCATGCTTCACAAACCCTATCAACCTTATTCAATAATAATTGGCAAAGTGTTTGTCACATGTATGGCCTTTAATATTTTACTTTTTATGTCCATGCTGCATCAGTTACTTTAACTATCTGAAGTGTTTAGCATAGTTGCTTTAACTTCTGTTTGACTTAAATTATGATGGATAACACTTACTTATTATTTGCCTAGGGTTGCTCCTTAAGGTTGAACTCCAGCCACAGAGATCTATGGGCCAGATTCAGGTAGGAGATATGACGGCCTATCTCCAGATACGCTGTTGTATCTCTGAGTGTGCCGCGTCGTATCTATGCGCCTGATTCTTAGAATTAGTTACGCATAGATTTGACTAAGATCCGACCGGCGTAAGTCTCTTACGCCGTCGTATCTTAGTTGCATATTTACGCTGGCCGCTAGGTGGCGCTTCTGACGATTTTCGCGAGGAATATGCAAATTAGGTAGATACACCGATTCAGAAACGTACGTCCGCCCGGCGCATTTTTTTTACGTCGTTTACATTAGGCTTTTTCCGGAGTAAAGTTACCCCTGCTATAGGAGGCGTATCCTATGTTAAGTATGGACGTCGTTCCCGCGCCAAATTTTGAAAAATTTATGTCGTCTGCGTAAGTCGTCCGTGAATGGGGCTGTGCGTAATTTACGTTCACGTCGAAAGCATTGGCTTTTTGTGGGTTAATTTGGAGCACTGGGTTACTTTCACGGACGGCGCATGCGCCGTTAGTCAAAAACGTCATTTACGTGGGGTCATGTTTTATTTTAATAAAACACGCCCACCTCTTCACAATTTGAATTAGGCGTGCTTACGCCGGCAGATTTACGCTACGCCGCCGTAACTTAGGGCTCAGGTTCTTGGTGAATACAGAACCTGCCTCACTAAGTTACAGCACAAAAATAAGCCAATCTACCTGAATCTACCCCTATATGTATTCTTAAAGGCCAAAAAAGTTAGCTGTTGTAATGGGATGCAAAATGTTCACATGGAACTTCCAGCATTGCGGGTATGAGAGCTGTGGCTCTCCTACAGTGGAGCAACCCTGTCATTTACTATTTATTTCTTCCCCCCTTGTCAATTCACAAAATCAGAATTGAAGGCGATTTGTGCATAGACAAAGTTGAAAAATAAAATAAACCATCTAATAACTTGTCCTATCTCTTCAAATCACACAAATATTATTAGTGTTAAATCGTATGAGTGCTCAATATAACATTTTTAATCCTGGATGACTAATAAAAAGTTCCATAAACCCAAAAATACACATTTAAAATGCTCAGTGTGCAGTGTGCTTTACAAAAGTGTCCATACAAAATATTTGTCCATTAAAACTGGATTCTAAAAAAAATATCTATAAGAATCCACTGGCATAAACCCAAAAAAATCACAGTTCAAAAAATATAATAACTTTCAAAGTGACTTGTGCCTGGACAAATAAAATCTCTTGGTGAAAAAATAGGTGAATTCCAGACATGCTCCCCTCTCGGTTCCACACTCACCAGAAAGATGTACCCCTGCAGGGGTAAATCGCATTCAAGCAAGGTCGTCTCTGTTCTCTTGTCTGGTGGTATCTCCTCCTCCATGGTGGGTCTGGTCTTTGGGTGCACTCACATATGGGTGGATGGAAAGGGGCTATAGCGTGAATCCATAAAAAATATATTTTTTTCAAATCAAAGTTTTTAAATTTTTAAAATTGCGCTTTCAATAGTGCTGTAGGGTCAGTACAAATACCACAGCAATAAATCTGGGACACCTTGCGTTCCACAGACTGAAAGTAACGTGATGGCGCTCCAAGCTCTGCCCTACCCATTTCGTAATACAGACATCATCAGAAGCCAGGATTGCAAAAGAACTAATACGATATAACACTAATAATGTTTGTGTGATTTGAAGAGATAGGACACGTTATTAGAAGGTTTATTACATTTTTTAAATATTACCACTTCTTTTCTCTTCTGGGACCTGTCCCCTCACTGCCCCTCTTTAGCTCTTTTCTCTTCCGGGACCTGTCCCCTCACTGCCCCTACTACTGGAGGTGATGTAAACACATCGATGTGAGGATTGAGAGGAAAGTATTATGTTAATATCACTCTCTTCAGTCTTCCTCATATGTTCCAACCCTGTCTCTCCTCTATGTATTGTAATGATTAGATGGATTGCCTCATGTGTCCTTGTAGGTTTGACACTAGGCTTTAAAATGTTCCAATGTCTTTATTTTTTCCTATTATGAAGATAATGAAACACAGAAAAAGAGTAGTAAAAAAATGTTAATGAGCTTCATCACCCATTTACAGCTCTCTTCTGTCAGAACTAGAAAAGAGCTGCAACTAATTAATGTTTTTTTTTAAGTCTACTTTTAAATTATTGACTTAAAAATAAGAATACATTTAAAAATATCAACACTCAGTTTCAAGCCTACAAACATTTACATGTGAGGTAGAACATTTAACCATCACACTATATTACCTTCTAATACACGTAGGAGAAGAAGATTAGTAACCATATAGAAGAATACAGTTATTTTTCTTCTAACATGTAGTGTAATGGTTAGTGTAGCTATCTTCTATTTGTATGTCCATTAGTTAGTGTTGCTGCCTCATATACTGTATGTACTTCCATGGGTTCAAGACTATGCATAGCAATTTTAGTTTACACTTTTATATTTGAATATTTTTAATATTCTTTTTTATTACATTGGAGAAAGATAACACATGTTAGTATTTAAACAATTATCCAAGCTTTGAAAATTCAACCGACTCAAAACCTGGAGTTTGTGTATGCTAGGGAGCAGCTCTAACCATTACACCAGAACCATGGTTACATTTCACTAAGCAAAATCAATGTCTAAGATATTCTAAATTGCTTACACACAAAAGAAGAAAAAAAGGTGCTGCCCACGGACTCATAGGAAATGTAGTTTGTTATCGAAGCAGAATACCAGGTTGGAAACAATGTGGGCTGCTTGGTTTTATTCTCCTACCAGAACAGGGGGTGTTTTATTGAATTCAGTACAGAGTGATGACATCACAGCAAAATCTGTATATCTACAAAAGGAAGTTTCTGATCACTACATTATTTAAACAATTTTAATAAAGATATATGTTGAGAGCTGTGACAAAGAGATGAAGAGGATTGTGGAGCTTGGCTTTAAGAAAATATATATACGGTAGATCTCTATAGCTGTATACCATAATATTATACAAGCAAGCAATTAATACAATGGTACAAGGGTTAGAAACACGTAGATGAAAATGTACGTTTGATTAAATATGTGTTTCTCTTTTTAAATTGTTAGGACTTTGATCACCTGCTGGTGGCCCTGTGGTTTTTCTGGGCGGAGGGTTGTAGTTCCAGTGTCCAGTGATGCATCTAGGGGAGGATAATTGTTGTCTGAAATTGGCATTGCAGGATAAAGATCTTTGACACTAGATTTTGCAGGACTGTTTGAATACATTCAGGTGGTACATACCTTAGTTGATCAGGGCAGATTTTTATTTAAAGAAATATAGTATTTGGTTTGAGTTTGTTCTGAATTAGCTTCACCTGCTTCATCTCATGACAATTTCACTCCAAGCCTGGTAAGAGATCCTATCCCTAGTTCCAGTTGATTCACACCAATTCATATCTGCCCATAAACACCAAGAAGCTCTTTCTTCCTTAGTCTTATCAACCACAGCTGATACTAAGTATTCCTTGCCTCCTGTATACTAGTACCCTGTTTCTATTAACTGTACTTCACCTGCATTTAACCCATCAAGAGTTTCCTCTACAGTTTCGATTTCCTTGGCAACCTCTCAGGCATCTTCCTCTGCTTCTGCTACCTTTTTCTTTATGCTCCTCAGTTCCATTACTACTTATGCAGTACAATATACAATGCTGCCACTATCCACTGATGCCTGAACCATTTTTATAGCCAGTTCCTGACTCCATGTTGCCTGCTGATGGGTTCCAGTCCATCTCCATGCTACCTGCTGATGGGGTTCAGTCAACCTCCTTGCTGCCTTCTGATGGGGTCCAGTCCACCTCCTTGTTGCCTCTACTAGTGCCTCTCACTTCAGTGTTTTGCTTTGTTGCCAGATAATGCTTGCCACTTTTCCTGAACCTAGATCCTGATCTTGCTCCTGCCATGCATCCTTATTTAGTCCCTCCTCTACTATTACACTTTGCTCAGTGTTTTGCCTGCCAGCCTGATGCAT
Source organism: Rana temporaria (assembly GCF_905171775.1). Lineage (NCBI taxonomy): Eukaryota > Metazoa > Chordata > Amphibia > Anura > Ranidae > Rana > Rana temporaria. The sequence goes on along the minus strand of NC_053491.1, from coordinate 124,519,457 downwards.
GTTTTCTGCTAGATCATGAGCCTAAATTCCAGCCTGTTCCTGGCTTGCACATATGTCCTGCTCCTGATCTTGTTAATGCCTTACATCCTGTAGCCTGCTGCCTTGTACCTGTTCCCCCTGTTCCTGATCCCAGGCCTGGTTCTTCCCTTCTTTCCACCTCCAGTTTTTTTCTATGATCTGTGTTCCTCATTTTGTATAAGAAAATGAGCCACTCTGAAAAAAAAATAACCTTTTTTGTTAGCTTTCTGGTGAGTAGTATGTCTCATGTTAGCTGTATTGAAGAGGTCTAGGCATTACTGGTATCTTACACTTTTGGGTGGATTTGATTGCATTTCTCTCTCTGTGTACTGTGGTCCCGCCTGCTCACTACAACATAACTACAGAAAACTGTAGTAGAGGTAGAATGGCTGATTGGAGAAACCTTAGCACTTAGTGGGGGACAGATTTAACATACCACCCACCAACATGGCTAATATAAATCTTCTTTTTTAACAGGATGGCTCTTGTATTTTTTTCAACCCAGAGTAAATAATACCTAAAAATTAGTTGAGATACTGCATTGGATGGTGACAGCCTGGACTTGCTGGTCTCAGTTGCTAAACAACCCATATTGGAAGATGCTGCAAACAAAATCTAAGCAGGTTTTAAATGCTTACAGAAATTGTACCTTTTCTATTTAATACACGCACAGAAATGTTATTGAAATTTATGTTTACTGTGTTACAGTAGGTTTGGATAAGGATTTTTTTTCTGATGAAAGGTCCTACAGTACGTTGCACACTTGGTCATAAATATCATAGGCATGTTTTTTGTCATATTCATCTTGCTTCACTATGTGCAAAGATTTATCAAAAACACTGACATGTTTGATGCATGTCAACCACAAAATTGTTTATAGCTGTGTATTAGAGCAGTTTAAACTACTTAATAATTAGTTAGTCTGTATGACAGTCTGTGCAGTGCTCAGCTCAGTGGTGGAGAAAATCAAATACACTAGTTCTGGATCCATTAGCATTGGAGTGCCATAAAGCAGTTCAGGTCAGGTTGTCCATTGCAGTGATATATCATAATGAAAAGTGATTTCTCAGTGATACATTTCTTTTTAGTACAAGGCTGCATATACAGTTTCTACGAAAACTGTAATTTCTATAAAACAGCCTCTACTACAAACACATCCATCTTTACTTATAAAGATAAACTTGTCAGATGAGAAATTTATATATGGGTACAATTGGGGCTGTTAAATGTTACCAATGTGACAAAGTATGTTAAAGCGGAGTTCCGGCCACAATTTCACTTTTTAAATATAAATACCCCTGTAATACACAAGCTTAATGTATTCTAGTAAAGTTAGTCTGTAAACTAATGCCTAGTACACACGAGAGGATTTATCTGCGAATACGGTCCTCCGGACCGTTTCCGCGGATAAATCCTCTGAGGATTTTGATCCGATGGAGTGTACACACCATCGGATCGAAATCCGCGCCGAATTCCCATTGCGATGACGTGTCGCGCCGTCGCCGCGATGATGACACGGCGACGTGCGTGACGCTGTCATATAAGGAATTCCACGCATGCGTCGAATCATTACGACGCATGCGAGGGATGGGTACGGACGGATCGATCCGGTGAGTCTGTACAGACTACCGGATCGATCCGCTGGAGCCGATTCCAGCAGATAGATTTCTTAACATGCTAAGACATTTTTATCCGCTGGAAATCGGTTGGCCCGAAATATATCCGCGGATAAATATCCGCTGGATCGTACACACCAGCGGATCTATCCGCTGAAACCGATCCGCGGATCAATTTCAGTGGATCGATCCTCTCGTGTGTACGGGGCCTAAGGTCCGTTTTGTTAGGTTGTTATAGCATTTAGACACTTTATAAAATAGAAATTGACTGGGGCCATCTTAAGTGTGGGCATCATGAAGCCAGACTGTATGACTTCCTGGATTTCAGCCTTGCAGATCTCGCACATGCTCAGTGCTGCACAAGCAGTGTAATAGGTTTCAGATCAGGTTTCAGCACCTGTACTGTCCAAGTCACATGATTCTTTGAGACTGGGGAGTGCACACACTCCTGGATAGTTACACCCACTACATTCCCAGGAGTCTGTGCGGTGTAGGTTAGGAAGCTTAAGCACCTAGGTGCAGGAAGTGGGAAGACTATTCTGCCTAGCAACAACACTTTGAAGGCATCTAAAAAAAAAAATATTTTCTTAAAGGACTAATGACATTTTTTTAAAACTACTGATGTAAGGTTATATTTATGGGTGGAACTCCACTTTAATAAAAAATAATTGGAAGCTTAAATGAAAAACTGAATAAAAAAATTATAATAAAATGAAAAAAGTTGTACTGTCACCTTAAGACATCATCTTATAACGTGCAAATGTGTTAAATGTGAAAACACGCTTAATAAAGTGTTAAACAAAAATGATTAATGAGTATGTGTTCAAAAAGTGTCCATTTCTTTAGTGATTCCAAAGTGCATAGATCAGCAAAACAACATAAACATATAGAATCCATTACATTTTAAAGTTCATAAAAAAATGTGGTAAAGTGAAAAAATTATTTTAATCAACACATTTGGTGACTCTTTACACGTGCCCCCCCCCCCGTCAGGTTCGCACTCACCAAAGGGATGCACCCCTGCAGGGGTAAAAGGCCTCACAGGGAGTCATCTCTTTGTCCTGCGTTCCCTCCTCGACATCCAGGATCGTTCAATGCACTCACATATAGATGGATAAGAAAAAAGGGGATCCCATTGTGTAAATCCGTAAATAAAATTTTATTGCATAAAAGTTTGGTAAAAACGCTGTCACAAGTGCCAAAAGGTAGTACATGATTTACAACAAAATCATCTGGGATGTCTTGCGTTCCACAGACCAGAAACTACAAAACCGGAAGTGAAGCAGTGACGCTTTAAGCTTCTCCCGAGTCCCAACGCGTTTTGTCATGCAGATGTAATCAGGAGTGCTGCCATCTTCCTACACCTCACGCCATTTATGCCATGTTTTTGCCCAACAATGTGCCCATAGTAGCAGCCGTTTTTCAGTGAAATCGAGTCTCTTGTAATTGACTTCACACAGCACTAGTGCTGATAGTTAATTTCCTACACCTGATCAAGGGCAATTGTTCTCAATGATGCCTCTATTCAGGTTCTCAATTCATCCGGTGAAACTCAATAGATCCAAAGCTTATTCAGTCTTACTGCATGTTATAAAGGGTTAAACACTCCCAGATATTACAATGTAAAATAAACCGTAGAGTAGAGTATAATGTATTTGACTAAATAAAACCTAGAGCCATATATTGATTAAGGACTACGTCCAGAGTATATTATATAATACCATATAAAATTAATAAAGATACAAATATAAAACAATAGCAAAAAAATTATAAACATAAGAAGTATAAGCAATTCACTAAGTTTGGCATATCTATGAAGGAAGGGTCAGGCTCATACATCTCTGGTGAATTAAGATGAAAAATAGGGGGCCATCACATTAAAGAACAAACCAGATATTATAATGTAAACCTTCATGGTTAACGTAAGGATCTTAACAATGGAATAAGGCATACGGTTCAACCGGGGTGATAAAAAAAATACCTTAAATCACAAAAATGTACAAGAGCGCATCCCAAAGGGATGCCTTTGAGATGGACTCTAAAATTAAATATATAAATTGTATAAATGGCAGGTAAGGTTATTACCTTAAAACATGTGTAGGTAATTTTTTTACATATATAGGGAAGTATGATGATTCAGAATTTAATCAAGAGGGGTATATGTACGTATATTTAATAAGTGTAAAGGGCAACCCAAGTAGAAAAAAAAACTGATTTGGGGAATAACCCATACATACATAGGGGAATCAAGTAAAAAAAAAATATATTTTGGTCTATATCTATGTGGAGGCCCTCATGAAATAGGCACCACAAATAAATATATCCACCTAGTTTTATTTTGTGACACTTGAATCTTTTTATTACCTCCCCTCCAGTGTCCTTTAACCGCTTGCTGACCAGCAGCCGTTATTATACTGTGGCAGGTCGCCACGATCCAGCGAACTATCGTAGCTGTACTTCATGCCCTTTAAGCGGGATAACAGGTGCATGCAGTGCACAGCGTGGGTGCCGATGCTCATTGCCAGCAGGCGCGATCGTGAGCACGAAAGGCAGAACAGAGACGTGTGTATGCAAACACACACATCCCAGTTCTGTGAGGAGAAAGAGATTGTGCGTTCCATGATCCATGATCTCTCATCGCCTATAGTCAGTCCCACCCCCCACAGTTAGAACACACACATAGGGAACACAGTTAAACCCTTGATCGCTCCCTAGTGTTAACCCCTTCCCTGCCAGTGACATTTACACAGTAATCAGTGCATTTTTATAGCACTGATCGCTGTATAAATGCCAATGGTTCCAAAAATGGGTCAAAAGTGTCCAATATGTCTGCCATAATGTCGCAGTCCCGATAAAAATCACAGATCACCACCATTACTAGTAAAAAAATAATAATAATAAAAATTACATAAATCTATCTTACCCGCGTCGTATCTTTAGTTTGAATCCTCAAACCAAGATACAACGGCATCTGGGTTCGATCCGACAGGCGTACGGCTTCGTACGCCTTCGGATCGTGGATGCAATACTTTGGCGTCCGCTGGGTGGAGTTTGCATCGTTTTCCGCGTCGTTTATCCACATCGTTTATCACAGGCATCTTCACCTTTAATTTTTTTTTATGTGTTTTCCACTTTCAGTAGATTTTCTATCTCCTCCTCATAATCTTTCTTGTCCAATATGACCAGTCCTTCTCTTTTATCCGCTTTATCCGGATGACAACTTCTTTCTTTTTCTCTATGTTTTCATTAGTCCCCCAACTCTTCCTTTCAAGTTTCCTTAATTCATCTTCCACCATGCTTCTGAAAGCACCCAAACATTTAGTCCCGGGTACTCTTGGATTGAAAATGGAATTATTCCTCAAAGCGGAGGTTCCGCCAATTTTTTTTCAAATACTGCAGCTGATGACTTTTAAAATATGGACACTTACCTGTCCAGTGCGCCCGCAATGTCAGCAGCCGATGCCGAGCAATCGCTCGTCCCTCATATGCACTCGCTGCCATCCTCGGTGAGGGAATCGGGAAGTGAAGCGTTGCGGCTTCACTGCCCAATTCCCTACTGCGCATGCGCGAGTAGCGCGCCCTTACTGGTCCCCGCTCTCTCCTGGGAACAGTGTGTTTCCCAGAAGACAGCAGGGCGTGCGGGTAGGGGCGTGACTGCCGCAGAGTGTATTCCCGGAAGTGGGTGCAAATACCTTATGTTAGACAGGTATCTGCATCCCCCTCCCCTGAAAGGTGCCAGATGTGACACCAGAGAGGGGAGGGTTCCGAAAAGCGGAAGTTCCGTTTTTGGGTGGAACTGCTCATACCCTTTGTCGCAAAATGTTTCTTGAGGTTAAGTTACCTCATGAATTTCTGCAAATCTATGTATAGCTCCAATTTGTCAATTTCCTTTTCTGGGGCATACTGAGACCGAAATCTAAAATCATAATTTCTCCCTCTGCAAAATTAGCTTGGTTTAAATTAAATATACAGACTCCTACTCCCTTCTTATTTTTCTTCTTCCCTCCTCATTTTCCTCTTCCTCTTTCCATAGATCCACCTAAATAGGTGAAATTGTTCTCAGAGCTGAAAGGGTTATTTAGATGTCAGAAGTGCTTACCCTGTACGGTGAGTAAAAAATAGCTCAGGAAAAATGTGTCTTTCATTCCTACAGTAACTAATCAGGAGCATAAAATGAAGCAACTGATTATTTGTACTAGTACGCATGTCACCTTTGTTATTGAATGCCCATGTCGGCTGCAATATGTGGGCAGAACCACCAGACCCCTGTTTATTATAATCAGGGAACATATAAATAATATCAGAAAAGGGTTCCCTAAACACAGCCTCTCCAGACACGTTAAAGAGGTACATCATCATTACCCCACTGGTCTTATATTGTATGGTATAGACAGAATTAAAGGACACTGGAGGAGAGGTAATAAAAAGTGTCACAAAATGAAACTAGGTGGATATTTTTATTAGGGTACTTATTTCCTAGGGGCCTCAACATAGATATAGACCTACATTGCTTCATTTCCAATTTCTAACACCTTTCCATTGAAAAATCCATATTATTAGACTCCTCCCCTTTTATACAATATATACCCCGACACTTTGTTTTACCTACACTTAGAGAAAATGTTCCCCCCCCCCCCCCCCGTTTTACCTTTTTACTTGATTCCCCTATGTATGTATCGGTTATTCCCCTGTTTTTTTTCCACTTGGGTTGCCCTTTACACTTAATAAATACTGTATACGTAAATATACCCCTCTTGATTAAATATTGAATCATCATACTTCCCTATAAATGTAAAAAAATGTAACCTATTTTATTATTATTAACCTTTAATAACCTTACCTGGCATTTATTCAATTTATATATTTAATTTTAGAGACCATCACAAATCCCTATATATGGTTATTAACATCCCATTCCTTGCTATGCTAAGGCATCCTTTTGGCATGTGCTCTTGTACATTCTTGTGATTTAAGATCCATTTGTTTATAACTTATGCCTCTTTCCATTGTTAAGATCCTTACATTAACCCTGAAGGTTTATATTATAATATCTGGTTTGTTAACCATGAAGGTTTACATCATAATATCTGTTTTTTTCTTTTATGTGATGGCCCCTTCTTTTTCATCTTAATTCACCGAAGATGTATGAGCCTGACCCTTCCTTTATATGGATGCCGAACATAGTGAATTGCTTATAATTCTTATGTTCTTATTGTTATTTGTTATATAATTTTATTTGCATCTTTATAAATTGTATATGGTGTTATATCATATACTCTGGACTCCTTTATCAATATATGGCTCTAGGTTTTATTTAGTCAAATACATTGCTACGGTTTGTTTTACATTGTAATATCTGGGATTGTTTAACCCTTGTTTAACCCTTTGTAAGCCTGAATAAGCTTTGTATCTATTGAGTTCCACCTGATGAATTGAGAACCTGAATAGAGACATCATTGAGAACAATTGGCCTTGATCAGGTGTAGGAAATTAACTAACAGCACTAGTGCTGTGTGAAGTTCATTACAAGAAACTTGATTTCACAGAAAAATGGCCGCTGCTATGGACACATTGCTGGGCAACCGCATGGTAAAAAGGCAAAAAACAAAAGATTGTCCAGGAGTCTCATCCTAATAAAATTGTCTGGGTAGAGTATGTATTTATCAGAAATAATAAAAAGTAACACCTCTACAGCCCACAGACAAAAACTATTCACCTAAATACGTATACATTAAAAAAATCAATTATGCATATTAGAAAAATGGCATGAGGTGTACGAAGATGGCGCCATGCTTGATGATGTCTGCATGACGAAACGCGTAGGGTGAAACTTACAGTGTCACTTCCAGTTTTAGAGTTTCTGGTCCGTGGAACACAAGGCATCCCAGACGATTTTTTTTCGTAAATCATGTACTACCTTTTGGCACTAGTGACAGTGCTTTTTAATAAACTTTTATGCAATAAAGTTTTATTTACAGACTTTCACGATGGAATTCCCTTTTTTCTTATCTATCTATATGTTAGTGCATCGAACGATCGCAAATGTCCAAGAGGGAACGCAGGACAAAGAGCTGACTTATGAGACATTTTAGCCCTGCAGGGGTACATCGTTTTGGTGAGTGCGGAACTGAGGGGGGAGCACGTGTGAAGAGTCACCAAATTTGTTGATTAAAATATTTTTTTCACTTTACCACAATTTTTTATGGAATTTAATGGAATTTAATAGAATTTAATGGATTCTATAAGTTGATATTCTTTTGCTGCTCTATGCACTTTATAATCACTAAAGAAATAGACACTTGTTGGACACATACTCATTGATCAGTTTTTTGAACACTTTATTAAGTGTGTTTGCACATTTAAAGGTCTTGTAAAGGAAAAAAATGTTTTTGCCGAAATGACTGTTTACAGGGTATAGAGACATAATAGTTAACTGATTCCTTTTAAAAATGATTAAAAATAGATAACAATCAATCATATAATGTACCTGCAGTTTCTAGTTTCGTTTTTGCATGTTTCCTGCTTCTGTGATGTACAGAGCCACAGAGCCAATACAGGGCAGTGATGGTTTGGAAAACAAAACTGATTGGTGCTGTGGGGTTTTAGACACACAGTAATCACACCTCCTTGATTAGTGACCACAGAGAGAAAGCTCCCAGTACTGTGGTTATCAGGAAACAGACAACCAGGAAGTGTGGAGATCAGAGAAGAATTACAGCAACTTGAGAGCAAAAACGAACAATGAGGACATGAAAACAGCACTGCATTAAGGTAAAGGAAGCTATTAAGATAAAAAAAAAACTCCTTTACAAACCCTTTAACACATTTGCACCTTATATGATGATATCTTAAAGTGACAGTACAACTTTTTTTTTCATTCTATTATTATTTTTTTAATCTATTTTTCATTTAACCTTCCAAGGTTATCCATATCCATATATATATATTTCTCATATTCCTTCATTGATCCCACACCTGTGGGTACAGCTGGGGTAGGCAGCTAATTTTCATCTTCTGACGCGGAACAGTATATTGTTTTTTAAAAACGTGTCAGATGGTATTTATATGTGTGTTTATTTAGTTTAGTACATGGATCTGTTTCAGTGGAATTATGGGCAAAATAAAAAATGACATATATGATATAGTCTGATAAATAGCATCAATAAAGCAGTTTTTGTTTTTTAGAGTCCCTTGTAATATATTTGTATTACCTGTTGATCTAGACAGTAAGGCCCCATACACACGAGAGGATTTACCCGCAGATACGGTCCAGCGGACCGTATCCGCGGATAAATCCTCTCGAGGATTTCAGAAGATTTCTATGCGAAATACACACCATCGCATTGAAATCCGCGCTGAAATCCTCTGGCGATGACGTGTCGCGCCGTCGCCGCTATTATGACGCGGCGACGGGCGCGACGCTGTCATATAAGGAATTCCACGCATGCGTCAAATCATTACGACGCGTGCGGGGAATCCCTTTGGACGGATGGATCCGGTGAGTCTGTACAGACGAGCGGATCCATCCTTTGGGATGGACTTCAGCAGATGGATTTGTTGAGCATGTCAGCAAATATTCATCTGCTGAAAATCCATCCCAGGGGAGATTTATCCAAGGATAAATATCCGCAGGAGTGTACACACCATAGAATCTATCCGCTGAAACCCATTTGATGGGATTTATCTGCGGATAGATTCTATGGTGTGTACGGGGCCTGAGTCTATTCTTCTTTGATTTCCTTTCCACCTAAACTGACAGGCTGGGCACAGAGAGCATTAATCATAGAAGCAGCCAAGATGTCCATGGAAACTCTGGAGGAGCTGCAGAGATTCATAGCTCAGATGGGAGAATCTGTCCAAGGGACAACTATTAGTCGTGCACTCCACATATCTGGCCTTTGTGGAAGAGTGGCAAGAAGAAAGCCATTGTTGAAAGAAAGCCATAAGAAGTCCCCTTTGCAGTTTGCAAGAAGCCATGTGGGGGATACAGCAAACATATGGAAGAAGGTGTCCTGGTCAGATAAGACCAACATGTAACTTTTTGGCCTAAAAGCAAAACGCTATGTGTGGCAGAAAACTAACACTGCACATCACCCTGAACACACCATCCCCACTGTGAAACATGGTGGTGACAGCATCATGTTGTGGGGATGTTTTTCTTCAGCAGGGACAGGGAATCTGGTCAAAATTGATGGAAAGATGGATGGAGATAAATACAGGGCAATCTTAGGAGAAAGCAGAAAAACAAACACTTCTGTTCACAAGTGAGTACCGGATGGACTAAAGCTTGTAATGGATAATGTCGAAGGCCTTGCTGCCCTCAATGATAGGGATATCCTAGCAGTCAAACGAAAAAAGAAAAGAAAGAGGGCGCACCACCCTTGTGCATTATCCAGGGCTGGGCTCTGAGAAAGAAGGTACTCCTTCGAAACGCATCAGCCGACAGTGGCCCTTGAATATCTTCCGTTACCACCTGGAGTCTGTTGTCTCAAGATGGATTTTTTTGTCTTCTGGAGATCACCTGTATCGCAAGCTTTTACTATTTGTAAGTAGTTTTTTTTATTTTACTCTAATAAAACAACCCAAGGATAATGCACAAGGGTGGTGCACCCTCCTTTTTTTCTTTTTTCTTCAATCGTAGAAGAACACCTGTTAGCGTCTGCAAAAGAGAGACTGGGGTGGAGGTTCACCTTCCAGCAGGACAACAACCCTAACATACAGTCAGAGCTACAATGGAATGGTTTAGATCAAAGCATATTAATGTGTTAGAATGGCGCAGCCAAAGTCCAGACCTAAATCCAATTTAGAATCTGTAATTGCTGTTCACAGATACTCTCCATCCAATCTGACAGAGATTGAGCTATTTTGCAAATAAGAATCGGCAAAAATGTCACTCTCTAGATGTGCAAAGCTGGTAGAGACATCCCCAAAAAGACTTGCAGCTGTAATTGCAGCAAAAGATGGTTCTACATAATATTAACAAATGCAAGCCACACTTTTCACACATTTATTTGTAAAAAAAATTGAAAACCATTTATAATTTTCCTTCCACTTCACACTTCACAATTATGTGCCACTTTGTGATGATCTATCACATAAAATCCTAATAAAATACATGTACGCTTTTGATTGTAACATGACAAAATGTGAAAAATTTCAAGGGGTATGAATACTTTTTCTGTTCAAATATTTTTATTGAAAAATAAAGAGCACAGAGTAAAAAAAATCAAACATTTCCAGAATACTTTTTCAAAACACTGTAGCACTACTCTCTCCACAAGTTGATAATGCTGCCGTACAATGGTGATTACATTGCTTCTTCATAGATACACACACATAAATTGAATGTTGTGTGGTGTCCTTTAGATCAGTATAAAAAACAAGTAAATTAAAAATCATATCATGTACACAATTAAAATACAAATTTAAAGCAAATATCACTTAAATATGTGCATAAGAGGGTAATGTCACTATTGTATAGGTGTCCTTGATAGGTGATCTTGTATAACTCAATAATAAAAATCCACCACCAAAAATGAAAATGTCCAAAATAATTCATATGGCAATTATGTGAAGGGGGGGGGGTCCTCCACTACCACTCCAAAGTATGCCACATGTGTCCACTCATGAATGTGGATGTGTAGCCAAGTGGTTAAACTGCCACCAGTTGTAATAGCCTCTTACCAAATGATGCGATCCCAAATGATAAGTGGTCTCATATGGGCATGTATCCTATCGATTATGCATCCACAGCTTATGGAGTCATATGGAAAGCCACGGTAAAAGGATAATCAAAGACACTTAGGAACTTCCAAGCACACCAGCAGAGATTTACTGTTTACACCGCTACTTCACCATGCCAAATAATCACATGTAAAAAACAACAGCCTAGTGGTTGAAACACATTGGGGGCATGGCTTGTGTTGACTTTATTACTCCCTCCGAGGAAAAGTATCTGTGAGTAGTCACACAAACATATGGCTGAATAAAATTTCAGGTTGCACTATAGAATGTTACCTTGTCTTTTACATGTGATTAATGAACTTGAAGTAAATCCCTGCTAGTGTTCTTGGAATTTCCTAAATATCTGATTGTCCATGCGTTGAATTGTGTTTGGCAACAATGCCCAGCACAGATCAACGTTTTTTGGAGCAAATAACCCTAAGACAGGAAGTGTGATAAAGACTGGACCCCTAGTGGCAAATAAAGGGGAAAAAAGCCAAAAAAAAAAAAAAAGGAATGCAGCATACTAAGCTAATGACTGGTAAGCTGCAATATATTAAATCTTATTTTTAGGGTTTAGATGTGCGTTAAAATTGTTCATGCTTATATTTTAACTAGGGTTGTCCCGATACCGATACTAGTATCGGTATCGGGACCGATACCGAGTATTTGCGGGAGTACTTGTACTCGCGCAAATACTCCCGATGCCTGAATAGAATACTTTTTTTTTTTTTCTTCCGAGTGCGGGTGGAGAGGGGGCAGAGAGCGGAGCAGAGCAGTCCTCGTATGGGGAAGAGGAGAGCTGCTGCCGCCTTAGACAAAGCAAAGTCAATCCCCCTCCCCTCCCCCCGCCGCTGCCGACATCTAGTTACTATGCGCTGGGGGAACACAACAGCTGTCATTTGCATTTGAATAGCTGGGTGTTCCCCGCCGCGCCGTCATGTATAGCTCCTCCCCCTTGCCCGGGCACTTTGATATGACGGGTGACATGTCTATCAAAGTTTCTGGGCAAGGGGGAGGGGCTATACATGACGGCGCGGCGGGGAACACCCAGCTATTCAAATGCAAATGACAGCTGTTGTGTTCCCCCAGCGCAGGCGTCTCCAAACCCCGGCCCGCTTGTGTGTTCGATCCGGCCCGCCCGCAGCTGACAGGTTGCAGGAACCAAAGCCGCACAACCGCCCATGCTGTCACGCTGTGCTTTTTGATTGGCTGCTGGGACCGCCGATGTCCCGACAACCAGTGACGTCACAGGCGCGGCACCTCCCCTCTTCCCGCCCGCTGTTTGAAATTGCAAATCTTCCACGTGTGTAGCAGCGGGCGGGAGTCGGGACTCTGGAATCTAAGGAGAAAAAAAGAAGAGGAGCAGAAGCCGGCTACAGCGGAGGCAAGTGAGTGTTGCACAACGCTGATGGGGACATTGCTGTGCTGCGCTGATGGGGACACAAGCTGCTGAGGACACATTCTGATGGGGACACAAGCTGCTGAGGACACATTCTGATGGGGACACAAGCTGCTGAGGACACATTCTGATGGGGACACAAGCTGCTGAGGACACATTCTGATGGGGACACAAGCTTATGGGGACATTGCTGTGCTGCTGGGGACACTGCTGATGGGGACATTGCTGTTCTGATGGGGACACCGCTGATGAGGACACGGGTGTCCCCATCAATGGTGTCCCCATCAGCACAGCAATGTCCCCATCAGAGGTGTCCCCATCAGCGATGATGGAGACACTGCTGATGGGGACATTTCTGTTCTGATGGGGACATTGCTGGGGACACCGCTGTTTGGCACACTGCTGATGGGGACATGGGTGTCCACATCAATGGTGTCCCCATCAGGATAGCAATGTCCCCATCAGCGGTGACCCCATAATCGATGTCCCCATCAGCCCAGCAATGTCCCCATCAGAGGTGTCCCCATCAGCGGTGATGGGGACACATGCTGCTGGGGACACTGCTGATGGGGACATTGCTGTGCTGATAGGGACACCGCTGACAGGGACATTGCTGTGCTGATGGGGATGTTGCAGTGGACACTGCTGATGGGAACTTTAGGGACATGGCTGAATTTAGGGACATGGCTGAATTTAGGGACATGGCTGAATTTAGGGACAAGGCTGCATTTGGGGACACGTGGCTGCATTTTAAAAAAAGTATCGGTATTCGGTATCGGCGACTACTTGAAAAAAAGTATCGGTACTTGTACTCAGTCCTAAAAAAGTGGTATCGGGACAACCCTAATTTTAACCATCATTTTGGTGGTCAAAGACCAGGCGACTTTTTGCGATTCAGCACTGCGTCGCTTTAACTGACAATTGCGCGGTCGTGCGACGTGGCTCCCAAACAAAATTGACGTCCTTTTTTTCCCACAAATAAAGCTTTCTTTTGGTGGTATTTTATCACCTCTGCGATTTTTTTTTTTTTGCTATAATAAATATTCCCAAAAAATATATATATATAAAAAACATTTCCACAGTTTAGGCCATAACGTATTCTTCTTCATATTTTTGGTAAAAAAATCGCAATAAGCGTTTATTGATTGGTTTGCGCATAAGTTATAGCGTCTACAAAATAGGGAATAGATTTATGGCATTTTTATTATTATTATTCTTTTTACTAGTAATGGTGGCGATCTGTGATTTTTATCAGGACTTCAACATTATGGTGGACATATTGGACACTTTTGACACATTTTTGGGACCATTTGCATTTATACAGCGACCAGTGCTATAAAAATGCACTGATTACTGTGTAAATGTCACTGGCAGGGAAGGGGTTAACACTAGGGAGCAATCAAGGGTTTAACTGTGTTCCCTATGTGTGTGTTCTAACTGTGGGGGGTGGGACTGACTATAAGCAATGAGAGATCGTGGATCGTGGAACTCACAATCTCTACAGGGGCGTACCTGTACGCCAATCTGCCTATCCGTGCCATTCTGTTGAAGTAAATAGTCGTGCAGCGGTCGGCAAGCGGTTAATGATATAGCAAACAAACAATTGCTGTAAATTAGCCAATACTGTAGACATTTTTACATCTTACATGTTCTCTGATTTGCCTTCACCTTGTGTTTTTATTTAGAACTGTGTACTCTGAAATCAATATTTGTTACATCTAAAAGGTAGAAATTGCCAGCTAGAACACTAAGCACTCAACACTTTAAAGACAACATCTTCATTACAAGACAACAACATAAAATGAAATGATTCTGCTTGTGAGAATCAATTTATACAGCTTTTTGTATTTTCCAAGGTTGCATTTTGTCCTCTAAACATATAAGAGGCCCTATCAAAAGTACAATAAATAAATGTGGATACATGGCTAAAATGGGCTATCATTAATTGCTGCATCAGATACATTTAGAAAAGTAGCCCATTATTCTTTTTAGGTTTACATGTTTATAATTGCTTTTGGCTTAGTATAAATAGATACAATGTAGCAATTTGCCCGTTGAAGAAAAAGTGACAGATTATCTTGACCTTGTCTTAACTCTTGAGTTTAATCCCTATGTATCCCTGTGTGGTGAAGTTTAGCTTTAGAGCAGGGGAAGGGTTAGAATCCCTGTCAGGTTTTTACTGCTTTCTGTGTTCCCATTGGGGAGACATTCCTTTAAATCTTTTTCCAATCATCAGTTTCCCTAGGAGAGGATAGACTCTCTCCAATTAAGACACAAAAACGAAAAATCTATTTTTTTGTTCTGTTAATTCTTTATTTAAAATTGCATTAAGTATAAAAGTTAATAAAAAATACTTCAATAATTTTAGTCCAAAACTATCAATGTTTAAATTAAAAGTTTTTAAGTCTGGAGTCTAAAACTTTGAAAAGTTTGAAACTAGTTATAGTATCTAATAAAGTAAGGATGAACTCCCAGTTCAGTATGGACCCAAACAAAAAAACAAAAACAAACAAAAAAAGTTTGGCACCCCACAAAACTCATACCAAACAAATCAGATCTAGATTTTAAGGAAGAACACAATGCACAAATAAAGCATGGGGGCGTGGCTGGCAGCTGAGGAGAATGGCCGCAGTGTAGGGGAGCTCCGTCTTCCATTGACATACCGGAGCATATAATACAGCACCTGAGCCTCGGATCGCTGCAATTTCTTCTCCTACTAGGTCGGGCACACCTTTGGGACATGTCCAGAAAACAGAACGACGTTTGGAGGATAAGCAGGATAACGGATTTCTACCAGCAGCCCCGCAGTGCACAGGCCCAAGGTGAAGCCGGTAAGCACAGTGACAGAGAGCGTGGCAGGCTCTCTGGTCATAGCACCTCAGCACAATGCTACACGTACCATCCACAAAAGGCACACAGGGGGCAGAATAATAAATCCCAGTTGTCGTCCTCATCATCTAACCCTGTAAAGGCAAAACAACAGCACATGGAAGGAAAATATATGGAGGAGGAGGAGATAGATAGATACCTTAATGACCCCAGGAAGCTCCAGGACTCCATTTTAGAATTCCCCACCAAGAACAAGCCAATTATAGACACAACTCTGAAGGACATGCTGGTATCTCTCCGCAGCACCATACATGCAGACATTCTAACCCTTACAAACCACTTCAACAGGGTTACCCACATGAACACAAGATGGGAGAATTCGCTGGCACTATTAATGAAGTAATTGATGCCCATAATGAGAGGGAGGATGAACTACAAATGCTGAAAGCTAAAATGGCTGATCTCGAAGATAGTTTGAGAAGAAATAATCGGTCAAGCCACCAGAATTGAATGCTTATTTTCAGAAAATCCTCCAAGCAATGCTTCCGGAAGCTTCTTTAACAGACCTATCTATAGATATGATGCACAGGTTGCCGAAACCCAGACACATGCCAGATCATTTACCAAGAGTTACGATCGCTCGGATCCACTTTTATCAAACCAAAGAAACATTTCTCCAACTTATGAGAAGGCCTTTCCTTCTATACAGATTTATCACCTTATACAATGCTAAGAAGGAGGAACATGGTCACCATTACTAAACCTCTGAGAAACCACCAAATCACCTATAAATGGGCGTACCCAGCAAAACTTTTGATCACAAAAGAAGGGAAAGCATTTCCTATCAACTCGGTGGAAGAAGGCATACAGCTCTTGAAAGAGTGGAATATCCTGGAAAAAGATGAGGGCACTCCTACATCAGCATCTTCTTCACCTCAGCCTCGATAACCTGCCTGGCTACATGACATAAACGACTGAAAGATCAGGCTACACAATATCACTACTACATATTTTTAGCTCCGGTAGATCTGTGAAACTTTCGGCTGAATCGTTTATTTTTTATTTTTTTATTTTTTGTTCATATCGGAGATTAAAATTTTTATTTTAATCTCTGGTGTATCCTAAATCTGATTTTACAGTACAGCACTTCAGACTGGCTCACTGTTAGTGCAACATACTTGAAAATTCCTCTGACTAAGAGTATACATCTCTATAAGAACTGAAGACCCAGACTCCAGTGACTCTTATCCTTTATAGAAATTACCATGGGGTATAAAACCTCTTAATTAAATGTCCGGGGGCTGAACAGTCCACAGAAAAGAAGCATGATCTGGAAGGAAGCACGACTTCTACAAAGTGATCTCTTATGTCTACAAGAAACTCATTTGCTCCAAAACCTCCAAAATGTTTTTATTAACGTTTCCCAACGATGTTCTGTTCTAATGCCCCAAAGAAAAAAAGAGGGGTAACTATCCTCATAAAAGACACTGTATCTTTTAAACATATCCATACAGACAGATGACTTGGGTAGTTATTAGACATGTGCATTCGTTTTCGTCCGAATGCATTTTCATCCGAATTTCAAGGAATATCAGGCATTTTAATTTCAAAACAAGCACACTCCATTTCTTTATTTGCAGATGATGTGATCTTGTCCCTCTCCGAACCAAATACTTCTCTTCCAGCTGTACATAATACACTAAATTACTTCAACCAAATTTCATATTATAAAGTAAATGAAAAGAAAATCTAACCTACTTGCCATAAATATGGACGAGGGTCTTAAATAGACCCTTTCTTCATGATACCCATACCCTTGGGCTGACAAACCCATTCAATATCTGGGCATTCAACTGACAACCCCAAGCTCCAATTTATTTAAAGTGCATTTCTTACCCCTCATCTCCTCCATTCAGCCGGAACTAAATAGACTGAGAATCGTTTATTTATCTTGGATGAGAAGACTGGCATCATACAAAATGCTCATTCTACCGAGAATCCTTTACAATTTCAGAGCTCTCCCAATCTATATACCAGCATCATTCTTTAAAGCGGTACAATCTCAGTTGCACAAGTTTGTGTGGGCAGATAAAAAGTTGAGATGCTCCCAGTCTTCTCTGTCAAAACATAGAAAAGCTGGAGGGATGGGGCTTCCTATTCTATGAGACTATTTCACAGCCAACATACTAGATCAAACAAAATTTTGATTTTGATCCCACTCATCAAAACACCGGGCAACTATCGAGAATAACTGGTTAAGGCCTAATTCTTTAAGATCCACACAACTACAGTAGCTAAGTGATTCTCAAATATTCACTTTAAATCCACTCATCCCATTATACAACTAGTGATGGACACATGTATTCTGTTTCTCTATGGAACACACCACAGACCTTACCAAGATCTCTATCTCTCTGTCCTCGATTCAAACCCACATCAGAGACCTCACGACAATAACTTGGGGAAAAAAAGGAATTACCTCAGTCATAGACCTCTTAAACCATGGAAAGATCATTCCCTTTAATACACTGATCCAAAAAATATTCACTTCCAATAGCAGATCACTACATGTACATGAGAATTGCAACATTCTTCCGAGCACACCCTCTGGTACCCACTA